>NW_026915213.1:0-335967 GCF_034315485.1 Pezoporus occidentalis | reverse complement strand
ACACCTGAGACCAGCAGCCCCAGCACCAGCAGGCTGTGGCCATTGGTGGCATCTTCTGGCTCCACAGCACTGGAAAGCGGCAGCAGCCCTGTGGCGTTTCACGACACGGACTCCAGTTGATGCAGAGACTCAACTCCTCGTTTATTACCGCCAAGCCCTTTTTATCCCCTTGTTCAGTGCTTTCCCTACCTGCACATACATACAAGGTTCAAAACAAACATTCCTAATACAATTTTTTCACTCGTGCTCCAAGCCTAGCAAATAAACAGTTTAAGAACAGTTAGCCTTCTGCACCAACAATTGGTTTTGAACTACATAAAGAAAATACAGATACATATCCATTTTTACAATCTTAATCATTCAGTTTAGGACCATAGAATCCTACAATAGTTAGGGATGGAAAGGACCTTAAGATCACCAAGTTCCAGCCCCCCTGCCACGGGCAGGGACACCTCTCACTAAACAATATCACCCAAGGCCTCACCCAACCTGCTCTTGAACACCACCAGAGAGGGAGCATTCTCAAATTCCCTGGGCAACCTGTTCCAGTGCCTCACCACCCTAACAGGAAAGAATTGCCTCCTTATATCCTATCTAAACTTCCCCTGTTTAAGTTTTAACCCGTTACCCCTTGTCCTATCACTACAGTCCCTAATGAAGAGTCCCTCCCCAGCATCCCTATAGGCCCCCTTCAGATACTGGAAGGATGCTATGAGGTCTCCACACGGCCTCCTCTTCTCCAGGCTGAACAGCCCCAACTTTCTCAGCCTATCTTCATACAGGAGGTGCTCCAGTCCCCTGATCATCCTTGTGGCCCTCCTCTGTACTTGTTCCAACAGTTCTGGTGTCCTTTTCATGTTGAGGACACCAGAACTGCATACAATACTCCAAGTGAGTTCTCACGAGAGTAGAGCAGAGGGGCAGGATCACCTCCTTCGACCTGCTGGTCACGCTTCTTTTGATTCAGCATGTATGTGAACTTAATCAGAGTCTATCATGTTGGCAGATATTTGGAGAAAGGCACCTCCATCCCAAACACCAAATTCCCCTCAGCTCCACTTTTACTTGACTCTGTCGGCCTTAGACCACCAGCTGTACTGGGCTGCTCATGTAGCAATGAAGAGTATGAACAATGGCACTTCCTATTTGAATTCTGTCCTCTACATTCACAACGTATATTGTATGCATGAATAGCAGTGCCTGGCTTAAATCCAGTGTGAGGGGTTTTATCAAGAGGATTATTTTTAACAACTTCAGATCTCTTTTGTTACACAAAAATATCATAACACTTAAAGATACAGTTTGGATAACTTTAATGAGACTTTGCAATTTACATTCAATATGTATAAGTACACAAAATATAAGAAATCACATATACATATAAACTTTTGGTTTACAAGTCAACCAGCATGAACTACACAAGCTACATTTATTCACATAACAAAAGGAAACATTGACAAGCTTCATTCACCGATCAAACATCTCAACAATTTACAGACCAGCATTTTTTTTGCAGCTGCTAAAACAACAATCTTCCATAAAGAACAAATAATTTATGTCAACAGATACACTGACATCACATTCTATGAAATGAAAATGCCAAACCTAACACTGACTGGATGCTTCCACTATTCAGCAGAACCCACTTGAAGCAACAGTGTGTAGCTTATACCAGCATCAAATCTGTCCACGGTTTATCAGCTCTGTGACTGAGATAATAAACCACATATAGAAATTCTTTAGGGTAAATGAAGCCATTTCATTTCATTAAAGGGTTATTTAATGCACTTATTTTTTAGCCTTTTTAAAACAAAAAGGAAATAGCTTTTAAACCAAAAATGAAATATTTAAACCTTTTGGGTTTTTATTTTCTGCCTTAAACTATTCTCACATACGACATGAATTTGTACCTGATGAATAACTTTGGTCCCTCAGACTACCTGGTGAATCAGTTTTTAACTATTTTGTCAAAATACTCCAACAATTCACTAATGCAGTTATTTGAAGCAGGTAAAAATAACATAGGCATTTCTATCTTAATCTCTCTGCTACAAAGTCTGATACTCTTATTTTTTTTTTGAACAAGAATATGGTCACAAAATCAAAGCTCCTTTTAGCAGCATTAAAGGTGAAGGTCCTCCTGTGCAAAGTCCTGGAAACTTTCTGATCCCTTCAAATACACTGAATACCCTTAGCAATTCAGACACAGAGCCTGAAAAACTAAGCATGCCATTTGTTTTCACAAAAAAAAACCAACAAACAACAAAACAACACGCCCCCAGTGCAGTTCCCTGCAGAGATGCTCATTTGGTCACACTCATTTTTCATGAGACACGTGTGACCTTTTACAAATGAAGCACATACACCTCATGAGCAACACAGTATATGCCTTACGGGAACACTGCCTTCAGTTTGGGAGTTGAAAAAAATGAAACAACTACATTTTTTACAGATTAACCACAGCTTTATGCCTGTTAGTTTCAACAAAATTTGTTGAAAGGACTAAAAACTCACCAATAGATCAGAAAATGTAACTGTAAGCAAGCTGAGCTGATCTGCTGTGTTCCGACAAGGAACTTCATGGTTTGTCAGTGATTTGAAAGGAATGCTTAAGCTGATGAAGTCTGCAGCTCTCCCAAAAATTCATAGAACAGTAACTAATTAAGAGGTCAAGTCAATGAACCACGCAAATTTGATCATTTAATAAGTTGGGCACAAACAAAATGCCTTTTATATATCTAACTGGAAATTCAATGCCTAAAAGCAAAGAATACCCTTAGGGAAAGGATGCTGGAGTTCACCCAAGGAAGCAGTTACTCTGCAAAATATCTGAGGGTATCACTGGTAGATAAAATCTATCCCTTTTAAAAATGACCTTGGAGATGACTTTCACAGTTGCATGTGCTCTTAAGAAGTCTGCTAAGGTAAAGGATTTGGTAGCGGAGTGTTATAAGGAGCCCTGTTCACTTTAATACCTGGAAAAGAGGAATACAGGACGATTCATCACTCTACTACCAGTTTTGGATAGGATGTATTCTAAAGGGAATTAAAACATTCAAGTGCCTCTTTCGGAGTAGCAATATCAAACCGGTTAGCAGCAAGAGCAAACTGCTCAAGATTTAAACAAGTGCGAAACCACTGAGCTTTGGACTTAATTTTAACGTGTTGCCCATGCATGAGAGCTGCCTCCATCATCTCTCCATACATTGTGTTTAATGCCCTGTATTGCTGAGCGGCTGTAGGTTTATTTGTTTGGAACTTACTGGTGAGTCAGATATTGCTGCAACCTTCAAAGAATTCTTGATGGAGCTGAGTTCCCACATGTGTAAATTTATGATGTGCACACCACAACATCCCCTTGCAATCTTGTACAGGTTTTTAAGCACAGCTTTCCGGAGAAGAATGTACACCCAGGGATCTAAAATCTGATTCCACGTTGCCATTCGAAGAGCAAAAAGTATTGTTTCACAGGTCTCCTTTGAACGACTCTCATTTATTCCAATTTTGGCCATTGTTACCTGAAAATGGAACATTTTAAAATTATCATCAAAAAAGTACACAAAAAGAGCATGCAAACAAGTGAAATTTCAACATTTTCTCTAATCATCACACCTTAACAGCATCAATGCATCCCAATTGCAAAGTATATACTTTCAGGCATGTAATATTCATCATCCTAGAAATCCTGTTTTACATACGATAGACACGTGTCTCTGCTGAAACTTGAGCAGAAGATGGCAACCAGACAGAGAATACCCCCCAAAACCAGTAACTGATTTGAGCAAGAATACAAACTTTCCTAGAATTTAAGCTAAAAAAATGTGCTAAAACTGTTCCAAGGGATGGGTTTTTCAATTATAGAAGCTACTGGCTGATCATTTCATGATCTTTTTTATGAAATTTATTTATTTTTCCACGTTTTCAAATTAAAGTCTGCATAAGGAATATAGGACTTTGATTTCATCAAGAAGATTCACACATTTTAAGCTGCAACAAAACAGAATTTATTGACACTACAGGGTTTAGAGGTTTCTAGGAAAAATTAAGCCATGGTGACAAAGGCCACCAATACCCCTCCTCTTGCCAGTGGAGACACAGAGAGTTTTATTCACCTGTGGAGGTGCTGATGGACAGACCCACAACAACAACAATGCTGCCAGAGCCAAGTTTCACATGAGTGGAAGTATTACCCTTCCAGTATAGCTCAGACTGCTTCTGACAGAGGACACCCAAGAGCTACACCAGCCCAGCAAGTTGTGGCTGGCCTCCCCACTTTGCAGAGCTGCAACCTGGGCTTTGAAACACCAACCATAGTGGAACACCACCTGTAGAGGCTTCTGCCACTGAGGTTTTGTAACCTGAGTTCCTGTGTGAAGAAAGAATGACTCTGCAAAGCCAGGAACCTGCCAGAGGACGGTAAATTATCTCTCCCTATTATTAATGTTAAAAGCATATGAAGATTTTTTGGTAGAAAGATGAAACACTATTAAGGCTTTCAGTTCCAAAGCCTTTAAAACAATACAGCTATTTAGCTAAGAAACAGGATATTTTACAACTGAGGAGTACACTGATTTATTGAGTGCTAGAGGTAGGATCAGTATGTCCAAGTGCAGAAAGTCATATTTTCACTAAGATACATTGTAAAAAAAAAAAAAAAAACCAAAACCAAACAAAACCAACAAACAACATCCCCAAAACTCCCTAAAATATAATAATAAAAGGAGAGAGAACTACTGTTCAAGATTCCAGCAAATCTATTATACTCCTTTTTAAAGGCTTTTCTGTATTCCTAGGCCCTACTTATAGCTTGCAGGTCACCACATCTGAGTATAAACTTGAGTGGAACAGAGTGAACACATAAAAGGAGCCTGGACTTGCTTGATTAAGCTTTGATGAAGAGTTTCTGTATGGCCATCTATGAGAGCAGCAAAGAGAATCCTGTGGAACATTCCTAAAGAAGCTGGTAAGACTGGCAGAAGCACAGCTGGGAACCAGTGCAAGGAGGAGGAGGAATGTCTGAGCACTGAGCCAACACAAACACTTCCAAATCAGTTCCCCGAATCTGCTTTTCACCCCACATCTAATGGGCGCATTCCTTTCTGACATCAGCAGCCCACCCAAACTTGGACAATTCCTTTGGCTTCTGCATAGGATGTTTTCTCAGGACAGTCCTTCATTTTATTTATTGGAGGTCCAATAGCACAAGCTAAACTCAGACAGAATAGTCTGTACTCATTCAAGTAGGACTGGGCAGCAACTGATGACACAACAGCGCTTACAGACCAACCTCCTTACCAAATATACCACATGCTTGACTTGATACAGATATCTAGTTTCCTAATCTTGATGTAGTTCAAAATTAGTATGTTGTTCTTCTCTTGCAGTCTGCAAAATTAATAAATGACAAATCCAATGCAATTTATGCCCAGAAGAAGAAGCACTAAATGCTGACATCTAGGAAATGTAGCTCCATCCAGATTTTGTAAAACTATTGTTTTCTCACATTACTTTGCAAATTTGTGAAATTCCTTTCCATTTAGTAGTAATCACCTCTAAGTGAATCCATTCATCTGCTGTTCAACTTGCTGGCTCAACATAAAGTACCTCTGTTTTGATTATGGATTTACATACAGTAAATCAGGATAATAAGAAATTTGATATACAATTTTATGAATTCTAATACTTGAAGAAGCTTCATCCAGAGCATTTAAGTTACCTCTTCTGAATTCTGGACATATAAAAAATAAAAAAAAATAATGCATCTGAACTCAAATAGAGGTTATGTACACAGCTAAATGCCTAAGCAACTCAGCTGTGAATCCATGTATTGGAAATAATAAACAAATCTACATTATCTATACATTTTGTTTCATAAAATACAAATTTTTCATCCAACTTTTATTATTTGGTAGTGTTATGCAGAAATTGAAAAGGTTTAATTTCTTGTATCACTAAAACCAGCATAAAATCATATCCCAACTTTCTGAAGTTCTGAGAGACTAAGACTTCCCTATAGGCCTGGAGTAAGACAGGGAATCTCAGCTGAACCACAAGCATGAGCATTTTTATCCTGAAACACTTGTGGCAAAGCAGCGGTAGCAACAGACATGTAATCACTGCACTCTCTCTGAGTATGAAATGAGATAGCTTCTCACTCTTCCAAAGAGCCTGCACTCTACTGGGAGGTTTTCCATGTCTTCTGAGAAAACACATAGGAAACCTGCATGCAAATGAAGTCAGCTGCATGCAAAAACAGGGCAAAAAGAAGACTATGTCCTGCCTACTGGAGCCTTTCTGAAGTCATCTGATGATTTCTAGAACAAGACCCTGCAGCTGAAGAGAGGTAGAATGGAGTGAGACCAATATAAGTTATTATTTCTATCACATTTTCATGGCTAATTTTGTAATTTAAATTTAAATTCTTAAAATGCTATTCCAAAGTCAGTTTGAAATCATAATGATAAAAAGGCCTAATACACTACCATCTGTTCAATAAAGGATATCATTGAAGCAAAACATGCAGTCAGTCTGTATTTGCTCCCTAGATGCAAGTAACTCGTGCCACTGAACCGGCTCAGAAACTGCAAACAGAGCTTGCTGCAGTGCTAAGCTGGTTTCCGAGAGTAGGACCTCCTCTGGAGGCACAGAGAGGCCACTTGAAGGATGATGGAGGAATCCTGTCCTCTGTATCCAGCAGTACACAAGTAGGGAAGTGGGAAGAGGCAATGTGATTGCATCATATCTACTTGCCTTTGATCTCCACAACATAATTTAATATTCATGCAGATTCAGCACTATGACTCAAAAAATTAATCCCCAGCTGGTAAATAAATGTAACTGATGACATTTTCTAACATATTTAGAAATGTAAAAATGCAAGTAGCACTTTGCTGAGTTATGCAATGTTTATACGAACATAGCTGTAGTATGTCTGCCTGGTTTGCAAAGAAAAACAAGAAAGTAAGCAATAGAATTCAAACTTTCTTTAGGAAAGTAACTGTAAAAGTATAACTGTAAAAGTGACTTCCTAAACCAAGATGGCCATCTTGTAAGATAGAAAGCTATTCTGACTCATTGTAGTCCTTGGTGATTTAAGGAAAGACCTGAGAATTCCCTGTCCCTAAAACAGAGAAATCAAATTTGTGTCAAGCAAGGATTTGACACAATACATCACACTTCTCCATCATTTTTGTTCCATTGTAGGTCTCACTAAAACCAAAGCCCACTTTGCAAGTTCCAGGAAGTCTTATGGAAAAGTTTCAAAAACATTTTGAAATCCTTGACTTCGACTATTTTGCATATAGCAGATAGCATCAGAGATTGCCATTTCCCTTAGGGACAAAGCCCAGTGCAACAAACTAAAAAACAAACACTCCAAAGCTTCACACCACTCTCCAGATATAAACAGCATGATTTTAATTTCCTTTCCAATTGAATCTCAATTATATGAGAACAACTAATATGCTAAATGGCAGTGCTGTTTAGTCACATTGCTGGTTGTACTCAAGGACAGCCAGTCAAAATAAGCAACAGACTTTACAGCTAGTTAGGAAATAAAACAAACTGTAATGATACTTTGATGTATTTCAGCACATACACTCTAAATCCAGGTTCCAGCCTTGACTTCAGGAAAGTGGATAAAAAACAGTCACCAAGAGATTGTCATGGAAAGCAGAGCAGGCAAATGCAAGAAATTATCTTCCTCTGTAGCTCAGCCTTCAGGCTCCAGCTCCCTATGGGAGCCTTGCAGACCCTCCCAAACCTCTTCCTCTTCCTTTGGATTTTATAACAAGCAGTTCTGAGAATTTCTGCTAATGGAAGAAAGGTCATGTTTTTTTCAGGATTTGCAGAGTGCTCATATTTTGTCACTGATGCCTACGTTGAATCCAGAGGTGCCACAAGGCAGTATTGTACTGATTACATTCTGCTCCATGTAAAATAAAAAATATATAATTAGTTGGAATTTCGAGAACTTTTTGGAACTTCCATTATCCATATATGCTAAAAAGAAGCTGCAGTCTGCTACAGGCAAGAGCTGACAGAATATAATACTTTGTAGTACTCTATAAACTTCAAGAAAAAATTTGCAAAAGAGCGGGAGAGAAAAATCAGAATGTTTCTGCCTTCACATTTTATGTACCATTTTATATCTCCAAAGAACAGCCATTAGGAAAGAAACACTGACAGCAAATCATTGGTAGCGTATCACTGCTATGTATATTTTCCAGTATATAACCAAGCTTTTGTTGCAAAAAAGCTGAGTATGCTGCTTTTTTTTTTATTTTATGCCCGTTTAAAAGCAAGGGATTCCAAGAAAAATATGTACTGCACCACTTCTGCATCAAAATGTTAGTACATGCACATACTTAAGCCACATAAAATGCTCTTTCTGTTACAGATCTGCAACGTGTTTTTCTCTTAATGACTTCCTTTCCCTTTTTAAAAGAAAAACAGAAACCATACCTTCAACATTTCTATACCAGATGATCATTTGGCACAGCACGTAAATTTTAACTGAGCTTAATGATTTTATGTGTATTTAAAAAGGATCTGGAGAAGACAAAATGCATTAGCAAGTCTTCCTCCACATTAAGGGTGGAGGGGTAGAGGGTACTTTTAAGGGGATACGTAATACTCCCATGTATAAAGTTTTGCAGGATCAGCTTTTGACAAATAGCACCAAAATAAAGGAGTCTCCTTTTCTCTCATGTACGTTCCTGTGAAAAGAATTACACTCAGACAATAGATCCACTGGATCACTATTCACTTGGGGAAAAATCTTTTTTTGTATAAGTTTATTTGGCCTCCATGTGCTTCATATTTACCTGCCTTAAAATGGAGCTGTGTAAACCTTTTGAAGGTATTGTAAAGCTAAAGGCATTCAGAGCTCAGAGGTGTTTCCAAAGCACTACTGCTGTGATAAAAGTCAAAAAAGTACAGAACAAACAAGAAAACACATCATTTTCCACAGAGCAAACGAAAATCGTTTCTAACATTCCTTTCTCAGACATAGTTGATTCTGTGACCAGGCAGTTTCTCACCAGCACAAGATGCATCACTTCCTGAACATGGTACCGGTTAGGCTACATGTGCCTTTTCTCATGTTGGCAACATCAAAGCCTTGAAACAGTATGTTCAAGTACCCCTCTGAGCTGGTAGGGCAGAGCTCACTAGAACTGAAAGCCAAAGAAAGGACTGCACTGTAGGAGCAAATATATGGCACTGAAGCCATTACACTAAACTACAGCTCCACGGGTGTCTGCCAGCCAGCAGCTCAGCTCCATCTGACCTCAACATATGATCCCTCCTCACTGAGGCTGTTCCGTTCTTCGGAGCTTTCTGCTCTTCTCACACAGGCTCAAGTCTGCAGAGGACTCACAGTCTGTTGCATTCCATTACTGTGCCATTAGAGTCAAGTGTGACATTTTCACCATCTGTGTTTTACAGCTCTATGCAAAATATTTATAGATGGCGATACACTTTCTGAGCAAACATTTGGAAACATCATTTGAAATGAGATTTTTATATATGCAAGAATTGGTCAAAAGTACTGAAAAAAACAAACGTAAAGTGCCACAACATTATGCTGACTATTTATATCTTATTAACTGCCTTTGGCATTATCATGCCCCGTATAAAGCAGGAATGCAATTCTGAAATAAGCCTCATAAACAGAAGGATTTTTTTGGTATGCATCGACTTACAAATATTAACTGAAGGTGAAGTTTCCATTTTCCATATTTACATCTGTTTTGCTGTAACATAAATTTAGGTTGGGCTTCAATGAAGCATTCCAGCTCACCTTTGTTTCTCTAAAAGAACCCAGATTATTTCTATCTTGGATTGACAGTCCTTTTTCATGCTTTTCTTTCCTCCCTCTCAAAATCAGAAATAATTTGGTTCAACTAGCTGACAATGTAATTGCTCCCACACCTTAATTAACTCATTTGAAAGGAAAGCAGAATGGATAGGGATAAAGAAGATTTCAGCACTGAGATGATTCACTCCATAACGAAAAGACATAATGTCCATACCACAGTCAAATAAACAACCTGTTTCCTGAGCTACATATTTTTAAAGTTACAGGAAAGCCTGCTTCCATAGAGCAAGGAATGTATTGCTGCCTATCAACAATGTCTGTAACAAAAAACCTCTTGCACAAAAAAAAAAAAATAATTTCACAGATAAAATTTAAATATTATTTATTCAGCAATGCTGAAAAGAGTCTTTACTTACAGACAACTGCTAGACCTCTTGGGACCAGAAAACAACAGAGTACTTCTGATCCTGCATAATAAGGATTATCCTGAGAAACACAAATCAAATAAGTATTATGGGATGTAAGGACTGTATGTATTCAGGATCTATTTGTTCTTCCATTAAGATCATTTGGGTAAAGCTCCAAACCCTGGAAACAGCCTATTACTTCTCTTTTATTGCTTTGCTTTTTCAAGGCTTTCATACTCATTCAAAAACAATCACATTTTTACTGGTTAAATAAATATTGATTTAAGAGCAACAGAACATCTCTCACTAATACCCTACACATACACAAGAATCACAAACACATAACACTGGGGAGGAAGGCAACTGTCTGAATACAGAAAAAAAAGAGACAATATACAGACAACCTAGAGAAAAAAGATACATGATTATAGAATAATTCAGTACTTATTATTCAGCACTTAATTATGCACAGGATCAAATCAGTAGCTTAGAAGTGAACTGTCTGATCAAATATCACCACATTCACGCTGCATCATTACTAAAGTCATCCTCCACTTTACCTTTCTGAGGAAAGATGCAGTACAGATTCAGCAACCAGAGGCAAATCTTTCACTTATATCTCTGAAAGCAAAAAATTTTATTCTATAGGGAATGCAGGTTCTGCCAGTTCTTACCTGGCCACTTCTTTAATTCTCTCAGATTCATTACTTTTGTCTAAGAATCCAAGAATCACGCTGAACTGCCTAAGGGTTCCTTGGACAAGTCAGTCCCTGATTTCAGAGGAATGGCACATACAAGCAGGCTTTCAGGGCAAATACCACCAAATCCGAAGATATCCATACATGTTGGAGGTGTTAAAAGAAGGAAGAAGAATGTCACAGTCATAATATACAGTGGCCTTTTCACTTCTTCTAGAATTCAGGGGGACAGATGGCTTTGACATGAGACCAAGCCTGCAAGACCTCAAGTCACAAGAGGTGTGAAAAACAACCTACTCTATTGCCTACCAGTGGAGTCAAACCTTCAGTTTAATTATCTGAGAAATTATGGTGTTTATTACATGGGTATAGAGGGAAAATAAGGAAGGGGGGAAAAATCTAATTTGTGACTATATTTTATGTATGTTTACATTTACCAAGTATGCAACTTACAGAGTGGAGGAAAATGAAATCATCTTGAAGGACTGAAGTCATAGTCACCTGGTGCTATCTTGATCTGCAGTATTTAAAAATCTGCCTGCAGGTGAAGAAAGATGTGATGTGTTCCTTTCATGGTGTTTTTATTTCAAATCACCTTTATTAAAGTGGCTTATTCTATCTATCATTCTGAAGAAGTATGCTAAGAAGCTATAAACAGAAATACCAAGGCTAATGAATTAGCAACCTATTTACCAAGTTGGAATATATGATTTGCAAATTTATTTTTTTTTTATAATGTTAGCAAATAAACTGTAATGTGTGGGGTTTGTTCATCAAGAAGTTTGGGGGAAGGGAGGCTCTCTGTGGCTGTCGTTATGTGAAACAATACTTCTTTTGACTCTGTAACTGTTGTACTCTGTAGGTAATGGGGGGAGGTCAGTTGTATTGTTGCGCGGGATTGTGAGAGAGAAAAGGGGGCTGGGTGGCTCGAAGTGGTGTCTTGTTGCAATGCTTGAGGGGAGGGGGCTGCGATGGTGAGGAGGCTACCAGTGGACGCTTCTCGAAGCCTCTGGCAGCTTCTCGAAACTTCCCGAAACTTCTCGGTAATGAGACCCCTGCAACAAAGGGAACCAATGGGGAAGAGCCATGTCAACATCCGAGTGAGGAGGGGCGACAGGATTGGCCGGGGCCTTGAACCGGAGAAGATAAAGGACCGCCTCCCAGGGACCGCGTGTGCGCGTCTTGGGCGGAGCGGAGGGCTCCCCGGCGCACCCAGCGCTGTTTTATCTGCTATCGCTTACTCAGTTTAATAAAATTTATACTTTAAACCAAAATTGGCTAGAATATTGATAACATAAACTAAAAGGGACTCTGCAGCTGCAGCACATTTTAGGTGGAAGAGGGAAGAGACAATTCAAATCTCCATTGAAGAGAGATTTATTTCTTAGTACTTCTGCAAAAATACACTCATGGTAAAAGGTGGATTCAAATTTATTTCCAAATCACCAATGAACTGTAAATCATAAAACAAATTACTACCAGTTAATGGATCCTCACCTCCTTCCTGCTTCACTTTCTGTTTAGTGAAGTGATTCCATGAGTGAGGCAGATGGGAACACAGCTGGCCACACCCTTGCCAGAACAAAAGTCTCCCTCCTCATGTCCTCATATCCTGATGTTGGTCACATGAGTGACAAAGTCGCTTGTGGGCAGACTCACTACATCCTCTACATCCTCCCTCAAACCTGTAACCTAGTGGTGGCCATGCAGCCTGTGCACAGCCACCCTGTGCAGGGTTCAAGCCACTGAGGCAGCTGGCAGCAGACAGGTCAAGGACAGCAGATAGGGGACCATATGGAGATCAGTCAGTGAGTTCTATTTCTCCAATTACAAAGTAGTTTCTGTGAGTTTAGTATTGAAGTCTAAATGCCTTAAAAACCTCAGTTCAGGATATTGCTTACACAAAGGCTCATCTTCAGCCTTCTTTGGGGAAATCATGCAGAAACACTACTTCAGTGCCATTCAAATCCACCCTTCGGCACGTGTCTCTGAATGAGGTCTTCACACAGTTCATTAAAAATTGGAGCTAAGAGCAAACTTATGAGCTGTTCTCCACTCCCTGCTCTGTCTGGCATAGATAAGAGGAATCCTTCAGCATGAGACAGTGTATTACCTACGACGCAACTCAGGCTCATTCAGACACTCAGCTATTTTGTTTCAACCTATATGAGAATAAATCTGAAAAAATGCAAAGCAGTTATTAAAATTTTACTGTAAATCCTGTAAACCCTTTCTGCAATATTCTGCTACCTGACCATTACTATTTCTAAACACACATACACAAAACCCACGAGGGGATCATTTTCCTGTTCTGCTGGGCACTCTGCACGCACAGTAAACAGGCACCTTCCTCCTTAGGGGAGCCTGTAACCTAAATTGCAACTCAGCAATTTTTTAATATTTTTATGTAAAATTTAAGTCTTAAAAGCACAGGAAAGAATAATTATTGCTCTGTTTCAAATCTAAACAGCGCGTTACCCAGAAGAGTATCCAAGTAATGCACTCTCTCAGACATAAACTGATTCCACACTATGTCTGAGACAACTTCTACCAGAAAGCATGTATAATCACCACACAAAACTTAAGATCGTGAATTAACACCATAATAAATATCTCACAGAATGTATGAATGTATATCCCACCCTGATGTCTGTCACGTTAAACCTGGGGAGGATGAAGAACTTTCTGGAGTTGTGCCATGTGAGTGCATTTGTCCCAGAGAATTTTCAGCAGCAACTTTACTATTTAAAGTCTTCAGATAGTCAGGAAAGAGAGCTTTCCTAAAATAACCATCCAAAAATGGTTATGCCGTGTATGACATTTTCCAGAAATGGTTATGTATTGTCTGATATTTTCAAGCAAGAAAGGCATGAATAAGTTCAATATATAGGAAATACAAATAATTCTCTTGCATCAAACAAAACCAGAATTTATGTCAAACTGACTTACTTTTTAAGATCAGGCACAGAATGCAAAAACTTACAAACTGAGTAAGTAAGAGGAAGTTATAAATGGCAAATTTATCTGGCTGAAATTTTTAAATTTTGATTTTTTGTGATGGCAACTTCAAAACTGAAAAAAAAAATTTCTGTGAAAGTCACTGAAATCTATTTTGAACAAAAAAATTGTGTTTCAGTGTATAGATCTTTATGGTTTAATTCCATGCATACAGTATAAATTTAAAAAACAAGCAGCAAGCAGTTTTGAAAGAAAATCAGGAGCACGCTATTTTGGAAATGCAGTGTTCTCATATGACTGGAAACCTGCCTTCCCTAATTTTTCTCTCCAAAACAAAACAATCTAATTGCATTCTGGCAGCTCTGCATTTTCAGAAAAAGGCTTTACGTTAAGTTTTCCCAAGCTGCACAAGTAAACATAGATAACAAAAACTACAGTTATGCTTCCCCAAAAGACTCTGGTAAAGGACAATCTGTCAATCTCAGCTCTTCTTTCCCTGGTTCATATCACTTCTGCAGGACAATATGCTGACGATCACCCATTTCTGCTCCAGAACTTCTTTCCTGTTCTCAGCTGCTTAGCTCCCTGACTTCAGTTAGAGGGAGACCAACTCCTGAATTACAAATGTAGCCTCAATTAATATAGAGTTTCTAAGCACTCTGTGTTAAACTAAGCCCTGGCCCACACTTAAAAACATTGTTTTTTAATGATTCATACTTCTTAGAAAGGCCAAGGCCTGTAAGAGCTCTACATACTGTAAAAAAATTAAAATAGGAACAGGTCAGTTCTGAACACTGAAACAGTACCTTTGAAATTCAGTATTGTTTTGGGTGGGAAAACTAAGCTAAGGAGAAACCTCTGTCATGAGAATAAGAAAACACCAATCAAAATGAGTGCTTTTTTTCCTCTTAACCCCTAAAACCAGCTATTTATTCCAAAATAGCTTTTGGGCTGTAATATTACGAATGACACTAACATTTCAGCAATTTAACCTTCAGTATGAGAAGCTCATTTGGAGGAACTCAAGCAAGAATAGTAAGTAAATTTGCGCAGTGTTCACATATCTATTGAAAAACTCAGCAAGCAATTCAAAGCCTGTGATATGAGGGTGAGTGAGAGCTGTTTTTCTAGTGTAGCTTGAAATGACACTTGTATGACACGGTTTTCTTTACAGAGGACCTTAATATTTTATTCAGTCAAACACTGGTACTGATTTACCTCTCCTGACACTGCAAAGCCTGGAAGAGAAATAACAACCTATAGTTGACAATAACCATTCCTGTATCAATGCTACAGACTAAAAGGGCATATCTAGCAGGCCTGCTAGCAAAAACGTTTTTTCCTTTCCCTATGATACCAGTTCATTTATTAAAGCTGTCAGCACAGAAGTGGGCTCCTGAGGGGGGCTTGCACCCAGCCTAAGAGATGCAATGACAACATCCAATGGCACTCCTGTGGAGGGCCTGCAGCAGGTCAACTCTGCTATGCCCATCAGCCTGCCACAGGCAGGGTATGAAGAATAGCCCAGACTCAACTTGAACCACACCTTCTTTACTCTGACAACACATCCCAGTTTTGTATGGTGTCAACAGACAAACATTCTAGCAAAACATGACGAGAATTCAATGACAAAAGCCAGCACAAACATAGTAATTATCATTGATTATCTTCTTTAAAATCTGAATCTTGAGAAAGACAAAGTGTGGTTTTCCCCTGTGAAAGTAACTTTTACAACAGCATTCAATGCTGCAAAAGTTAGCTAAATATGTTTAAGAGTATTTCCTTCAGTCTTCATGAACAGATCAGTGGAAATTGAAAGCCTAATTTATTATTTGTCAAAAGAAAAGATCACTCTTGTGATCACTCTTGTTGATAGCGCTTATGCAGGCACAATGGGCTCATGGAGACTGCAGCTTTGACTAACAACCTACTTAGAGAATATGCTTCTGCAGAGCAGACCCCCATAAGATCTGGGGTGACTTTACATGATGAAAAGGGCTCACTAGCAAAGCAGGGACCTGCATCTTGGGACATCTTGTGTCTGCTTCTCCTAAACTGTATAAAAGTCACAAGAGCACAAGAGCAGAGACAAATTTTTAACTATTTTACTGCAGGAACAATATAACCAGCAGTATTTGAAGGCATACAAACAGGATTAATAACACAATGGGCTCACATACATGATGCCCATTGCACATATAAGCATAAGGTAGTATAACAGGAATTTTAACTGCCAGCTTATTATGGCATACAGAAAACATGAACGAAGGGAGATGCTTCAAGGATAGCACAGGTGCGAACTCCTGGCAAGGTGTCATTAGCCATACATATACATGATTGTACATACAAAAACACTAAATGAGATATATGCACAGCAGCCTGCCTGCTGCCACAAAGTACCTTATACTGTGCAAATTTGTGGCCCAGAATTTAGTAAGTGTAAAACCTGCAACCCACTGACTTCCTTCAGTAGGGACCAACTGTGAGCCTGTCTCAGCACCCAAAATACCTAGTAGAGCAACTAAGGTGGGGTGGGCTGGGGTAAGGATATTCCAGTGAGAGCCTCCTTCTTAGTGCACTACTGCCCTTCTCACCTCCTCCTACAGCATATTCACCAAAAAGGACCACTCGGACCAGCTCTGCAGCTTCTAGGCTGAAGTGATTCAGCAAACTGTAAGCTAAATGCAGCCCTAGGTGCACAAAAAACAATCATCAAGCCTCCTTGTGTGAGCCAATCTGAGGACAATAAGTCAGTGAGTTCAGAGAGACACAATTAGCGCAACGACCTCAAAAGGGAAGAAATGACATGAGAAGAGACTGCTAGAAATTAATCAAGGCAGTGAAAAAAGGAACTGAATAAGAGATGATTTAATCATATGAAATAAACAGCTGAAGTCTCTCAAAAAGAAAAAAGAAAAACAGAAATGGTGATTTTCTTGCAGTAGAGGGGAGGTAAAACTGAAATGAAAGTAATCAGGTAACTGTATGGAAAGAGATCTTAAGAATAATTTGAATGTAAAAGTATTTTTCCCAGGCTAAGACTGTGTTCCACACATGAAAAAAATTATACATTTCTACATATCATAATTTGTTCCCATAGATAAATTCACTCTGAAATAAATTCCTCTTGCCCATTACAGGAAGTTCACTTTGCTACTCCAAAACCAAGATTTAAAATATGTTTATCACTTAAGCCCACAGAATTTGACATAGCAAACTCAGAATTTGCTCATATTAACACAGCTCCAAAAACATGCTGTGTCATGACAGACCAGATGTCAAGTCACAGCCAAAACCAGCTTTATGTAACAATCAATTTCATCAGAGATGCCTGTCACAATGATCCAGACCAGTATTTTGCTTTGGTAATCCAACCCCTAGAGCCCAGATTTATCCAACAAAATTCATATATTCCTAGCAAAGGGCTAAGACTTCAGCAAGGATGAAAAAAAAGATGACTTACTACCCAGAGAAGTTAATGCTACTATCTTTAGAACACGGTTTCCTGGAACTACTCATCACAAAGGAAAATTATTTGACTGTTAGAATAAATGTGTCTCTGCAAGTCATTGACTACATTGATTATCCAAAAACTCATGAATTTCACTTGTTTTGCTTTTTTTTAAGAATTCTCTCCCACTCTCAACTCCTTTTGAGGAGATGAATATTCCCCCATAAGGCAAGAAGCAGGGAGTACCCCTCACTGTGGTACCTCTATAAGGAAAGATTCTCACAGAAAATGAACATTCCAGCAGAAAATGAAAAAGCTGCTAATTTCTGAGGAATAGATGCGATGGAGGTCACATATATAAAGGCACCAAAACAAATTCATTACCCCTGAGCAGGTGCAGAAGTCAAGTTCACCTCTGTGATAGACACCATTTGGGATGATGACACCATGCCAAGTGCAAGGTCCTACACCTGGGTCACAGCAATCCCAGGCACAGCTACAGCTTGGGCAGAGAAGAGATTCAGAGCAGCCCTGTGGAGAAGGACTTGGGGGTGTTGGTCGATGAGAAAATGAACATGAGCCAGCTTCAGTGTGCGCTCGCAGCCCAGAAAGCCAACCGTATCCTGGGCTGCATCAAAAGGAGCGTGACCAGCAGGTCGAAGGAGGTGATCCTGCCCCTCTACTCTGCTCTCATGAGACCTCACTTGGAGTATTGTGTGCAGTTCTGGTGTCCTCAACATAAAAAGGACATGGAACTGTTGGAACAAGTCCAGAGGAGGGCCATGAGGATGATCAGGGGACTGGAGCACCTCCTGTATGAAGATAGGCTGAGAAGGCTGGGGCTGTTCAGCCTGGAGAAGAGAAGGCTGCATGGAGACCTCATAGCAGCCTTCCAGTATCTGAAGGGGGCCTATAGGGATGCTGGGGAGGGACCTTTCATTAGGGACTGTAGTGACAGGACAAGGGGTAGCGGGTTCAAAATTAAACAGGGGAAGTTTAGATTGGATATAAGGAAGAAATTCTTCATTGTGAGGGTGGTGAGGCACTGGAATGGGTTGCCCATGGAAGTAGTGAATGCTCCATCCCTGGCAGTGTTCAAGGCCAGGTTGGACAGAGCCTTGGGTGACATGGTTTAGTGTGAGGTGTTCCTGCCCACGGCAGGGGGTTTGGAACTAGAGGATCTAAAGGTCCTTTCCAATCCTAACTATTCTATGATTCTGTGATCCAGGGTCTTCTGCCTCTAATGGCATCTAAAAGTGACTTTAGCACAGGACAGTGACTGAATATATAACTTCATTTAGAGAAAAAAAAAAAAAAGGAAAAAAGAAATCTAATAGTGAAGTAAATCTGCAGCTGGATTACAGCATTGGACAGACTTAATTTTGGTAGCTATGCACATATGACAACTGATGTACCGCACCAGATTAACGGAAGAAAACTGAAGAAAGCAAACCCCCCACTAGATACAAGAACATCACACAGAATAAATCCAAAGTCCTGCATCTGCAAACCCACCATACACTGCACCACCATCCTCCACTTTCTCTTCCAAAGGTTGGTTTGGTTTCTAATCACTTTGGTTTATACTGAGGCAATTCACTCTCACCTAACATTTTGTTCTGTATGCTCTTTGGGATAGAGAACACGGGTAAAAGACACAATTCAAAGACTGACACTGACTTTTAGGTTTAGCTTTAAAAAAAAAAAATAAACAAGGAAATGATTTTGAAACAGGCATGTATTTTGATACTTTGCCAAATCATTTCACCTATGAAGACCTGCTCCTATTTATTTCAGGAATATTTATTTTGCTATATGCTGATTATATTATAGAATGTAAACTATTAATTTCACAAATTAAAAGCCCGCAGAGGTTTCCAAGAAATTGGACAAGTAGATTTGGATCAGCACTTCATCATAAATCAGACATTTGGATAAACCCTGGATCTCTTTATTGTACCACTTGAGCACTATGTCCCTGGCAAAGCTATTCCACTGCATTTATATGCACCACTGCAGTGCAATAAAGCTTGCTAAATTAACACTGCATTTATAATTCTGTTTGTATTCAGTGAATAGAATGCTAAAAAACAAAGATTGGGTAACTCGGAGAATTAACTTTGGTGTAAACTCTAAGATCCTAGCAATTAAGAAAGGTAATGCCTACCAAGGGCCACATCCCATTGCACTGCATAAAAGGCTAATTGTTCACTTCCTTGAACTTTGTTTACATTAACTTTCTTTTTACTGTCTCTTTTCTAACATAAATTTGTCCATATTGCAGAACTGTCTTCCATACTGCAACGCTAATTTAGGTGATTGATTGGCTCATCTTGTTTCAAAAGAGATCTAGAAACAAAGCATCACAAGCCTGGAAGGCACAGACAGCACCAGCAGATTTGCCACCCAATGAACCAGGACTGCTCATGTATCGTCTCCCACGGCCACACAGTCCCAAAAACTACTAAGTAAAAAATTAAGCAAAAAGTCATTCACTGATCTGTATCACCAGCTGATGAAAACATCAAACTCTGAAAAGGTTCTGAAAACAACTTTGCTGATAGAGTAATTCATCGTTAACTACAACTTAGAAGAAGTTACACACTTTAACAAAAGTAGCAATGAGATTTCGTTAGAGTGTTAAGATTTTTAAAATTATGTTGTTATAATTAATACAAATTGAACAGCATAACAAAATTACCAACACTGAGAAAACAACCACAGTAGTTCCAATTCATTGTTCCTTCATATGTTGAAAAAATTAAGTATCTTTTTTGAATTAAGTCTATAGCTCCTTTGACACCAAAGGGATTTTTTAAAAAAATCAAATTAATTCCAACCTTTAATCACAGTTATTTTACCTCAAAATATGTAAATGTCACCAGAGGATAATATACTGAGTTCTTTCATGAAAAGCAAAGCCATCGTTTGAGTTGTTTTTCCTGAATACCATTCTGTGGCTTGCCCCAGACAAATTTCAGGAGATATCTGGAAGCAGCTGGAAGTTAGTTCACCACAAAAGGCTGCTATACTGTTCTGATGGTTTACTTTATGCTCTATACACTGCAGCCACTACACTGACAAAAGCCAACATGAATTTAAACTATGTTCCAGAGCAAGCCTAGAAAAATGTGTGTTGAACAGAAGTGAAAGAGGTTTTATGCATTTCAGTGATGCAGAGATCTATATGCAAACTTCTCTCCTTGAAGTCTGCAATACTGGATTAATTAAATGCTACTTGCTAGATATACCCAACTGCTGCAGCTAGGCTAACAGCAGTATCTAATTTAGAACTAGTTCAGGTAACTCCATGCTATACTATAGGCAGTAAGGAAATGAGATATAGTTGGATCGGATTCAGAACTCAGATTTAAATTTCTGTATTTGTAAGCTCAAATCAAAATTGCTCCTCATTCATATCAGTGGAAAACTATAGGACCTTGTTTCTAGGAAACAAATTCAGATTTCATATCACTTGTAACTTAACCTCTCTCACCCCAGTAAAAAAAAAGTTTTCTTCAGTCAGGTTTACTACAGCAAAAAGAGCACAGTTAGTATCAGTTTTATAATGCCATCATATAACAGGAGCTATAAAATATTTTCCTGTATCATAATCCTGCTTCTTTGATCCTGCTCACTGGCAAGAGCTCACACTAACATGGGCAACACTTACCACTCTGGAAGAGTCACTGCAGTTACCTGCAAGCAGTCCTAAGTTACAGCTGGGACAGCAGAGAAAGCACAGCCCCTGCATAGAGCAGCTTTGCTACTCATCTGTCCAGACTAAAACCCTGCCTGGTCAGGTCTAAACCAAATTTTAAGCCACTGCCAAACACTAGTTTTTAATATGACTCTAAAGCAAAGCCCTTAACACCCTGCTAATGGAGTGGAGGATTTTTACATTCTTAACTGTTAGTTTCTGTCACACAGTTCACAAGTAAACAGTAACAACAACAACAAACACACTACCATAAATGAAAAATGATACAAACCACAGTACAGACTAAACAGACCTGCCACTCAAAGATTTCACTGAATTTTTGGACAAACTCAATACCTGCTCTGATTTATGCTAGCCACCGTTCTGTGACCATTGTCTCCTTCACAGCACAGGAAATACAGTCCTCACAGTCCCTAGATTTATTTAGCTTACTCAGTGTATTTTGCTTATGAACAGAAGTGGAGAATAAATTTCATTTTTGTTATAGATGCACAGGTACATAAATTACATGCAATATGCTGTAAACTTAATATATTGAAGAGTGACTGGAACTGTTATCACAGCTAAAGCGCTTTAAAACCTGGAGATAAAAAAGTATAACTTTTATAGTGATGTGCATTAAAAATTGGCAAACATGTTAGGCTCTTACCAGGAATGGACTCCAGCAAATGCAAGAAACACACATTATAGCCAAGAGCTGAATGATCATTTCAAAATGATGAGATCTGCCTTGTCTTTGTTGACTTTTAAATTTGACTCTTAAGAGAGTAATTCCTGTGACTGCATTGCACAAGAATGAAACAGCAAGGGCCAGTAACCCAAGGCAAGAAAAAAGTAAGAGATAAAATCTGTCTTCCCAGTCCTCAACATGTTCTGTTTTATAGAAGCACCAGGTCCTCGATGCTTGAATTTGATAGGCTCTAAACCTAAGAACAGGCAGCAAAGCTATAAGAACAGCAAACAGACATACCATAGTCAACATCATTTTCACATGTTTAGAAGTCATTTTTGTAGAGTGAAATATTGGCTTAGTGACTCCAATGCACCTTTCAACAGCCATCACACTGCCCAGGAAAAGTGGGCACAAACCAAAGAAAACCATGCAGATGCCAAAAACACTGCAAAGAATGTTGGACTGATTAAATCGAATCCAGTCTTTATCCGATGCATACACAAACACTGCAATGGCTCCGTTGATGAGGTGGCCAAAGAGATCTGTGACGACCAAGCCGCTAGCGAGAAGCAAAAAGGAGGCTTTGGATTTCTGTCTAAATCTCTGATATGCCTTCAGGAGAATTGCTATTGCAAGACTGTTGGACAGAATTCCCACTGTCATGAAGATGATTGAAAAGAAAACTGAAATCTTCTTCTCTGTATGGCAGGTTGTGTTTTTCAAGATTCCAAATCCAGCCAGCCCTAGCGATTTTGAACTGTTCATGGTTAGGAAAGGAGAAGCAGCTCTCAAAACATTTCAGCTGTCTTGCAATCAAAAGACATCTGCAATATTAAAAACAAATATACGCACAGTGTAAAAGGCATGCCACTGTTCAAATGACATTTGAAGCAGAAATTCCATACTATTAGTCTGTGGTACAAATTTAATTTTCTGGTTTTCTGAGTGATATGATATGGCATCATATTTTAAGTGCATCAGTCACAGGATAAAACAATTATCTGCATGGATTATATAATGCAGAAAGATTGTACAGTATCTTTATAGTTTCTGCACATAGTAAGATAAACAAAATACTGTATAAGATACATAATGCTCATGTACATATAATCAGAGAAACCACCAAAATATTCTGGTGGTTAAACTATAACAAATATTTTTGCGACATTTACTTATCCTATTTGGATAATATCCTATAATGATAAATAAGCATTTATCAGCCAAAGTAAGAAGTTAAATACTCAAAACTGGAATGCTTGGAGATGATAATCACACTCCAGTTCTCTACTCACTGTTAAGCATTTATTTTCAAAATAATGTCCTAGCACTTTCCAAGTAATTCTCACAATCCAGTGTTTTTAAGCTTTAACGTAACCAACGTTTAAGTCTCCAACTCCCCAGTGCCCTCACTGAGGCACAAACTTGCATTTTAGACGCTCCCTTACTCAAAGCCAATTCTGCAAGTTACTTCACACTTTATCTCCCATCTCTACTCAGGACATTCCCGCTACTGAAAACTTCCCATGCAGAAAGAAACAGCAGGCTTTCAGATCGCCCGTCACATAGAGGTGCTGAAGTTTCCCAACTACTGAGCTGGATCAGAAACCGGGCAAGCCGGAGCCAGCGGTACTTCCACCGTTCGGGACGGCTGAAGGGGAGACCCCCCCGGCGCGCTCCTCGGGCGGAGGGGAGAGGCGCGGGGCAGAGCCTGTCCTGTCCCGTCCCGTCCCGTCCCGTCCCAACTCCCCGCAGCGCGGCAGCCGCGCTAGGAGCGAGCCCCCACAGCCGCGCGAGCACGTGGGTATCGCCGGTGAACCGGGGAGCACCCGAGGTACCAGCACTCACACACCCCACACACCCCCCACCGTCCTTCGCCAGCGGCCTTAAGTGCGCGCCGGTGCCGCCGCCGCCGCCGCCAAGGGCGGGGCGAGCCCGCCTCGCAGGGCACAAGTGCCACCGGCCGCTGCCGGTTACCGGCGCTAACACGGCTTCGCGCCGCCTCCCTGTGCCGTCGCACCCCGCAGAGCTCCCACCGCCCGGTCCAGCTGGCGGGCACCGCTCCTTCGCCGCCCCTGTCCGTTGCCGCTCACCTCTCCTTCCCTGCGCGGCACCAGGGAGAAACGCAGCGGCGCAGCACGGTACACAGCCCGCCGCTGCCTCCCGGCCCGCCGCCGCCACCGCCCCCCCATCTCCGCCCGCCTCCCGCCCTCCCTCCGCCTGCCCTCCCGGCCTTCCGCCCTCCCTCGCTGCCCGCGGACGGTCCGTCCCGCTGCCCGCCCCCGTCTTCCCGCGGGGACAGTGCCGTCGCGCCGCGGGGGTCGCTCCTGCTCCCCGCCCGTCCCCCACCCCGTGCTGTGCAGGGGACCTGGGGGCTCCGACTTCGCACGGGGACCCGGCACCTACTCGTCCCCACCGAGCCACAGCGTTCCCGTGCCTGGCCCCTCTGGAGAAGGCTGCGGGGCGATGCGGACGGCCCGGGGGTGCCTGGCTCTGTGCCGAGAAGGTGGCGACCCCGAGCTCCGGCCTTCCGCCGCTGCAGGAGCAGAGAGAGGTGCAGGGAATTCGTCCTTCGCACACCAGCGCGGAGCATCCTGCCTTGCTGTGCCGGAGTGCAGAGGGGTGACTCCGTCAGGGAGGACCCGGCAACACGCCACCCCAGCCAGGCAGGGTGAGTTCTTGCCCACGGTTGTGCCGCCACAGAGAGTGAGGCAAACCACGAGAGCGCATGTGTTCTCATCTAGAGGCTGTTCCTTCGCTTTCTATGTGCCCAGCTATCTGTCCAGTTTCTGTGTGCCCGGTCACCGTCTTTACCAGCGCACAGGGAGCTCAGGAGGAGACAGCCCCCAGGAACACTGCCATGGCACATAGCAGTAGGCATCGTGTGCTTACCGGGTTGTGTAGAGCAAACAGCGCTCCTTGGACCTTATCTCCACTGGAGCACGAGATGGTGGTCAAATGAGGAGTTAATGGTACTACCATAAGGCTAGAGATACAAAGGTCTTAGTTTCCCATCGTGTACTTGGGCTGTTACAACTTGAATTTACAGGTAATTTCTAAATTCTCTTATCCATCAATGTTCAGGACTATCAAACAGGCCTAAAGGGGATTTTTATTAAAAACTGTTATTACAGGAATAAGCCAAAATATAAAATCAAGGTCAAAACAAAATCAAACTGCAAAATATTACATGGGCAAGAACGATGGAGAACTTGTATTTGTTTCCATTGAGACACAGTCTTGAGCTGTAACACTCATAGCTCTCTCCGCATGGTGATTACTTAAAAATTAAAATTCTTAAACATGTTACAGTTTTTGCTTACCCTCATATGGTGAATACTGTGGCTACAATTTGCCTCTCCCTAATCCACCAGTGAGGTAGTACAGTCCAGCTAAATCCATTCTTTCAAGTAGTATCTCAAGGTACATAAACAACTAAAATCACCATGCAATGGCCTTCCTACTCAAAATGCTTGTCAGATTTTGGAATCTTATCATACAAGCAAAAATAATCAGCTTGGTCTGGTTGGGACCTATACTTTCCCATGAATTATTTTTTTAAGGCAACAATAAAACATAAAAACATCCCAAAATACATTATTGCCCATTAAAGTTCACAGCAAAAGGGTTTATTTTGTGTTTTCCTGCCCAGAAATAAATGGAGATGGAGATCTCAAACTACAGACAGCTTGCACCGTGCCCTTCTTTCATAGCCAGATTTCTTCACCCTTCCTTCAAGAAGGGTGATTGTGTTTGAAAAGAAGCAATGAATTTGGTACTTCAAGATCATGCAGTCTGGGAGGTAGAAGCTAAAACACTATTGTCATGTACCTCCAGTCAAAGAGAAAAAGAGAATAACCTCAAGACATGTTTCAGTGTGCTTGTAAAAATGTGGTTAGATTAATGAAGGAAAACACCGAGAAAAGCAGTGGTCTGCCAAAAGGAGGGACAATGACATTTCACTTGCTGCAGAGATGAGGAAAGGAGAGCAAGAAAGACTGTTAGGAAGGTAAATATATAAACTTCCATCTCTCTTTTCAGACAGTAGGCATAGAGGGGTGCTCCTGTACCTGTACAACTTGCAGGGCACAGAGTGCCACAACACAGTTTTGTACTGTTTGCAAAGCAGCAGGCAATGTTAAGCATCACTGTAAACAGAACAGTATATCTTCAGCTCAGCCCTGTACATGTTTCTCTGCTTCTGATACAAGAATGACTGAAATAATGGTCTCTTTGGAATGGGGTGATTTATGGCTAAGTGGGATGGTAACTTCAGAATGTGGTGGATGAGCAAAAACTCCAATCACACCATCAGAAGGAAGTTTTTCATACTGTCTAATGGACGCCTCTTTTCATTCCCTGCCACTAATGGAAACAACAGTGACCAAAATTGTCCCATCACAGCCTCTGCTGTGGGTCATGGCTGGGGAGCCACTGCTTTCTCAGGGGGAGCAAACTCTTCACAGGTCATGCACCTGAGCCAGAGCTGCAGGAAGGGAAAGATTAATGTCATCTTCACTAGGGCAGTGGCTTTTCCTCTCATCAACAGTTTGGCAATCAACCAATATGGACCTGGGCTTGCTAGATCCCTTATATGGCTGAAACCAAAAGCTATAGGTGTACAAAAGCTATAGTCACATGAGAGTGTTTCTTAGAGGCTGTGCTGCTCAAAAGCCACAAAAGACTGAGGAACTGAAGAAGTGCCATTGGCTTGGCTTACAGACTTCATTCAGCCCTTCCAGCCTGCGCAGTGGATTTTTTAGGTGAGGCGCAGCATGCACAGAACTGGCCCCAACCTTTACAGCTGAGGTTTAATTGCCACAGCCTAGCTAGCTAGGATGGTGACAGCAAAGTCCACAGGTCGTGGGTTTTGTAAGAGTGTCCTTGTCTATGATGGAAGACCATACAAGGCTAGACGAGCTCCATCTGCCCGGGTTTGAAGATAGAAGTTTTCCTTCTCCTATGAGGAAGGCCTGTCTTCGCTAACGAAGATTCAGGAAGGGGTTTAACCCACGTATTCTGAACAGCACTGTCATTTCCTGGGTCAGTCTCGAGCAACCGATGACACAACATCACAACATCAACTGTCTAGGGCGGATTCTGACTTAGAGGCGTTCAGTCATAAGCCCGCAGGTGGTAGCCTCGCACCAGTGGCTCCTCAGCCAAGCGCATGCACCAGGGGTCTGAACCTGCGGTTCCTCTCATACTGAGCAGGCTTACTATTGCAGCAACACATCATCAGTAGGGTAAAACTAACCTGTCTCACGACAGTCTAAACCCAGCTCACGTTCCCTATTCGTGGGTGAACAATCCAACACTTGGTGCTATCATGTTGGTGTACAGTTCTACAGTGTAGGTGCCTGAAGCAAGTAATAGAAGGTGCGGTATTTCTCCTCAAAGATCTGGTCTCATGATCCTGGGCTTGCTTGGTTCTTGAGGGGGGTGGATAAAATACATACTTCTAGTATCCTGGCATATTCAAAATACTCATTTTAAAATATGTTAAAACACTTCTTGGATTAAAAAATATAGCAAAGTTCAGCAGAATGCACTGAACAGCTCATCCATGGCTTTGTCATTCAAATAACTGCCAATCTGACCTTCATGTCTCACCATGAAGCAGTTTATAAAGCAGTTAAAAATTCTGGCATAAGTACTGCCTGAACTGGGACAATGGCCAATGCAGTTAAAGGAGGAAGTTCCTAGGTAGTTAAATATAAATTAATAGTGTTTTGTAACAAGCCCCAAAATCAGTTGGTTGAGAACACCAACATGCCAGTAGGCATTCGCTACCAGCGTAGAATAAAAACAAGACAGGTCATCAGAAATTGTAACAACAAACAGGCTGAGGTTTCCACCTGCTGATATCTAAAAAGGGATTGTTTGCTCTTACTGGAAGTACAGATGTGGATAATGGCTTTTTATTTTCTAAACATCCCTATCAGCAAGGAAGTTCAAATTTTTGTGTCTTGATAATGACATATTCATCCTGGAGAAGGAGGTAAGAGTTTCTGTAGACAGAACAAAGGGAAAATAGTCCCAGTTTCCCTGGTGAAGTTTGGAGAGTGAGGGAAAGGAGAATGCAGTTTTTGCTATAAGTTGTGGCATTCATATTTGCACTGTAGTTCTTTTCACTAAGAAGAGCAAAGACAGATATTCTGGCTTAATGTAGATCTTGATCATGTCACAAGAAGAATTCTAGTCCATTCAGAGGCATTCCTTCAATGAAGGAATTTGCCCATCAAATGGCTGATGGGCCTGTTTGAACCCAATCAACAAATTGTTTCTGAGATACCAGCAGACCTGCAAAGCAATTCCTTGTTGAGCAGACAAAAAAAACATTAGCTAAACTTCTGAAATAGCTGAATTTGACCTAGTCATGAGAGCCAAACCATGTTAGCAGAGGGAGGAGAGAGATCAAGTATCTATCATTCAGTTATTAAACACACAGACAAAACTTCAAGTGAAAAAAAAATGACTAAACCCAAAAGTTTTCAGCCCAAGCCAGAATATTTGCAATTTACCAGGACATGCAAGAAAAAAAAAAAAAAATTCTTTACTGTCTTATTCACATTTGTTCTTAGCCATGTTTGCGTAAACATAAAAATGAAGAAGCTGCTTCTTGGTCAGATGACTCACTAACAGATCATGCCAACCAGTGCTAAATATTGGAATGGCTACTGAATCCTTTCATTACATCAGTTTGTTGACTTGCATTTGTTCCAACATAGACATACACTTACTTTCATCTTAATCACATACTGTCACTCTGAATCACTTGGTTACTACAAACTTCCTAACTTGATTATAACAGAAGGAACTGGGGAACAGTGATTCCCCTTCTTTCTTCTTCATTTGAAAACCTTCTGTATCTGTTACTTTCTTGATACCTACTTTTCTCACTACAAGGCATACAGGGGGGATGGTTAGAATCCTTCGCTGTATAGTTTGATTCTTTCCTATGTACAGTTTTATGCATTAATTTGTAAAGGTGTGCACCTTAGAAATGATGGAAGAGGAACAGACTAATAGCAAGGTGATTATACAGCAGGTGTGACACTGAAACATCTTTTAACTACTTTTTAAATCTTGATTACAAAATAATCTGAGGTAGTTCTTCCTATAGATCCACAAATTTGCAAGCATTCTCTTCAAGAATTTCTGGAAGCTTCATGTAATCATTCGGCTGTCCTTAATTAACAGCAGATTTAACAGTGAAATGTACTTTTTAAAGTTCAATCATAAAATCATAGAATCATAGAATAGTTTGGGTTGGAAGGGACCTTTAAAGGTCATCAATGTGACGTTTCAGGATCAAGGGTTGTCTCCTTTACAGTTATGTAAAGTATCAATTTTTTTTTGTGTGACCTTAGACCTAAAAGTTTAAATTGCCAGAGGAGACAGATTTTGCCATTACTGACATGAATCTTGCCTGTTCAGGCTGGGGTAGTTTGTAGTGAGCAGGCTTAATCAAGACTGGAAGTACTGTTCTAACCATAACAATAACAGTATAATTTTCTTTTGTTCATTTTAAACGTGGGACAAAATGTTCTCTGTTATGACTCACTTCTTTAATATCCTGACACATAAGAACAAACAATCTACAAAGTGATACTAAATGCAGAGCCATATTAACTCCTTTTATCTTCTTCCATTCTCCAAAATTGAAACACTGCAAAACCAAATCAGAAGAAATCTTTCATCAAGTATTCTTTTCAATCATTCTGCTCAGGTCAAATTAAATAAAGAAATAATTTCCTTCAAATTTTCCTAACCTATTATATTTATGCCATGTGCCATAATGGCCAAAATAAGTCCATTACAGGAATAAATCTCATTAAGGGTATGCCTGCTGTATGCCTTCAAATTATGCGGTATTATTTGGTTTGTTTGCTTGTACACATGTTTACAGACTTAATATGTGAAGGTTTGATAGATTAAACCATTCTAAAGGATATTTTGAGATTAAAGGGTCATATTGGTTGCAAACAGGTTTTCCACAGTGACTTCAAAGAAGTAATTTACTTAAAAGCAATAAACCATAGTCCACAGAGTTCATTACAAATTCTAGTAGTCATGCTGTTCCTGTTCTACTCAGTTAGTTTCTGGTCTAGCTGACAGGTAAAGAACTATCCCCTCAGAGTTTTATTTCACAAAAAAAAAAAAAATCATATTCTCTCAATATTTCAATAAACAGTTATAGAATTTAAACACAAACAATAAATGCACTGCAGTCAGTGCATTAGTTACAATCAGTAGTTTTAAAGAGATGTTCTGCATGTCTCCTTTTAATTGTGTGATTTTGAAACCCTTTGTTTGGGAGGCATGGTCTCAAAAGAAGGGTGAAATGCTGTTAAATGGAACAACTTTTCATATAAGAAATACAGTAAAGAGCAATGTTATTAATTAACTCATCAAATGAGCTACCAATTCCAGGAGACATCTAATTAAGAAGTTAACTAAGAGAGGTAAATCACATTTAAAATGCTATTTTATGATCTTATGCATTTTTCTTTAAAAGGGGGAGTTCTAAACCATTTTTTGTGGCCTGTTATCTGTGGCAGAAGGGTGGAATTAAAATCTAACAATTTATTGCTAGGCAGGTTCAGTGCCCTGCAGCACTTCACGTAGTTTTAGCAGCCTCAACCCTGTCAAAGGCACAGCTGAAAGTCAGAAAAGGTCTGTACAACTCCTTGAGAGCTGTGATCACACTCCACACCTGCTTTCATTTGAAGTAATTTTTATATTACAGCCTATGAAATACTCCATCTGAAGTTCATTACTCACTGATAATGCAGAGAAGTTGAAGAGTCTGGGGGAGAAGATAGGGTAGGGATGCAGGTAACACAAGAAAGCTTGTCAGTGTTACGATGGTCTTATTTCATAGCTGGGGCATAGTCAGGATGGTGTGAACAGTCACAGGAGAGACCCTGCTCCTGAAGGGTTTACAATCTATAGAAATAGATAGAAGAGGCTGAAGCAATCTTCTACCCAGAAACATAAAAGCTACCTTTATTGTCATCTTTCAGTATGATGATCTGGCCCCTGACAAGCATTTTTCAGGCAATTAATGTGAAATACGATGCTTTCAGTTTCAGATGCATCTATTCCAATTCGTGCAAAAAGACATTTAAACTGATAACAAAGAAATGATAAGTGTGATCCTTTGTTTCTTGTAAGCAGATACTGATGGGACAATCAAAGCTGTAACCAAGTAACCAAGAGAAATTCTTTAACAGCTTGTAGTTAATACTGCAAAATGTGTATGTGCTTTTCTGTTACAAAATCGTGGTCAGATTAATACTAGTTACTCCTGATTATCAAAAGTATCAGGAAACAGATCACAGCTGTATTTAAGAACAAAACCAAAAGTATCTTTTTAGCATAGAATCCTTTTGCATTTGCAAATATGAAGGGAGACAAACTGATGGAGTTCTGTGAGTTAATAATTTCATCACTTGGCATAAGAGCTTTCTAATAATATGTGTCACAGTCTATGAAGATTCCAGTTTTTACATCTGCTATACGCATTCCTGGAATCCTGTATCCTGCATACAGGCTTTACCTTTAAATTTATGCTGTAGAAAAATACTACTATTTCTTCCACATCAAAGAGAAGCCAACAGCAGGGGGCTTTGGGTTACAAACAATATAAATGACAGCTGATTAGGAGAAAAAAAGCAGTCCTACAACAGCCAACTGTTACATTTAGAGACACAGTTCTGTCCCTGAGCCATGCCACGGTAGCTAGAGATGAAGAAATACCTGATTGCTGCAGATAAGTTCTGAAAAGGTATCTGCATATCTTAGCATCTAAAAGGAGGAAGAAATAAATTTTGTTTGTGATACATCAGAGTAAACCAAATGAAATTAGAATAAGGCAACAGCTTAGGCAAGCAAATCTAATTTTAGAAAAAGCTTAGTATTGTCACGCCTTTTTTTTTTTTTCCTAGAATTGCTAGTATCTTAAAACAAAGTGTGATCTTTAAACTTTAGACTCAACAACAAACCACAACCAGAAATGGTAACACAGCCTCAAGGCTTCCAGCTAAGTGTTTGCATTTCCTGGCAGGAGATAATTTTTGATGAAAAAATAAATTCATAGTAATGAAAAGAAAAAGCACACATTTATGAAGTAGTGAAGTCTGTGGAGATATTTAAATAAGAATGATCTAATATTTTATAATTCTCACAGTGTTGGCTTACCTCAAGCAATATCCATTTTAAAGGTGGTAAAAAGGTTTGTGTATTTAATTAGAAAAAATTTCATTTTCAGTGTGATAGGCAGCTCTGTAACCATTCAGCTCTTACTAAATTAATACAATCTGTATAGATACAGCCTCAAGCCAAGCAATTTACCTCTGAAATCTCAATAAACCACTTGCTCTTGATAAACAGTAGGATTTGATAAAGAGTGGGCTAATGAAAGATAATGATATTTCCAGTAATAGCATTAGTGGAGTTTCACTGGGGACAAGAGAGAAGAACAAGATGTTCAGCAAGAAACTAGACCATCAAAGCCTGAGAGCATATTAAGAAGAAAGCAAGCAAAGAGGAATTCACATCTAGTACATGAAAATACACCGATTTTCTTTGGCTTTGTTTTCTGAAAGGTATAGGGTTGGATTTCTGGGACAAAGGAAGTGTTTAACACTGGTAACAGACCTCTGCATGACCGGATTGACCAAACAAATCACAGATGCAAGGTTTCAGTAACTGGATGGGCCCATGTGCATCTAAAGATACAGCGGCAGAGACAAAACATCTGTGAATTAGTTTTGCAGCCACACTCTCCAGATGCTAGCACTCAGTGTGAAAGTTTAGCTTTACATATTCAAAACAGAAGCATATCCCGAAGTGTCATAAAGGTTCTTAGAGGCCAGCCACACACATTTGTATATACATAGTAGATCACGTATATACTTGAGTGCAAGCACAGAAAGAGTGAGTCTTGACTTCTGATGGTTAAAGAATTAAAAACTCTGGGCTTTCTTAAGCAGCTTGTGAGTCCATTAGCAATGCTACAGGTTGTAAAAACCCGATAAGGATAGGGTTTTTTTAGTCTTTAATTAGTAACAAAACAATTAGTAGAATTTTAACATTCTGATTGCCTGAGGTCATAGCTGGTTAATAGCAAACTCAGAAATTATGTATCAGACTTCTACTGTCTAGCTTGGGAAACTGAAGTAGGCACAGAGCTGTTTGCTTAAAAGAACTAAAACACATGAAAAATTAAGGAAATGAAAAAATAAAGAAGGTACAAAATTAATCCATAATACCATCACTATGTGGCACTGCAGTGAAAACAAGACAGCTTTTGAGTAGCCTGATTTGGGCTAGAAAAGTGCTAAACAGGGATGAGTCTGTAAGGCTGCTGGAAAAGTACCATTTCTGTTGAAATTTGACTAACTAATCAAGTATCAGGACATTTACAAGAGGGATTTATAAGAGGACATTTCATCTCACCCTGACTTTGATTCTTGTACTTTCATTTTTAACATTATGTAATTGGCCAGTATGAGATAAGAATTATTTCCTTCTGAGAATTACTTAGCCCTTAGGATGAAGGGCAAACTTCGAGCTCTTGCCACTTCAGGTCCTAGTACACTTGAGCTGTACTTAAGGAGCAAAATCTGTCAGTGAATGTCCATGTTTCCATTTTGAATGACTTCTAGCATTTTGATTTATTTTTTAAGAGGATCAGCCTTTCCTATTATTTTTATTTAGCTTTCATAGCTAATATCTACTTGTCCGAGGTCCTCTGAAGAGCTTCCATGATGTCTGATAAAAGCTGACTGACAAGGGAATTGTCTAGGTAAATATGTAACTGTTTCCTTAGGGCTAGAAAACTTTACATTGTTTAGCCTTGCTACTGTAGATGACCAAGCATTTGGAATTAATTAAATAAGTGGAAGGATTAAGGGTTGGAATGACAAATGTGAGTTTTGAGGAAATAATACTATAAATTAATCAACACAGGCAGCCTAAACAGAAATTAAATGGGAGAAGTGATTATCTTTCTTCTACATGAGAATAAATACCAAAAACAAAAAAAAAAAGAGGAAAAGGAACTGTTTAGGGTGAAGCCCAAGGAGACAAAACTAGCACTAACAGGACTAGATTGAGCAATGGAAAACATCAGAAGCATGTACTAAAGGTGAGAGGTGGGTGGTTGTGAAGTGTGCTGGTAAGGGCGCTGGTGCAACTCTGGGTAGGACAGCCAAACCTGACAGCCTGGTTCAACTGCATACATTTTATTCAGTGGGGGTTTAAGTAAATTGATTAATTAATTTTTATATTTGAAACAGGTTTTTATTTCCTTTTGCTTTATTTTGCCATTATATGATTATTTTCATCTTAAAGGCCAGAAAAAATAAAAGCATAGCAAATTATTGCATGCAGGATTTTCATGAATAGATTATTTCTTTTCATATGAGAATGGAAAGGTAACATAAAAAGGCAGTGTGGTTCATGGTGATAACACAGGACACTTTTTTTGAATGGTACTAGCAAGCTATGAAAGACAAGAAAATAAATTTCAATGCTTGAAAAAAGAAAATACTTTTAATTAATGTTTCCCACTTTCTAATAATTAATACTAGCAGTTTTTTAAAGATCTACATCTTAAACAATAAACAGGTACATCCTAAATGTAAAATGCATTGTGACCAAAAATAGAGCTCAATCGGTAAAGTAGTAATTTCCAGTAACAATACTACCCTTTTTGACTGATTACAGAATTTTTATTTTTTTCCTAAGAGAGTATAAATTTAAAATTGTCTATTTATTGTTTATTAAGTATACTATGTATAATGTTTTTCCTTAGCAGCTATACTTTTTTGATGTATTCATTGGTCAGAATTAATGAAATTATGGGGTTTATTTTTATTGCACTGTTAATCCAAGTTAATCTGGGACTGTACAGCCTGTGATAACATTGTACTTTATACAGATCAATGGTGAATAATTCCTTTTAAAAATTCCACACCTGAATGAAAAAAAGAAATAAAAATGAGGAACTTGTTGCTACACGAAGTCACTGTCTCTATCACGGCACCTTCTGCCCAGGGAGGCTGTGAATGCTCCATCCCTGGCAGTGTTCAAGACCAGGTTGGACGAGGCCTTGGGTGATATGATTTAGCGTAAGGTGTCCCTGCCCACGGCAGGGGGGTTGGAACTAGATGATCTTAAGGTCCTTTCCAACCCTAACTATTCTATGATTCTATGAGTCAAAAAGGCCAGGAAAAGTTGCTGCTTTCCACTCTCATGTTTACATGTTTCACTTTGAAAATACTTTTTTCATAACGTGAGTGTGAAAGCAGCATATCCCAGCAACCCCAGTAACCACAGTAAATGTCACAGGCAGAGGAGCACATATCATAAGCAACATACAGGATTAAAAAAGAATAGGTCAAAGTGACTCAGAGGTTTGTAAGAGTACTGAGTGCAGTATCCTTTCTTTGCCAGAACCTACTCTTTGATGAAATTCAGTGTGATCTGGTATTTTTCCTTAGCTGTATACAGCAAATAATATTTCAGGTTTTACTTAAATTCTCTGTCCTCATATTTGCTGAGGTACATTGGCAACAGAATAATAAACTGGAGATAAGATGCTGAGGCCCTAATCAGATACGTAGGAATTTTCCTTTATTGAAGTTACCTGTGGATGGAATGCATCAATATCCATAAGCTATTAATATCTCTGTAAGATGTATGTTATCTTTTGGGAGAATATATATAAAATGTAGCTGAATACAAAAAGAGACAAAAAGTTTTTCTTATTAAAACATTAATGAGAAAATTTAAAAAGACGCACACACACCAGAAAGAATACCATCAACCATAAAAACCTGTCAACATCTAAAACAGCAACGAAACTAACAGTAACAGGTTATGGGACAATCCTCTTTTAAAAAATTCAGGTAGAAAAAGTTGAACTTTTTGAACATCGTTTAAGAAAAAACTAATGACCAAAAATGTAATGGTCATGCTATTGCTTCATCATCTTGAGAAGTTACCAAATTAGTCTGCGCTTTCTATAAACAGTGGTCTCAAATGTACACAGCATTCACAATGAGGCCTTTGGAGAATCAAGTAGCGACAAGCGTGTTCTGTGTAAGGCACAACCCTCTGGTTCACAAGCTGTCATACTGTCACACTGCTGAATCAAGTTTTTAGGCTGACCACAGTAGTTCAAAACATGCTAATAGGAAAAAATAGGAGAAATATTTAAAAAATTAAAATCTGTTTAAAATCATCTTCCTTAGAATTAGTGGCTTTCAGATTCAGAGGGAAGATGAGTTACAGCTTGGAACACGGAATATAACATTCTCCCTATTCCCAATGTGAGAAGACATATTGCAACACATTGTATGGCGTCCTGGGTTCAGCAGTATCAGTCATTTTTCTCTTTCGTAGTAGGTGGTGCAGCGCTGTGTTTTTGACTTTTGGCCTGGGAACAGCGCTGATAACGTCAATGTTTTTAGTTGTTGCTCAGTAATGTTTACTCTGACCAAGGACTTTGTGAGCCTCACGCTCTGCCAGGGAGGAGGAGGAAGTTGGGAGGAAGCAGAGACAGGACACCTGACCCAAACTAACCAAAGAGGTATTCCATACCACAGCACGTCATATCCACTATATAAACTGAGGGCAGTTACCCGGAAGGGTTAGATCACCGCTCGGTTGGGCTGGGTATTGGTCGGCAGGTGATGAGTGGTTGTATTCTCTTCCCTTATTATTATTGGTCTAAACCCCAGCTCATGTTCCCTATTAGTGGGTGAACAATCCAACGCTTGGTGAATTCTGCTTCACAATGATAGGAAGAGCCGACATCGAAGGGCCAAAAACTATGAAGAAAGCTATGAACGCTTGGCCGTCACAAGCCAGTTATCCCTGTGGTAACTTTTCTGACACTTCCTGCTTAAAACCCAAAAAGCCAGGATCGTGAGGCTCCGCTTTCATGGTCTGTATTCATACTGAAAATCAAGATAAAGCAAGCTTTTGCCCTTCTGCTCTGCAGGAGGTTTCCATCCTCCCTGAGCTCGCCTTAGGACACCTGTGTTACGCTTCAACAGGTGTACCGCCCCAGTCAAACTCCCCACCTGCCGCTGTCCATGGAGCGGGTTGCTCCCAGCACATGCGGGGTTCTTGGTGCCAGAAGCGAGGGACCATCGTGAGACAGGTTAGTTTTACCCTACTGATGATGTGTTGCTGCAATAGTAAGCCTGCTCAGTATGAGAGGAACCGCAGGTTCAGACCCCTGGTGCATGCGCTTGGCTGAGGAGCCACTGGTGCGAGGCTACCACCTGCGGGCTTGTGACTGAACGCCTCTAAGTCAGAATCCGCCTAGATGCTCGATGTTGTACTGTTGCATCATCGGTCGCTAGAGATTGACCCAGGAAATGACAGTGCTGTTCAGAATATGTGGGTTAAAGCCCTTCCTGAATCTTCACTAGTGAAGACAGGCCTTCCTCATAGGAGAAGCAAAACTTCTATCTTCAAACCCGGGCAGATGGAGCTTGTCTAGCCTTGTATGGTCTTCCACCATAGAGAAAGACACTCTTACAAAACCCACGACCTGTGGACTTTGCTGTCACCATCCTAGCTAGCTAGGCTGTGGCAATTAAACCTCAGGTGTAAAGGGTGGGGCCAGTTCTGTGCATGCTGCGCCTCACCTAAAAAATCCACTGCGCAGGCTGGAAGGGCTTACTGTCACTTGTCTGAATGGACAGGTGAAGGTCGAAATGGCAGGTGACAAGGTGCATGGGTAGCTGCAGATCCAACCTTGCATGTGGGCAGACCAGTGCATGGGTAGCTCAAGTTAGCTCAGGAGTTGACAGTCCTGGTCAGACACTTCCTGATTGCCTAAGCAGCCTTTTTTCCAACTGAATTTTGATATCCCACATGCCCTTGGTCATTGTGCTTGTAGTAAGCATGGGTAAAGCCCTTCCAAAATCTTCGCTCGCAAAGCCAAGCCATCAATCAATTATTATTGGTGGTAGCAGCAGTGGTTTGTGTTATACCTTAGTTACTGGACTGTTCTTATCTCAACCCATGGGAGTTTCATTCTTTCCATTCTCCTCCCCATCCCTCTGGGAGCAGGTGGGAAGAAGCGGGAAGGGGAGTGAGCGAGTGGCTTGGTGGTTCTGAGTTACCAGCTGGGCTTAAACCATGACATATGGGAACTCACTGAGCTAAAGAGTACAAGGGTGATCACTGGTAGGAAAATACTTTGCTATCCAACAGAAAATGCATCTTTGCAGCTCCAGCCCAAGCTGTTTGCAGCCACCATTGCTTTACAGGTTTTCCTTGAAATTTTGTATGAACTGAAGTTTCCTACGACAGCTGAAACAGACTGCATTACAACATCAGGATCTTGGTTGATAATTAATCTTTGCAATTTGCGCCAGTTTATTGACAATATAGAGAAAGATCTAAGAAAAAAGATTGAGACTAGAGTTCATTTTGTATGGCTTTTTTCTTTTTCCACACCATTTCCACTAAGATATTAGAATTACTACCTTTAAACGCAGCAGAAGACTCATCTTGACAGATGCAGCAGCACTGTGAATTATTGGGAAGTTTGATATAAAACAAGATGATAGATAAAATTGAGAAATAATGTTCTGGTATTGGAGCCTATTTTATTCTTGGAGATTGATGATGCATATCCAGAATTCTTATTCTTTGTTGAAGGGCTGAGAGAGAAAAATTGTGCAAGTACCAAAACTGCTGGTAAGGAAACAGGGAAAACAGCTGGCCTAGAATAATCACCACTTACCTGCCAGAAGACAAAACACTGTATTCCTTGGGCCAATATGTCATCCTACCTTTCCAAAAGGATTGTGAGAACAGGTTTAGGATACTGTTCCCCTGTGATATGTTCTGTTGAAATTAAAATATATATATATATATATATATAAAGATTATATGGCACCAAAATCCCGTCAAAGAAAATAAAATCATTGCCAAAACAGGAGAGGGAGTTAAGAAAACAAGTGGATGCACTAACGAAATGCGTGATATTTAACTGAAGAGTACCAGGAAACCAGGAAGCATACAGAAATATTTTTGTGAGAGGAATGTAAAAGCAGTAACCAAACAGCATGGTCAATACACCATACGCTGTGAGGGAAAATTTAAGAAAAGCAAATCCCTTCTTCAGGAAATCCAGCTATCAGCCTATGGTGCTGAAAACCAAAATCAATTAGAAGCAACTGTGCTAATAAGAAGATGAATTTACACTAATAACTTTGTGTAAGTTACTGAGCAACTGGAAGCAGACAGAAAGCTTCAGAAAAACTCTGAAAAACAGTATGCATACAGAGCAGCTGGAAAGCCAGTTAGTGTAGTTAGTACAGGGACCAACAAGTCATCATTAGGGTGATCCTGGCTTTAGGGTGTCAGGGACAGGCAGTAATAGTAGGCTACTGGGGGGACCTTAATACCACTTCACTCTTCACTACTCAGGCTCTCTAGCCCTAAACATTCTTACATGCACCATAGCTCCCTTTCCTAACATAGACTTAAAATGACAAGGTAAGTTCCAGTGTTGGATAGAAAGGCATGTATACGTGTGCCAAAGACATTTTATATCTGTGTTTCCTGACAGACATTTTATGTTCTTTTGGGAAGCAAGAGAAACTCAGGCATTTATTTTATAAAAGACATATGTTTTCATGACTATGAGACAGAAGAAAAAGCCAAGGTGAAGTACTTTCACCCATTTCTCTATAACTAGATTTAGGCTGCTGAACATTAGTCCTAAATAATAATTAAAAAAAAAAAAAAAAAAGAAAATTTGTAAAATGTTTAATGAAGAGTATTACCTTCCATTGCAGTCAATTTGTGAACAAATCCCACATTTGGACAGATGTAAATGTGTCCACCATTGGACATCCACAAGATATATTCACCTGTTTTGTGCATAAGCAGAGCTGACTGTATTACCAGCAATGCCAGCTTTGGAGCCACACTTGGTCAAATCCCTAGGTTTAGCTGCTGTTACTGGGAACACTGGCACTCTGAAACTCATTTGAGGCACAGGCTGAAAGTCAAACCTCATGGTAGTCAGAGACAGAACCCCCATTGACTTCAGCAAGGCCAGGACTGCATTCAGCCAAAGAAATGAATGGCTGTTCACTCACAGTTGAAATATAGACCAGACTGCCTGTCATTAAAGCATGACCCATAGAAGGAGTAATACTGGCAAAATGTAGACCTAAATTTAGTGCTGATAGGAAAACCTTCTTTAAAGAATGAACCTTCTTTAAAACCTTCTTTTTTAAATAAAAGCAGAAAATATTTTGAAAAGAGATATGATGATATATGAAGAGTTGTGGTCAATGGCTCAGTGTCCGGCTGGAGACCATAACGAGTGGTGTCCCTCAGGGATCAGTGTTGGGACCGGTCTTGTTCAACATCTTTGTCGCTGACATGGACAGTGGGATTTAGTGCACCCTCAGTAAGTTTGCTGATGACACCAAGCTGTGTGGTTCAGTTGATATGCTGGAGGGAAGGAATGGCATCTAGAAGGACCTTGACACATTTGTTGAGGTGGGCTGATGCCAACCTTATGAAGTTTAACCATGCCAAGTGCAAGGTCCTACACCGTGGTCAGAGCAATCCCAGGCACAGCTACAGGTTGGGCAAAGAAGAGATTCAGAGCAGCCCTGTGGAGAAGGACTTCGGGGTGTTGGTCGATGAGAAAATGAACATGAGCCAGCAGTGTGCACTTGCAGCCCAGAAAGCCAGCCGTATCCTGGGCTGCATCAAGAGGAGCGTGACCAGCAGGTCGAAGGAGGTGATCCTGCCCCTCTACTCTGCTCTTGTGAGACCTCACCTGGAGCATTGTGTGCAGTTCCGGTGTCCTCAACATAAAAAGGACATGGAACTGCTGGAACAAGTCCAGAGGAGGGCCATGAGGATGATCAGGGGACTGGAGTACCTCCCGTATGAGGATAGGCTGAGAAAGTTGGGGCTGTTCAGCATGGAAAAGAGAAGGATGCGTGGAGACCTCATAGCAGCCTTCCAGTATCTGAAGGGGGCCTATAGGGATGCTGGGGAGGGACTCCTCATTAGGGACTGTAGTGATAGGACAAGGGGTAATGGGTTAAAACTTAAACAGGCGAAGTTTAGATTGGATATAAGGAGGAAATTCTTTCCTGTTAGGGTGGTGAGGCACTGGAATAGGTTGCCCAGGGAGGTTGTGAATGCTCCATCCCTGACAGTGTTCAAGACCAGGTTGGACGAGGCCTTGGGTGATATGGTTTAGTGTGAGGTGACCCTGCCCATGGCAGGTGGTTTGGAACTAGATGATCTTAAGGTCCTTTCCAACCCTAACTATTCTATGATTCTATGATTCTATATCTGGAAAAAATACAGAAGTCAGATTGAGTGTGTCTGTTACAGTTACCGTACCAAAACCATAACCTGACTTATGTCCAGGAACAGTAATAGACACATGAACACAGAGCTATTTGTCTTGAAGCTAAGGTGCGGAATACCCTAAAAATGAAGAGCATCATTACAATGTACTCAAGGTGTTAAGCAATACTTATAATCTAGTAAGGATCCATAGTGCCCAGCATAAAGAGTTTTATTTTTAAAGCACAGTTTTTTTCATTAATGTCTTGAGCAACATCCTTTGTGGAGGATAGCAGCTAAGTGACAGTTGGCTTTTGCAACAGTATGATCTCCGTAAGTTTAAGAGCATTGCACAAATGTTCTTTTTTTTAATTTTTTCTTTCCCCCCCCCCCCCCCCCCGCCTTTTTTTTTTTTTCACCCTTAGCGAAGAACTGGAAATGAGGGAAGTGAGTAAAGTTTTTTAACATGAGCAGATTGTTTTCCTTTATGTAAACAGTCTCAGGGGATTTGCTGAGACACAGAATTCAAACAAACAGATTTTATTTCATAATAAATGAGCTTTTAAATTATTCTGACATATTCAATTACACAAATACATTTTTTCCAATTCAGAAAAAATCAGAGATTTTTCAATTCTTTTTCCTTGCATCAGCAAATAACCTTACTTTTCTTCTCAGACAACTTATTTGCCTTTTTCTTGAATCTTGTGATCTCATTTTCATTTACATCACCAGACAATCCTATCATTAGGATTTAGAGATTTATTAAACTTTTAATGATAATCTTGATAATGTATTTGTAATGTATTGAACCCATTCCTAATGAAGGTTTGTTTTAAAGGAATATAAACAAGAAGGACTTGTTCTCCTCTAATGCATTTTGGCAGCAGAAGCTCCCATAGAGAGGAAATGAGCTGTCCCATGGTTAGCATACTGGTCTGGAACACAGAAAATCCTGGTTTAGTTCCCTATTCTGCCGTAGACTTCCTGGATGACCTTAAATAAATCTCTCTCTGCCTCTGATCCATATGTGTATAAAGAAATAATACCTGTTTCCTGGTTAACAGATGAAAGAAAATGAAACAGCTGAAAAGATCCCAAAGTCTGTCAGTCCAGTTGAGCCGTCCTTACTCAGGTTGTGGATTTGCTCATGCTGCTGCCTCATCTCCATCTGCAGGTTTTTTGTATGAACAGACCTTTACCCCTTTAGCAAATGTCTTTCCTGTCCTTTTATCACCCCAGTAATCTTTTCCTGTCTTTATTCTCTCTACATCCTTGACTACCTTATCCCCCACCTGTCTTCTTTCACCTCTGAAACAGCACCCATCATTGACACCTGTTTTCGGGTACAAACCCAGATACTTTAATAGTCTAATCAAGGTAAATGATTCGCTCTTTTGTCCTTCCTAAGCTTCTGGAATCTATAGCATATGTAAGACAAAATTAAACCCTTAAACCACTCTTATAAATTCTACCTAACCTAACACACATTTCATCCTGGATGCTAGGGCAAGGATGATCTTTCAGAGACAGCCCTAGGAAGAGTACTTAGAAATCTGCAGCTCATAATATGACACGATAAAATGTAAACCACAGAACTTTTGCACTTTTGAGCAATTTCTTTTAAACACTATAAACCATACATGTGCTATTAATATATAACATAAAAAGAATTCATATGAAGTGTAAATACCAAGAAAAGATCAAAGAAATATCCAGAATAATTAGCACTTTCAAAAACATTGTTTGAAATAAATCAAAGAAGCTTTGATAATTCAATCTACTGAAAAACAGACTGTTGGTTAAAAAAAAACACCACCAAACATACATTGCATTGAAACTAAATGTAGGGCTATTCTTTATAAACCCACCTTCTTTCATTTTGAGATTACTAGGGAAATAAATCACAGATTCTCCAACACCTATTTTGTAAAAAGCAAATGGAAAACCAGACTCAAGAGACACTTACTTTGTTCTATTCCGGACTTTGATCCACGGGCCATGTATGACTAGGTTTTGGGGTGGTTTTTTACATTCTTAATCCCAGCTTCAAAGTTGTTGTATGTGAGCCAAGTATGTTCCAAAGACTGTACATATGGTTACTGCCAATGGAGTTCAGAGTTAGAGGGGAAAGTAACCAATGGCTAATGTTCCTAACAATCCTATCAGATTAATATATTCCAACTCTTTGTCTCAGGATGATAACATTATTTTTACAATGTATTCTTTATAAGAAAAATACAGGGAAAACTTAAGGATAATGCTTTCCAGAGTTTCAAAACTTAGAGGTGCGAATACAGATAGTTTACCAAGAGTCTGACAGTATTACTGTTCTTATTTGCCGGCATTGTATGTATGAGTACATTGAGTCTTCATGTTACATTTTCCATAAAATTTGCATACGTGATAATTCTGGATTTCTATTTTGAAGCTGTAAGTACTAGTCTACTGGACTCACCTTTTTTTTTTTTTTCTGCATATGTTGCAGTGTGCAATGGCATCCAGAAAAAATCCCAAAGATCCTAAATCAAGATGTTTCATCGAATCCGTATAAAAAAATATCACAACTTCAGCTGCCTTTTCTGGAGTGATTAAATACACGAAAAAGTCCCTGAATATCCCCTCTGCAAAGAGATATCGGTTCTATATTAATCTCTCAATCTCCTGACCAAAATCCCGCTGTGCATATTTTGCACAGCTCACAGTAGTAGGCAAGAGGCTTATATTCAATTCCACATGATTCTCCTCAAAGCAACATTTATACTCAGTTTCTACTTTGCTATAGGGTAAAAAGTTTGCTTCAGGAGGCAAAGTTTTTAAAGGAAACTATCCAAATTCAGTTAAAAGTATTAGGCAATTATTTAAATTGCTTGCACTTTAAAATATTACCTCATTCAGATAACAGGTAATTAGACAAATTGTGAAGTTGAGGGGGGGGGGGGAAATCCCATATATTTACTCCCACTGCATTATGTTTGGCCTCCTAGTCATTATTTCACTTTTGTTTAACAGTGAAAATAGAAAACTGACGCTGAGAGTCTTCATTGAGTTAACAGTAGTATGACTGTACGCAAAAAAAAAATTGATAAACTAAACGTGCAATTTACTTTGAGGGTAGAAAGTTTGTAAATTAGGACTGAGTAAATCATAACCACGTAAAAGGTGATGTGTTGTTATTGCCCTGCCAATGTATTCTAATACTAATCTGATCACCTGTAAAGAAGGAAGCTCAGTTCAACCCTCACTATCTTTTGTAAAAATAACAGCAAAGGTGTCAGGTAGAACTAATATCAGTGAAGATTATTGGCAGCCAAAAACCAGAGTACAATAATCAAATGGAGGCCTGTTGGAGGAGCTGTTGTTGGCATTACCATTATAAAATCAATTTAACTATTGACATGAGGGGGGAAAAGTCCACAACTTCACAAATAACTAACCCAACTTATTCCAAACTATTTCCTTTCTTTGGTTTTCCTAGTGATAGGAGCAATATCTCATCTACCAAGAACTGAAAAAATTAATCTACATAGTAAATGTAGAGTGAGGTATGTGACATTTGGTAAAATAGCCTTTCTTTTTTTTTTTTTTTTTTTTGCCAATAAAACTGTTTTCAGAAGAGAGGCTGAAAAACAGGAAAACTTGGAGAAAAATTATCCACTCAAGCTCTTAACCTTTTCTCTGTAATAAATAGCTTCCAGTATAACACTTGAGTGGGGATTAGTTTGCAGGCAGTTTCAGAGGAGAAAAGAAGTCACAGTTTTCTCTCCTTGTGGCTCCAGTATAATAGTTGAGGCACCACTTTGTAGCAAAAGTATGGGAGTGGAAAGGCAGATGGGAAGTGGATAATGCTGTTTCAGAGCCCTGTGTCTTACAGACTGAGAAGCATTCACAAAGCTGGAGCTAATGCTGTGAAACCAACGCTTGTGAAAGAGTTTCAGTCCCTTACACAGATTAACAAACCTATCAGCACAGCCAGTGCAAGGCTTTAGGACACAGTCCAGCACTCACAGCAAACACTGGCCATTAGCAGTACTTTCAAACATTTCAATATGATCATCAAATCACTACAAAGACTCACTTGTTTAGAGAAATTTAATTTTGCTACAATATAAGATACTCGTAGCTGATTAATTTCTCCTATTTTTTTTATGACAGGTTTCCCAGAAAGCGTGGCTACTGACTCAGTCACTGTTTTCCACAGAACTTGTGCATCAGGTTTTGTTTTCTTTCAATTATATTCCAAGCCCTCTTTGCTGTTAAGGAAACCCGAATGTGATCTGACGCTCTGAACTTGGAGAAGGACATAAGTGTGTCTGACAGGAAGTCTGTATTGTATCTTGCAGTGCTTCAAAAGTGTAACTTGTACTGTTAAATTTTAAAGATATTAAGCATCCAGTTATGAATTTTGGCTGTAATTCCTGTATATTAAAGTAAATAAATAAGTAAATAAATAAATAAATTCTAAAAAAATATATAATCATATTGATCATTTGTCAAAAATGACTCCTGGACTGATCCTAATGACATATCTAGCCTACCCAAAATGTCATCTTCTGACTTTACTTCATATTCTTTATTGCATTCTTCATGTAAGTTAGCCTTGGCAGGTATGTCACACATAGTCCATGCTAAATTTACCAGGTAACTGCTTTCTGTGTGCATTTAATTTGGTTTCCAGCATATCAAGGGACAGCTGGAAATGGTGGAGGACTTGAAGGAGAGGAGGAGAAAAAGGAGGGGTGAGTACATCCATAACCAGCACCTAAATAATCAATTTCCATCTCTTCAATGCCACAGCAGATAAAGCAAATTGAAGTTTTCTAATTTGTGCTTGGATGAAAAAGAATTAATTTTTTTAATTCCTAGTTTATACCTGAGAATCAACCATTTGATTGCCCCATAAAGGGCAGAAGAAGCCACAGTTTCTCCTTGGATTTTTGGGAGAGGTGACTTGAGTTTTCCATCGCGCATCTGACTCCTTTCTGCAACAAGATACAGCCAAAACCTTCATTCATTTCCCTTCAATCATGTTTATGTTGGATAGTTTCTAACAGCTCTATTCCCATTCTTATTCTCTACTAATTTATTGTAAGACGAGCATGAAACATTATTTGCCTGTCTTTCATCATGTCTCATCCTCCACATTATATTTTACTTTCTCTAGAGATGTACCTGATCTGGAAATCCCAGTTGAAGATGCTGAAGCTCACACTGGCTGGAATTTGTTGACTTAAAATATGAAGCCTTGGTCAAAAAAGCCCATAGAATTTTAACAAGTTTAAAATTTGTCATAGTGTTCTCATCTAAATCTGCTGCTCACATTATTTAATGCCTAATGAACACCACCCTGGACCAGAATGTGTCCATCACCTAAAAGCAAACTAAGTTCAATATCCAGACCTATTTCTATACATAAAGGAAACCCTTAATCCCAAATAATATCAACTTTTAAGAGACTCCAGTATAAATTCAGACTGAATTCAAGAGTATTAGAAAGAAACACAGAGAATCATAGAATAGTTAGGGTCAAAAAGGACCTTAAGATCATCTAGTTCTAATCCCCCTGCCATGGGCAGGGACACCTCACTCCATCCAACCTGGCCTTGAACACTGCCAGGAATGCAAACTACCCTCTCTTCTCTACCATGTCTGATTCTCGGAGCTTACTTTGATTTTAATAATAGAATCATATAGCTTCACATTTTACATTGATTTTCAAGTTAAACAAAGGAATAATCCTACCAAGTTCCTCTGCTGCTGATGTTAAAACAGAAACCATGCAAATAATTTTTTTTTTCCTTTCGGTAGCCAACAGAAAAAAAGAAAAAAAAAAAAGAAAAAAAAAAGGTGTTTTTTATTGGTTTATATCAATCCCAGACTGAAATATTTCCACGTACTCAACCAATTAAAACAGTTCATTTGAGATTAAACAAAACATTTAATTTGGGAGAAACAAATCAGGCATACTTAATAACGCCAGCAAGCCAGAGTCAGAAAACAAATCAAGGGAAAAAAATAAATAAATGTCTCATGTCACTGACCCTGTGTACCAAAAGTGGTGATTCTGTTGCTCTTGGATTGCAGATGACTTGCAGGCAGTCCAAGGACTGCTCCTGTGCCAGGCCTGGGTATGTGAGGGAGCAGGCCTGGTTTTTGTGGGAATGTGCTGGCTGTGTCCTCTGAAGCCTTCTCTAGGAGAAGAAAAGAGCCAGCTGTGGCCAGCACTGCTTGCCTGGATCAGTGACGTGTTCAGCCTCAGGGAACTATTGTCAGCTCCTGCCTGTGAACTTCTTTCAGTTTCCTCTCCACAGCTTTTTTGAGTTACAGCATTTCGGTCCTGGATAGTGTGAAATAAGGGATATCACTCACAACAGCAAGTCTCACCTTTTTCTGTTGGAAAATCATCCAAAATATGGGTTAATTGAGCATTAATACTGCCTTGTTCACTTCGAGAAGAAATTTTACTTTAGGTCTTCATCCTATGAGTAGATCAGAGCAGTAGACCAGGACATCACTAAACCAAACCCTGTTCAGCAGACTTAGTTTTGTGAATGGCATCCAAATCTCTTTGTTAATCAAATTCAGACATCAAATGCTTTTTGGAAATATTACAACAGTTTTCTGGGACATATTTTTCTTCATTTTGTATTGTCTGAAATAGTACATTTTTAGAAGTAAATTCTTCACTAAAAAAAGACAAAAATCATACACATTTTTAATTCTCCTGGGGTTTAATGTAAAATAATGTCATAGTCCAGGTTTTCTCAAATATTTTTGAGGAAATATTTACATTTCTAAATCTTTTCATACTTTTCCCTTTTTTTTTTTTTTTTGGGGTGGGGGGATAGAATTGGACAATAATATTGAAACTCTTCCTGAAAAATAAAGTGAAACAATCTTTAAGCTTAAGTATGAGACTGACCCTCTTCCTATACAACTTTTTTTTCAGAAGCCTTGAATTTTAACATATAAATTAATGACCACATAGACAAAAAGTAAATGCAGTGGGAAAGACCAGTAATGGAACCAAAGGGTATATATATGAGACACCAAAAAAAGAAAAAGGTTAGTACATCTGGTTTTTCAATGCAATAAAAGACACCATTCTTTACTGGTCACTCCTTTTAAAAGTACTTCTGACAGCCAAGTTTTGTGAGACTTGAATTTAATAAAAACAGGGGAAATTGCATTTTCAAAGATTGTTTAATACTTGAAGTGAAACGCAGATGTTTAATTCACCACAAACACCAACATTTTGTTCATTTTACGAAGAGCTCAGATTGTTCATGTACCTCTTCTGGAGTCACATTGTATGCTCCTTTGTGAGACAACTCCCACTGATGTCAGCCTCTCCTGGCTTGTAAATTTGGCTTGACACTAACTGCACCGCACTAGTTGAGAGGACTGTGAAGCTGAAGACTTGCAAATAAAACAAGGTATGCTTTCTCATTCACAGATATCAGTTGCCTAAAAAATAACAGCATGGGTATGAGGAAAGAGCTAGAATTACTGCAGGAGGCTAAACCTAATTTTGCCAGTACAAAGAATAAACTCATTTTTCCCCTTCTGAAATAAAGTTCAGTAACAATTCAGAGTTGTATAATTACAATTATCTAATATCAGGGTAAATCAAAAGGTACAAAAAAAAAAGGGGACAGTTGTAAAAAAGGCAGGCAGATTTTCTATCACATTTCAGTTACTAGAGTCTTTGTGACCCTTTTCACTTGTAGACTTTCTCTTTAAACCTTATGTAGAAAAAAGCAAGTTGTACTCACCCTGATTTCTTTGGGCAGACTGCTTCTGTTCTGAAGCCAAAAGTATATGAATCACATATTGTACTTGATTCTTTTATTTATTCTCTATGTCTACCTTCAGCCTGGAACCTTGACCTACAAAAAATAAATACTAAGTCAGAGGGAAATGCTAGTGAGAGCTTCATCACATAAACAAAAAAAAATGCCCCCTGATCAGGAGAGCCTTCAACTACTCAAAGTGTTTCTGCAATGGTGTGCCACACTGGTTGAATATCAGGCATTAGTCCTGAAATATATTAGTCCTGTTGAAATATAGAATCATAGAATAGTTAGGGCTGGAAAGGATCATCTAGTTCCACCCCCCCTGCATGGGCAGGGGCACCTCACACTAAACCGTCACCCAAGGCTCTGTCCAGACTGGCCTTGAACACTGCCAGGGATGGAGCATTCACAACCTCCCTGGGCAACCTATTCCAGTGCCTCACCAGCCTCACAGTGAAGAACTTCCTCCTTATATCCAATCTAAACTTCCCCTGTTTAAGTTTTAACCCGTTACCCCTTGTCCTATCACTGCAGTCCCTAATGAAGAGTCCCTCCTCAACATCCCTATAGGCCCCCTTCAGATACTGGAAGGCTGCTATGAGGTCTCCACACAGCCTTCTCTTCTCCAGGCTGAACAGCCCCAACTTTCTCAGCCTATCTTCATACAGGAGGTGCTCCAGTCCCTGATCATCCTCATGGCCCTCCTCTGTACTTGTTCCAACAGTTCCATGTCCTTTTTATGTTGAGGACATCAGAACTGTACACAATATTCCAAGTAAGGTCTAACAAGAGCAGAGTAGAGAGGCAGGATGCAGCCCAGCAATGCGATAATGTCACTTCACAACTGTGAAGATCAGTTACCAGATTATGTTCCTAATTCATATTCACCTTACAAAGGAGTAACCTTACTCAGTTACAGCAGCAAATGAATGAACGCTGGAACACTACAAGCTTTTGGTTTTGCTTTGCGCATAATGGAAATGTTGCTTAAGAGTTGTTGAGCAATCTCCTGTAAGGAAATGTGAAACTATGAGAAACCTTTTCCTAAGGGATTTTCTATGTTTTGGAAAACATAGAAAGTTATAAGCTTTTATTTTTTTGTGTTTTGGAAAACATAGTTATATGCTATGCTTTGTGAGGTGTTTGAACTTGAAAATGCTGAGAGCTGGGAGGAAGTAAAGGCTTTTTTGTTTGAGTGCTTGGTTGTTTTGGTTTTGTACTTTGGGAATCTTTTTGCACTGTAAGCCAAACAAACAGTTATTTCCCTTTCCCCACAGACTAAGTGAGGTATCTTCTCTATAGTTATGGCCTCTCGACAGCACTGATAATACAAAACCCAGCATAAGGTGCATATTTGCACATCGCACAATTTCAGGTACTTTGGGGACGCCACCACACTGCAGCTGGTTTGGAAACAAATGAAGTAACTGGAAATCTTTCCCCTGACCTTACAGGGCTTTGAGAAGGCCTGTGAAGATCATTTCGTTAATCATTTCCTTTATGAACATCACCAGGAAAGTTGAAGCAAACAGGTATTTAGATTGCACAGTAGAAATAATGACAGGTTCATTGTTAAAGTGTAAGGAAACATGTCTCAGTCAGTCTTTCTGGTCCCCTATCCATTACCTCATTTTTTGGGAAGCTAATTCTCTTTTTTTTTTTTTTTTTTGCCACTATAGGGTGAAGTCCCATCTGGGACTTGTCCACCACGAAAGTGTTTAAATGAACACACTGCTACTTGGTCTGACACACGCCTCCCCTCAGTGTGGTTTATTCTCTGCTTGTTGAAATCCTAGTGACCGTGTCCAACCAATAGCAATTTAATAAAAGTTTACAGTTATGTTTACACAAAAACTGCAAAGCATTTTTTACCTCTCAAATCATTTTAATCACTTCTTTTCCAATAGGAAATAGCATCCATAGCATTCTTCGTTTCCAATAACACAGTAGAACTCATAACCCAGTAAATAAGTTCAGTCTCTTGTTTACTTGGTAGAAAAAAAAAAATTGAACTGCTGCCATCTTTTGGTTATACTCTACAATAGTTGCCATCAATTAGAGATTTTTTTCCTAAATCAACCAGAAGAATAAAGTATTCTCAAGACATTTGTGAGTTTGTTGCAATAAAGTGAATTCTCTAGACAAATACAAATACAGGAACATTTTCCCCACAATCACTGAAGTTTCAGAAGCAAATTTAGTGTATTTGTACAAGAACCTATATGAAGGCCTGCTTGAGGCAAAAGAATTTTGGGACACTTGAAAATAGTAGATTTTAGATTTTTTTTTAAATCACAGACTCATCACTACATAACTTGTGATCTTTGGTTTTGCATTTCATTCTTTGCTTTGTAAAACAATTTCATAAATATATAGCTGTATTTTCTGAAGTCTTTACCAATTTGTCCTTCTGATGTTTGGGACTTAACATGCCTCCACAGACCTGAATTCTCAGAAGTCTTGAATGCTGACTGCTCTGATCCACCCAAATCAACTGATAACATGTTGGCAGACTTAGAAGCTAGCAAGAGAGGAAGCACATGCTCCTCATTATTTTTGCTTTTGTATCAGATGATCAGATGACTAAACCTGCAAGCTCCTGTCTCTGGTCCAGCTTTCTCAGACTGTAAATACATACACAGCTTTTTATTTAGAAGACAAGAACATAATCAATGAAAGGAATACAGTTTACAAACAATTTAGCAGCTGAATGGGTATAGCTCACAAATTATCTTGCCAGCTGGAGTGTTTCAGAAAGTGTTTGGAAAGACATACAGAAAACTACTTCTCCTGATATCAGTAGGAGTTCAAGATGAGAGCCTCCTACTTCTTGGCAGTCTTTTGATAAGCAGCAGAAGAGATAAAAACAGAAATTATTGCAACAAAGCTCTGATTTCTTGAGATTCTGTGATAATTCCTCTAGTCCACACTATCTGCAACTGGAATTTCACGATATAGAGATAGAACTTGTGTTTTCACGATGCTCAAGGTGCAGAATGTTTTCCACTTTGACAACATATAGTTTACCATACACCCAGCATTTCTAATTCACCTGGAAAGGTATGTGTACATGGTACTTCTATCCCAGTAGCTAGCTGGGATATTATTGAACTCAGTTAAATGTAGGTACATGTGGCCACCTGATACCTAATACATCTTTTGCACCCAAGATCAGCAGGAGGACAAATAAGTTAACATACTTCAGTGCATAAAACCATTTATATCATTATGGAGCAGTTCAAAAAAACTGATCAATACCAGAAGTGTTTCAATACTTGGTGTGACTGGAATAAGATGGAATTAGTTTAATTACTGTTATTAAATGTATATGTTAAGTTAGTGCCCAAAGGTACTAATCTAATCAATAGTGGAGAGGCTTATGTTTGGTAGTGCATAAACACAGGTTACCTGTATCCTGCCAGTCTTACAGTTGAATCGATGAGGACATTTTTATTTCATCCATGAAGCGATAAAATGCAGTATATTAACTAAATCCTTTTGTCACTAACAGGGAATCTGTGGCACACAGGTCAGAAATGACAAACAATGCTACAGTCAGTGGTGTGCAAGCACAAATAAAATGGTCATACCTGTGGAACAGCCTCTGGATGCCAAAAGGAACAAAGGTACAGAGAGTGACCTAGAGGAATCAGGGTAGAAGGCAGGGAAATATTTTCCACAGACGTTAAAAAATCTTCTCCATCACCAATTAATTCTCTTCTATCTTTTTGAAAGCTTTCCCAAAACTGATATTTAATTTCCAGGCTCAGAAAATATGTTTCTTTCTAGGTAATTACTTTCTCTAAGAATAAATGTAATAGTAATACAATTAAATACAGCAGAAGCTCTGGGTCTCCCAAGCACATCTCAGGACTTTATAAAACAAAGAGAAAAAGCAAAGGAAACCACAAAAAATCACAACTGAATCCTTCTCAATATTTCCCATATTCATATCAGCTTGACCAAAAATAATGATCTAGAAACAGAGGCACTACTGCAAATAGACAGTGTTTTTTTGTCTACTACTATTCACAATTTTCTTGCCAGTGACTAAGATAACCTGCTTAGCTGACACATAAGCACTAGTTCACCTCCTTCTCCACCTGTTTTGCTCCCTCTACATCTAGAATACACAGATGCCCTTGAAGATTTTGGCTTATTTGCCTGCATTTGTAACAGAGCAAATACAAGTGTGCATCAGTTATACGTATTTCACATGAGAAGTTCTGTTGCAAAGGGCATTTGAACCTGTAAAGTTTGAGTTCCTGGTAGAAACTTTCTTCTTAGATAAAGGAAGTTCTAAGTAAGAACAATGTTTGACTTTGTAGATTGGGATACTGGAGATGGTTCCTTTCAGTTTTACTCTTTCCCAATGACCTAAAACAAATAAGAAGCAGCTTCAAAATCTAACCTAACCTGCAACAGTGTAGAACTGCAGAGCAAAACTGCGCATGTCATTTGGTGGCCAAGAATAAAAAGGGAAATAGAAATTACTCCATTTATGTCCCTCAGAATACTTAGGGTTTGTGGAAAGCTTTCCCTATATGAGATATTACTGAGAGTAAACTACAAGCATCAGCAAAGTGACTTTTGACATGCTATGAAACCCCAGTGACATGCAATGGTGTAGGACCAAAAAACCAATATACAAATATCAGGCCTCTTTCAGACAACATGTGAAAACCCACATTTCTTCCTCTTGACAGCAGTGTTATGCACCTGTGCTTAAAGAAATGCATAGGAAACAACTTTCAAATTTGGTTGACATTGAAGCAAACACCTCTAAATACAGGAGGTGAGAGGGAAGAGAGAGAAGGAGCATCAAAACATCTGTAACTGTTGAAAGTACAAAAAATCTCTTAGTTCTACATCCTCCTCAAGTATACATCTCATCTCTGTCAATAGAAAAATGGCAGAAAATGGGGCTTGGGAGGACAAGCAGTCATCTGGATCTTCATTCTGTGGACCAGCTCTATGGTGAGTCAGGGTAGCGTGTCTCATCTAGCAGTACTTTCTTAACACATCCTGGAACAGATAGCTGCTTCCTAAAGGTATCCCAGTCATGACCAAATTACTTTTGAGCTTCTAAGATGCTTTTGAGTAAACTATAATTTACTCAAATTCAGCAGAATTATAACTACTTCAAACAAGTAATTCTCTATTTTTTAAATCCTCCATCTTTTGAAAGATGAAGGCCTATCAAAAACTGGAAACTAGTTATGTCTGAAAAAAATAGGAATGAAACCTCAAGAGTGACAGCGAGCAAAGCTCACAGAGTCAGGGTTGTTTCTTGCATCAAGTTGAGTGAAGGAGAGGATTTTTTCACATAATCTTGTGAGAAAACTATACTGACAAATTTAAAACATCACAGAGAGTACCCCTGGGTCTAAAGGATGTCATTAATACGGCTCTCCAAGAGTCAAAGAAAAGAAAGAAAATGAAGAAATAAAACTGCAAAACAAACAAGAGAATATGGTAGAAAATAGCTGTCAGAGGATGAAGAATTTTGTATTAGTCAATCACGTTCATTCCCACTTGCTTCTGAGCAAAGCAAGGTCTTCCACCTCCTTTTCCAGGGGTGCCTGCAGAACTGCAATGCATCTACCAGAGCTGGGCTCCGTGGAGCTCACCAGTATTTTGGGTGGGAACACAACACAACACAAGGCAAAGGTGGGGATCAGGGGACCAAGCATCCTGCACTACTGGAATTCAAGGCTTCTGAGCAACCCCAAACCAAATCTTTTGGACTAACTCAAACCAAAGACTGCAGCAGCCTCTGGAGGAGAACAAAGAGACTCAGAAACACCACGATTTTATTGTTACAGCAAAGGACTGTCCCGTGTCTTCCAAGAGCACATTTGGGGCTACTGCTCTCTCATGTACACTCTCTCTCAGCACTGTGTATCAGACCTTAATGCTACTGCACCAAGAAAGAAAACTGCTCCAAAACCAGAACATTGCACAACAGCATTCCACTTCTGTGGTACAGATCAGATGCCAATTATGTATCATTAAGTATTGTATTTGGATAGTAAACCAGGCAGATTCAGCTAAAATAACACAGCTCCATTTAGTAAGTCTTTATGTAAATAAAACTATTGTACTGTTCATATTCCATACTTATTTCTTCTCCCTATGGACTAGATTCTGCATTTCCTTTCCTCAGTAAAAACCAACTTCGTAAGTTTTTCATTAGTTTCACAATGTACATTTCACAACATACAATAGTCACAAATTTGACCTTTCTCCAGCCATTTTGTGAAAAACTTGTCTCATTCTCTGTGAGATAAAACGTTTCTTCATCACTTTCCCTGAAGGCAGAATAAAAAAGACACAGACCATATGTATCACACAGTATCACAGTATCACAGTATGCTAGAGATTGGAAGGGACCTCGAAAGATCATCTAGTCCAATTCCCCTGCCGGAGCAGGAACACCTAAATAATGTTACACAGGAATGTGTCCAGGCGAGTTTTGAATGTCTCCAGGGAAGGAGACTCCACAACCTCCCTGGGCAGCCTGTTCCAGTGTTCCGTCACCCTCACTGAGAAGAAGTTTCTTCTCAAGTTTAAGTGGAACCTCTTGTGTTCCAGTTTGTACCCATTACCCCTTGTCCTGTCATTGTTTGCCACTGAGTAGAGCCTGGCTCCATCCTCGTGACACTCCCCCTGTATATATATTTATATACACTTACAAGGTCACCCCTCAGTCTCCTCTTCTCCAAACTATAGAGACCCAGCTCCCTCAGTCTTTCCTCATAAGGGAGATGCTCCACTCCCTTAATCATCTTAGTTGCCCTGCGCTGGACTCTCTCCAGCAGGTCCCTGTCCTTCTTGAACTGAGGGGCCCAGAACTGGACACAATATTCCAGATGCGGTCTCACCAGGGCAGAGTAGAGGGGAAGGAGGACCTCTCTCGACCTACTAACCACCCTCCTTCTAATACACCCCAGGATGCCATTGGCCTTCTTAGCCACAAGGGCACAGTGTTGGCTCATGGTCACCCTGTCGTCCACTAGGACCCCCAGGTCCCTCTCCCCTACACTGCTCTCTAACAGGTCGTTCCCCAACCTATACTGGAACCTGGGGTTGTTCCTGTCCAGATGCAGGACTCTACACTTTCCCTTGTTATATTTCATCAAGTTACTCCCTGCCCTACTCTCCAGCCTGTCCAGGTCTCGCTGGATGGCAGCACAGCCTTCTGGCGTGTCAGCCACTCCTCCCAGCTTAGCGTCATCAGCACACTTGCTGATAGTACACTCAATTCCCTCATCTAAATCGTTGATGAATATATTAAATAATACCGGTCCCAGTACTGACCCTTGAGGCACTCCACTAGTTACAGGCCTCCAACTAGACTCCGCCCCATAGACTACAACTCTCTGGCTTCTCTCCTTCAGCCAGTTCGCAGTCCACCTCACTACCTGATCATCCAGTCCACACTTCCTCAATTTAGCCGTGAGGATGCTGTGGGAGACTGTGTCAAATGTTTTGCTGAAGTCAAGGTAGACCACATCCACCGCTCTGCCATCATCCATCCACCGTGTTATTTCCTCATAAAAGGCTAAGAGATTGGTCAAGCATGATTTCCCCTTGGTGAAGCCATGTTGACTGCCCCTCATAACCCTCTTAGCCTTGATATGCCTTAAGATGGCACCAAGGATAAGGTGTTCCATCACTTTCCCAGGGATGGAGGTGAGGCTGACCGGTCTATAGTTACCCAGGTCCTCCTTCTTGCCCTTTTTGAAGACTGGAGTGACATTTGCTTTCCTCCAGTCCTCAGGCACCTCTCCCGTTTCCCAAGACTTGGTAAAGATGATGGAGAGTGGTCTAGCAATGACTTCCACCAGTTCCCTCAGCACCCGCGGGTGCATCCCATCTGGACCCATGGATTTATGGATGTCCAGATTGCTCAACTGGTCTCTAACCCATTCCTCATTGACTAAGGCAAACCGCTCCATTGACCTGACTTCGTCTAAGGCCTCAGGGGTACAGGGCTCTTCAGGACTGCCTGCAGCAGAGTAGACAGAGACAAAGAAGGCATTCAGTAACTCTGCCATCTCTGTATCTTCTGTCACCAGGGCACCCATCCCGTTCATCAGTGGGCCTACATTGCCTCTGGTGTTAGTTTTGTCTGCCATGTATTTGAAAAAGCTCTTTTTGCTGTCCTTGACCCTTCTCACCAGGTTTAATTCTAAGGAGGCCTTAGTCATCCTAGCTGCCTTCCTACATCCTCTAGCAGCAGCCTTATATTCCTTCCAAGTGGCCAGCCCCTCCTTCCATGACCTGTAAACTCTCCTCTTCCACTTGAACATACCCAGCAATTCCCTATTTAGCCACACAGGTCTCTTGGCCCTCTTCCTTGACTTCCTACGTGTCGGGATGCTCCGATCTTGAGCACGGAAAAAGCAGTCCTTGAATGCCAACCAACTATCTTGGGCCCCTTTACCTTCAAGCAGCCTTGCCCATGGGATTTCCCCTAGCAATTGCTTGAAAAGGCCAAAGTTTGCCCTGCTAAAGTCCAGGGTTGCAATTCTACTTGCTATTCTACTGGTCCTACCACACAAGATCCTGAACTCCACCCTCTCGTGGTCGCTGCAACCAAGGCAGCCCTCAACCCTTACTGCTTCAACCAGATCCTCCTTGTTAGTGAGGATGAGATCCAGCAGCGCTCCTCTCCTGGTCGGCTCATCCACCATTTGCAGGAGGAAGTTATCATCCATACACTGGAGGAACCTCCTGGACTGCGGCTGGGTTGCCGAGTGGTCCTTCCAGCAAACATCAGGGAAGTTAAAATCCCCCACGACGACCACGGCCTGTGACTGTGAGGCCGCTCTCAGCTGCCTCTAGAAGGCCTCGTCAACTTCCTCACCCTGATCTGGTGGTCTGTAACAGACACCTACAACAGTATCCCCCCTGCCAGCCTGCCCCTTAATTTTCACCCACAGACTCTCAACTCGCTCGTCATCTGTCCCTGGACAGAACTCGCTGCATTGTAGTTGCTCCCACACATAAGAGCGACCCCACCACCCTTCCTGGCTGGCCTGTCTTTCCTGAAAAGGACATAGCCCTCTATGACTATATTCCAGTCATGTGAGCTGTCCCACCACATCTCTGTAATTGCCACCAGATCATAGTCTCCTGACTTAACACAGGTTTCCAACTCCTCCTGCTTATTTCCCATGCTGCGCGCATTGGTGTACAGACATTCCAGGGAGCGAGCTGAGCACACCGATTTCACCCTAGGATTATAGGAGGCCTCCCAGTCTTCATCTGTTCTGGAGTGCTGCCCCACTGGGGCAAGCCCAGCTACAACCCCATCCCCCTTCGAATCTAGTTTAAAGCTCTCCAAATGATCCCTGCGAATTCGTGCCCCAGCATCCTTTTGCCTCTGTCAGACAAACCTTTCTCACTTGTCACTGTCCAGACTGGTGCCCTATAAAACCAGCTGTTACCAAAGAATCCAAAGCCCTGCCTGTAGCACCAGTCTCGAAGCCAATTGTTTATAAATTGAATCTTCCCATTCCTTCCCACATCATCAGTGGAAGATGGAAGGAGTGAGGAGAAGATCACTTGAGCCCCAGACTCTTTCACCATCCGCCCCAAGGCCCTGTAGTCCTTCTTCATCCCCCTCAGACTGCGGGAAGCAGCTTCCTCCCCACCTGTCTGGAAGATCAGCAGCGGGTAGTCTGCCGGGTGCACCAGGTTGGGGAGCGCCCTGGTGATATCCCTGATCCGGGCTCCAGGCAGACTACACGCTTCCCTATGATGAGGGTCAACTCTGCATATCGGGCCCTCTGCTCCTCTCAGAAGGGAATCCCCTACTACAATGACCCTTCTTTCTTTCTTAACAGAGGCAGTCTTGAGGTGCAAAGTCGACCCCCTTTTCCTATGTGCCCTTGTGGGCTGGCCTTGCCCCACATTCTCACCTACCTCTCCTTCAAGATCCAGGGCCTCGAACCTATTGCGGAGGGACACCTGGGGAAGCAGGGCAGGAAGGGGGGAGGGTTTCCCATGACGCCGAACTGGAACTCGCTTCCAACCCTCGTCGTCTTTTTGGTCCCCTACCCCTGCGCAACAGCTACAGGGCAGGGGCTGTCTCGGGCCATCCCCCTCTGTGTGAGAAGGCAGGGGGTCCTTCCCCTTTTGGGGGGTATCTCCCTGGAACCGTTCCGACTGGCACGCCAGGGAGTTACTCCACCAGTCGATCTCCCTTTCACACTCCCTGATGGTCCTCAGCGTCTCAACCTCCTCCTTAAGTCTTGCCACCAGGCTAAGCAGATCTTCTACCTGCTCACACCTCACGCAGGTGGAATTCTGTCCTCCCTCCCCCGGCAGCAGCAGGCTGTGGCACTCCCTTCATCCAGAGACCTGAACAGCCACGGTTTGGGACGGGGTCTCTCTCTGAGTTGCTGCAGTCTTCTCACTGCAAGCTCTCTTTCTGGAGGCGACCGTATTGGTCCGCAGTCTGGGACACCAGCAACAGGGTCAGCAACATGACCTGTTTGTTCCTCCCTGCGCCCGGTGGGCAGCGACAGGCCGCTGTTCTCTCAGAGGCTCCTTCGAGGCAAGGGGCAGGGGAGTGGTCGCCGTCACCGTGGGAACGCCCCCCTCCACGTCAGCCACTCTCTCGCAAGGGCTGCTGGGGCTTCGGGGATCGGGAGATGCCGGGAATCGCGATGTCTCTGCGCTGTCCCCTCTGATTTTCCTAATCTCCGTTGACCCTCGCGGTCGCTGAAGCGTGCCGGCTGTGGCTCTAGCTAGGCTAGCTCCGATCAGCTGACTGAATGTCATTTACTTCTGGATGTATGAACAGCTCCTAAATGCAATGCCATGACACATCAAGGACCCAGCAGGACTAGCAATGCTGTTGTGCCAATGAAATCCAAAGTTGGTTCAAGCTGCAGAGATGTGATACACCAACAAACTTTGAACTGAACAATTAGACATCAATGGAAAACAAAATCCAAATAAATTTAAATTAGGAAGTCAATCACTTGTAATTATTACCAAAACAAGAAGTTTCTTATACATTCCAAAAAAATCAGCTGGCACCGATATCTAATGTCTGTACTAACCATTTTCTCCCAATCTTGACTGAAAAATTAGTATAGCTGGCTTTTTGGAGGAGCTGCCTTTATTTATACTGGTTAGTAGATCTGACCAACTAACCTGCACAGAACATACCATTTGACCAGAAAACTTGACTGTGCAGATTCGGTAAGTACTGCCAATAGCTAGTTAAGAACTAGCATTATCTTGCAGAATTACTAAAGTCTTAAAGGAACAAAATGTAAAGAAATTTAATATCAACTGACTGCAAACCCTGTAACTGAAATCACATAGTTTGCGCACTTAATAACCATGAAGAACTTGCAAGTACATTTATTTCAAAAATCTGCATTGAAAAGATACTGGAAAAACTGCTTGCATTTGTCTTATAGCATACAGAGCATTACTGAACATCTACCTACCTAGTGACTTTGATAAATATTCATTTTTGTACACTATTGTGGCAATAGTGACTTCGCTAAATATTAATTTTTGTACACTATTGTGGCAATAGTTAATTAAATTATCACTGTATGGGTGCTACTTTCCAAAGTGAAAGTTTGCACTGGGTTTGATGACAGAAATGCAGGAGATCGATCAGAAAACACAACAAAATACTTCAGCACAAGCATAAAGACAAAATTGTAAACCAAGTGAAAACTCTAGGAAATGGGACTTGGTAAGAATGATATTTATAGCTGTGACATAAAATTAGACCTCAGAGAGATTCTGCCTTATATGAAGAACCATTTTTCCCATTTGTCCACTGACAAAAAATGGAAAATAAGCACTGCATTAGGCTCATTCAATGTACTCATAAATCTCATGTTATATGAAAAAATTAACCAATCACATTTAGTCAAAATACTTGCCATTTGAAAGGCGTGTTAGTGTGCCTCCAGTATACCCTTGGATGTACTCTTCAAACAGAATGTGGGTATACATAAATAGCACTAGTGAACGGCAGTAGAATCCCAGGAAAAACAGCCAATAGACAAAGTTGGTCAGACTAATTGGAGATGAGTCCAGAACAGGAAAATATGAAGAAAGTAAATGTCCATATGCTCTAAAACAACCATTTCCAAATCATGGACAAAATAATCTTTCCTGAGAATACTTTGCATTACAAGTCAGGTCTTTAGACCTCAGTCAAAGGCCTTAATATGTGACTCTCAGGTCAAATTCACATTCAGCTAGGATCTCTGGTGCACTTTCCTAAATTTTTTGTATAGATAGCAATACTGACAGAGAAAGTAATGATTCTTAATTTCACTCATGCTATGTCAAGTAAAGAGGCTGCTTTCTGGACAGCTGCTCACAGTCCTACAGCAAGTACAACAGTTCATAATGAGGAATAATTGACACATTTCAAACTGTTATTAGGGCCATCTGGCAGTTAGGAAATATTTCCAGGTCATTCAATGGATTTCAGATAGACCCTTTTAATTGTGGGTTGCTGGTAGAGGTTTTAGGATATCCCATGCTCAAATGTAGTATTTCTAGCAAAAATGATGAAAACATTCCATTTTTAAAATATGATATTTCTGCACTTTGACTATTATTTGGTAATCTAAACCACATTAAATTAGAGTATATGTTTTATACAGAATTTGATTGACATGCTTGTCTCAGGATTAAATACTCCCACATCTTTTGAAATTTCATGGATAGAGGAAAACAGTTGTGCCAAACTGCAGGAGGAAAAAAAAAACACACAAAAAAAGAATAGCTTCTAAAGTTTAATCAAAAGCATGTTACATTATATTACCAAGGCTTACACATCTGGAAATATCTGCTGGCTCCCATACGCTGTATCACAAATTTGTTTCCAGGAGCCTGCAAAGCACTGGAGAAGTCACCTACAAACAGAGCCAACATTTGCTGCAGGTAGAAATAGTATTTGTATGGATCTTAGTGACCACCACATCTGCAAGCAAGGAAGCCAGCTGCTACTGGCTGCATTGCTCAGAAACCTGATGGCCAGGACTTTCTGTATATGGGAATGGGAGTAAAGAAATAACACTGGTACCTTTATCTGTAAGCTGGAGCTAATGGTGCGCACCGAGGTGCCCTATGAAGGATCATGTGAAGGATCTTGTGATGGTGATAAAACAACTGAATTAGAAGGCAGTAAAAAAGTACAGGGCATTCTATATTGCCCAAATTCAGAGAGTTACAAACTCTTATTGTAGACCTAGGAAAAAAAAAAAAACCAAACAAAAAACAGTGTTTGGAAAAAATATCTGTCCTTTAAATAATCTATTCATTTTGTTTGACAAACATAGTGCTCCTGCACTGTTTTACTGTAATGCACAAATGAAAGTGGTGAAGCAGAAAGAAGCATTTCTCATTAAGAAACATGGAAAAAAAAATCAGCTGAAAATAAAAAAAAGTCAGACAGCATAGAAAAAATCCCTATTCAGAGGTCAAATAAAACCAAGAAACAGAAAAGGTTAAAATGGAGTTAAAACCTAGCAGGAAAATTCAGCATGTCTACTCTCAAGACATATATTAAATATATATGATATTCAAATGTATTTGTTAAATGGCTTATACTGACTGTGAGGAATTTTTTTTATTCATTATGTATTAGAGTGGAAGCATTTGTAAACAAAATCCCAGACTCAGCAAAAACATCCATCTGCATCCCACGCTGCACAAAGCTGAAGCTGATTGTTCATGGTTGTGTAGGTTTGCACAGAACAGAAGATGGTGCCAGACAGCAGCTGTATTCTTGAATTGGCCTTCTCAAATTAGACATTTGCTTCTAATCACAACTGTCAAGCTGTAATAAAAGGAGAAAAATAAGAGCGTTTAAACAATGCAGTATGGCCATGTAAAAATTTTCTTTTACTCATAGAACCTTGCCCTCAAATCCTCATAGATAAAGAAAAGGAACCAGGACACCTGGAGTTTCTGGCTGCATCTCAGAATATCATTTGTGTCATTTTTCTGCCATGCAAGTCATTATTTAATTTGTGCCTCTGTTCCCCAAGTTGTGCCATTCTCACACAAAATTTGTGACAGACCTGATGGGTTTGATTAGCTTTGTGTTCTTATGTGCTGAAAAGTTTAGAGTTAGGCTTGAACAACAGCGAAAGGGCAAAAGACAAGAAATTTCATCCATACCCAGCAAGAACAGGATGGAGCAGTAAATGGAGCTCTTTCATGGCCATGAAGTACAGACCAATTAAAAGGCAATCATAACCTCTAACTGAGCCATACTTTTACTTTGCATATCTCTTCCAATGAGAGAGAAGAATGAGCACAGCTTAGGACCTTGCCATTCTGTCACCCTTTAGGAAGAAATAAAAAAAAAAAAAGGCACAAAATTATGTAAAAGTAATTCAAATATCAGCTGATAAAAGCATGGTGGCATTGCTTCAGAAACTTGTAGCAGAGGAGAAACCAGACTGCAGTTCATTTGCTTTGCCTTGTGCCACTCACTTCCATGGCTTGTAATGGCAAAAGAATTCTTTCCACCAGCACGTCCTAGTATATGCAACTTCTCATAACAGCTTCACTGCAGCCACCTGAGGAATAAGTAACAATCAACTTGAACATGGAACAATTGTAAGTTAACATATAGTAGCCAAGCACAGCAGTAACACAGTAATAATTATGTTTCCCTGTTCCAGTTACTGAATTCTTGAGGGTAAGCAAGACAGCTTACAGCTGACGGAGGTCTGAAGGCTGCATATGAATCATTCCCTGTTTCTTGATCATCCTGAGTCATCTTCATTGTGAACAAAACAATGTTATTTATTTCTTGCCCATCCCTGTAGCATGTGGGTGTCATGCAGAGTTTAAAATCAATATGCTGGCAAGCAGAGCAGGACAGGCTCTAGACTATGTCAGATGGTTGTTAGATGTCATTGTTATTACCACCAGCTTTTTTTGCTTTGATTTGTCTTTCCCTTCTGCTGCTGTCACCCTGGTAGCAGCAGTAACTTGCGGAGTTTCTCCTTGCTTTCCCATTGTTTGAGATTCTGGATGAAGTCATGACTATGCAGAGCTGAGAACTCAGCCTTGCAGATACCAGAAAACAAGAGCTGGAGAAAATGGTATGGCATTTGTTGGTAATATAGCTCCAAATGCTGTCATGTTATCAGCTACCATTTTTATATCAAAGCAAATTTCTAGTTTCTGTTGCTTCTAGGTGTATCATGCACATGAACTTCTATGGGGACTGTGTTTTGAGACAGTGATTTTCAATGCATTTACCTTCCACCAGATAAACCTGTTATGCATTTAGTGATTCACATGCTAAGTTAGAGATCTGCTTTTTCTCTAAACAAATCCTTCTGCATTTCCTTTGGCAATGCTTCTCTTCTACATAAACAAAAAAAAACCAAAACAACGTGTAGAGAACATTTTACTTGCTAAAAAAAGGCAACACACATACCAAGAATGGATTTCAGCACTTTTTCCCAGTTTCACATTTTATTAATTTTTATTTGTTGAATTCAAGCTTCTCAGCCTTCAGATTTCAGGTCAGTTGAGATATGTAATTCAGGGTAGAGATGTCTTTTAAAAAAGTGCTAAGTATCTGTGAAAAACAGGCAGCAAAGAGCAAAAGTTATCATAGAACTGTTTAGGTTGGAAAAAAACCTTTAACATCATCAAGTTCAACTTCAAACCCCACACTGCCAAGTCCACCACTAAACTATGTCCCTAAGTGCCACACCTAGACATCTTTTAAATACCTCCAGCGGGTGACTACACCACTTCCCTGGGCAGCCTGTTCCAGTGCTTAACAACCCTTTTGGTTAAGAAATTTTTCCTAATATACAGTCTAAACCTCCCCTGGCACACCTTGAGGGCATTTCTTTGTATGCTGTTGCTTATTATTTAGAAAAAAAGAGACTGACACCTACCTCACTACAACCTCCTTTCATGTAGTTGTAGAGGGCGATAAGGCCTCCCCTGAGCTTTCTTTTCTCCAGGCTAAACAACCTCAGTCCCCTCAGCTGTTCCTCATAAGACTCGTGTTTTAGACCCTTCACCAGCTTCATTGTCCTTCTTTGCAAACACTCCAGCAACAAAACGTCTTTCTTGTAGTGAGGGTCCCAAAACTGAACAGAGTATTTGAGGTATGGCCTCTCCAGCACCAAATACAGGGGAAATATCACTTCCTTAGTTTTGCTGGCCACGTTGTTTCTGATACAAGCCAGGATACTGTTGGCCTTCTTGGCCTTCTGGGCACACTGCTGGCTCATATTCAGCCAGCTGTTGTCCAACACCCCTACACCATAGGTGTCCAACACCTAGCAGTGTTTTCCAACACCCACAGAAAAAACCTTAGGGTCTTTTTCTGCAGAGCCGCTTTCTAACCACTCCAGGCTTGTAAGTTGCATGGAGTAGTTGTGACACAAGTGCAGGGCCCAGCATTTAGCCCTCTTGAACTTCACACAACTGGCCTCAGCCCATTGATCCATCCTGTCCAGATCCCTCTGTAGAGCTTTCCTACCCTCAAACAGATCAACACTCCCACCCAACTTGGTGCCGTCTGCAAACTTACTGGGGGTGCACTTGATCCAGACAATAACCTTTACAAGATTTCTAATAGTTCTTGCTTCTAACAAGTCTCAAACTCAATAATTTCACCAATTTTCAGTAGCACACATACTTGAGTATCTGAATTTTGGAGTGGTCTGCATGAATATTTATGATTTGTTTCCAGAACAGCTCAATCCTGCTGAGTTTAATGAAAATTCCCAAGTATTACATTGAAACATGTCAACAGATATCCCAGTTAATCACATACATGCAGATTAAAAAACTCAATACACTCCAGACTGGAGGATACTCAAAAAATTTGGACATAAAGTCATCCATTCCTCAGAAGAGACACTGACAACCCACAAATATGAGGCCATTGGAAATGCTGTATATGCAAGTAAGAATTCCCCACATAGAAAATGTAAGAAATCTTACTGACTACTCTCTGTGATTATGAAGCCTGGAAACCAAGCAACTATTTAAAACCATTGAGCAAAACCAAAACTTCAACAACAAAAGAAAAAATCCCACGAGATTCACAACAGGAATTTTTTGCATTTTTTCTTTTAATATTTTCTCCTTACTTCCTTGCTTTAAACAGCATGGCCCCCATTCTCATATGATTTATTACAAAAACTAGGAGCCAAAGGGTTTCTCTGGTTATCTTGGTTAAGGGCTTTAAAAGGGCACCCAGAAAAATCACAGCTGGAGAAGTCCTGAAATTCCTGTGGAGAAATGGCAACAATGTGGAAAGGGACTGCTTTGGCAGATAGCTCCATTGAATCTAATGTCTGTTTCCCCACGAATACATCATTGTTCAACTTCTCCCAGAGGGGAGTACAGGGCCCTAGTTGAAGGCTTTATTTGTTTTAACAATGACTTCTGTCTGCATTTAATTAAGTTAGCACACAAAATCTACTATCAACTAAAGAAGATCTCAACCTATCTGTTGGTCCTAAAAGTAATATGGGGATAACTGGCTGGAAATAAATTTTTCTGTAGCAAGCTATTAGGCAAGGATATGGGAAACAGAGATTTCTGAACAATACAGTTACATTATACGGTTTCTTCCACCCTTTCAACTCTGTGTCTCACATGAAGGTAAAACGATACATACAGATCACATGAAATGTATATAATTTCACAAGAGTCTTCTGACTTAGAACCAGCTATTTCATGCAGTGATTTCTCGCTTATTGTCAGGCACCAAAACAAGGGTTACCATTGTGTCCCTAGTGTCAGACGACTGATGTCAGCAAGAAAAGCTTTGTCAGTGTGGTAAAAATTAAGCCATTCAAACTTCCATCAAGGGAGATAGGGGGTATGTGATGTGTGTGTGTGGAATTCTTGTATCTCTTTGCTTAAAATGCAACCATGCCATGTTCCTGCAGTCCAAAAGTTGTCTAAGGAACCAGGGGAAACAGGTCAAGTTAGGAAGCATGGTACCAGAATATGTACTAAAGAAAGAGTAAACTACATTTTCCTAAATGGTTCCCAACTTCTCCCTATGCTTAGGGTCTTTTTACAGAATCTGATTTCAAAATGACCACTTCATCATCTCATTCAGCCTTTGTAGTCCTACAAGAGATCGTTACCCTCAAAATTGAAGTACATTAGATGATCCCACCAGACAACTGTTCCTAGGCATGTGCAGCTCACCCCACTATGCCATGCTGCCAGCCATTCAGACTGGTAACCCATATGACACAGCTGTAGTAAGGTTTAAGCTCAGTCCTTGATAGCTACCATGAAGACAGAATCCAAAAAGAGACAGCCATCCTGGGCAAACTTCACCTGTGCACATGCAGTGGATGGATCAACAGAGACAGAGAAAAAGCTCAGAATGAACACCTATTATCTGAACAGCAGCAAGGAATTACTTCCTGGAATATGTCTCATCCAGGCCTCTTTCTGCAAGGGCTCCTACAAAGGGCTCTCTGTGGTCCTACAAAGTCAACGTTCACCCACAGTTCAAACTAGAAGCAAGAACTTGCAAAGCCAGTTTCTTTGGAGCCTTTCAGCTGTGACTCAGTGCCTCCTGAGACACATGCCCAACACATGCCTGACACTTAGGACCAAATAACAACTGTCCAGGAAACTTTCTGACTACAATTCATGGTCACAAATTTAAAGCCAATCTTGTAATGGTAATTTAACCTATAGCTATTCTTTATTCTTTTCTATAGGAGGAAGACTCTTCCTCCCATTCAAGCCACTAACAAATTCCAGTAAAGTTCAGAAGGAATCAGCAAATAATACACAGTCTGTCAGGAGTGTCATTTTTCTTCTCTATAATATACCTTGAGTTCTTTCTTGACAATTTTTATGTCACATTTTGAGTATAAAAACACACCTGTGCACAGAAAAAAAATTTACAGATACTGCAATTTAAATGTATATGGTATGTTAATACAGTTTCAGAGCTATATTACATTTTACTATATACACAATAGCAGACAAAGAATTTAGCCCAGTGATTCTGTGCAGTCTTCAGCCACCTAAAAAAGTACTAGGTGACTTGAAACAATTTCCCATCCAGTTTCAAGGAGAGCTTCTATTAAGCACATCACAATGTAATTTTTATTTTTCTGAATAAAGAACTTCCTATGCATGTTAAAATCTGCAAACCTCTAGTAACCCATATGCTCCCTGTTCCCCCAGTTTGGGGAAATTTTTCCTTCCTGTCACTTAGGAATGTGTTTTATTTCAATTGTGTAATTATATTCAGAGGAACCATATTTTAACAATTTTAATTCCCTGGTTTCTGGATTAATTTCTTACAGGGCATACCAAAGGAAAGGAAAAAAAATTATTTTTTTTTTTAAACTGTAAAACACACCATTACCTGACAGAAGTTAATGCACAGTAAAAGGAAAGGGAAAGAATTGCTTCTGTGCTTGCATAGAAGTCAACCAAAACCACAGACAGGGAAGTTAATGAGACACTGTTAAAAAAACAGATGGTTCTCAAGAGCTTAAAGACAGTTGGCATCACTTACAGATCAGAGGTGAATCTTCAAATGAAGCCTCATTGGGCCATTTCTTGGTGAAAAATTTCCAAGGGCAAGAAAAGGTAAGGTTTTTATGACAAGTTCTGAAGATAAACCAATGGTTGGACAGAAAAGTAATGTTCCAGTCATGTGAAACTTACTGTGGTTTTCTAAGAGGAGTCAAAGAGGCAAAACAATTGTATTATTTTGCAGAATACTATTTTAATGTTTTGAGTTGATCTAAAATTTTTATTTTCATTTTAATCTATTTGTACTATATAAATAGTATCCTATTTATAGTTTATAATAATTTCTATTCCTCTTAACTGACAAAAACAAATCTAGACCTTCCATTTCAAAATGTTAAAAAGGTGGCAAGCAGCTACATTTCAAACTGTGAAATTTAAATAGCATGTAAACAAATGCAAAAATACCTCATTATGTGCACCTCTGGAAAGATCATACAGTTTCTCAGATTGGACGTGTATGGTAACTGCACATGGAAATGATCAAAGATCTAAACAGCTCTATGGTGGGGTGCTCAATTACTCACTGAAAAAGTGTGATGTAAATTGGGCTGTGTGAGCTGCATGTACCAAGAGCTTGGCTCAGACCACATCTCCTGTTCAGACACTGTTTGTACTAAAACATAATTAGTTTGTTATATTGTTCATCTTCTAAACACTGTGTGTCGCTTACAGAGATATGCCCTCTACACTCAGTGCTCTCTTATCTGTTCTGCTCTTCTTTATTACTAAGTCCTGAGCACTCTATTCCATCTGCCAACACCAAATATTATTTGTGTTATGTAAACCACAAAAGCAGGTTCAGTCCTTTCTGCATTCACTGTCTGTATTCACCTCATGATCTGTGGATCCACTTAGAAGTTAGTTACTACTGAAGAGGTTAGTGGTTTGTGCTATAGCACCTATGCTACCTTTCAGGGTATCCGGATAGATTTCTTGGTATGTAATCTGCAAACATACATTATGATAAGTTATGCAAGATAAATACTTTATTTTTAAAAGGAATTTAAAGGAAAAGTATTCAAATAAAAAAAATATATAAACAGGCTATTTATACTTTAGCCATTAGTGGACAAATAAGAAATTAAAGCATATGGTGCTGGAAGTGTTTTATACCTAGAACTTTAGTATTTTATGTAATTATGTTACTACAGTATGTCACTTTAAATTGCTTAAAAAGCTTAAATATTTAAAAAAAAAAAACACTGAATAATTTCAAAATTATTGTCCCTTGTTTTTATATGAAAAAGACAAGAAGTGTGGTATAATAAGACACTAAAGACTTGATTGACAGCTTAGTAATGTGAAGGAAAGCATGCTTAGAAGTTTGTGATTTCTCTTTAATATTGTAAAATTGAATGCGCCAGATCACCTCACACAAGCCCTCAGCAAACAAAACAGAGTAGCAGGTATTAAAAAAAAGTAATACAAGGTCACATTTCCACTTTATTTATTCAGACCATCCTTAAAGTCACTCGACTTTTTGTTAATTGCAAAATCAAGTCATGAAATAACATTAGCCCTTGTTACACGTTCTTAAAGAACAACAGTGGAAAAATGGACAGTCTAGTAACAATGAAAATACTGTCACAGTATCACAGTATGCTAGAGATTGGAAGGGACCTCAAAACATCATCTAGTCCAATCCATCTGCCGGAGCAGGAACACCTAAATAATGTTACACAGGAATGTGTCCAGGCGAGTTTTGAATGTCTCCAGGGAAGGAGACTCCACAACCTCCCTGGGCAGTCTGTTCCAGTGTTCCGTCACCCTCACTGAGAAGAAGTTTCTTCTCAAGTTTAAGTGGAACCTCTTGTGTTCCAGTTTGTACCCATTACCCCTTGTCCTATCATTGTTTGCCACTGAGTAGAGCCTGGCTCCATCCTCGTGACACTCCTCCTTCATATATTTATATACACTAATAAGGTCACCCCTCAGTCTCCTCTAAACTATAGAGACCCAGCTCCCTCAGTCTTTCCTCATAAGGGAGATGCTCCACTCCCTTAATCATCTTAGTTGCCCTGCGCTGGACTCTCTCCAGCAGGTCCCTGTCCTTCTTGAACTGAGGGGCCCAGAACTGGACACAATATTCCAGATGCGCTCTCACCAGGGCAGAGTAGAGGGGAAGGAGGACCTCTCTCGACCTACTAAACACCCCCCTTCTAATACACCCCAGGATGCCATTGGCCTTCTTGGCCACAAGGGCACAGTGTTGGCTCATGGTCATCCTGTCGTCCACTAGGACCCCCAGGTCCCTCTCCCCTACACTGCTCTCTAACAGGTCGTTCCCCAACCTATACTGGAACCTGGGGTTGCTCCTGCCCAGATGCAGGACTCTACACTTTCCCTTGTTATATTTCATCAAGTTATTCCCTGCCCAACTCTCCAGCCTGTCCAGGTCTCGCTGGATGGCAGCACAGCCTTCTGGCGTGTCAGCCACTCCTCCCAGCTTAGCGTCATCAGCACACTTGCTGATAGTACACTCAATTCCCTCATCTAAATCGTTGATGAATATATTAAATAATACCGGTCCCAGTACCCAGCATTTGAACATACCCAGCAATTCCCTATTTAGCCACACAGGTCTCCTGGCCCTCTTCCTTGACATGTCGGGATGCTCCGATCTTGAGCACGGAAAAAGCAGTCCTTGAATGCCAACCAACTATCCTGGGCCCCTTTACCTTCAAGCAGCCTTGCCCATGGGATTTCCCCTAGCAATTGCTTGAAAAGGCCAAAGTTTGCCCTGCTAAAGTCCAGTGTTGCAATTCTACTTGCTATTCTACTGGTCCTACCACACAAGATCCTAAATTCCACCATCTCGTGGTCACTGCAACCAAGGCAGCCCTCAACCAGACCCTTCTTGTTAGTGAGGATGAGATCCAGCAGCGCTCCTCTCCTGGTTGGCTCATCCCCCATTTGCAGGAGGAAGTTATCATCCATACACTGGAGGAACCTCCTGGACTGCGGCTGGGTTGCTGAGTGGTTCTTCCAGCAAACATCAGGGAAGTTAAAATCCCCCACGACGACCACGGCCTGTGACTGTGAGGCCGCTCTCAGCTGCCTCTAGAAGGCCTCGTCAACTTCCTCACCCTGATCTGGTGGTCTGTAACAGACACCCACAACAGTATCCCCCCTGCCAGCCTGCCCCTTAATTCTCACCCACAGACTCTCAACTCGCTCGTCATCTGTCCCTGGACAGAACTCGCTGCATTGTAGTTGCTCCCACACATAAGAGCGACCCCACCACCCTTCCTGGCTGGCCTGTCTTTCCTGAAAAGGACATAGCCCTCTATGACTATATTCCAGTCATGTGAGCTGTCCCACCACATCTCTGTAATTGCCACCAGATCATAGTCTCCTGACTTAACACAGGTTTCCAACTCCTCCTGCTTATTTCCCATGCTGCGCGCATTGGTGTACAGACATTCCAGGGAGCGAGCTGAGCACACCGATTTCACCCTAGGATTATAGGAGGCCTCCCAGTCTTCATCTATTCTGGAGTGCTGCCCCACTGGGGCAAGCCCAGCTACAACCCCATCCCCCTTCGAATCTAGTTTAAAGCTCTCCAAATGATCCCTGCGAATTCGTGCCCCAGCATCCTTTTGCCTCTGTGAGATAAACCTTTCCCACTTGTCATTGTCCAGACTGGTGCCCTATAAAACCAGCTGTTATCAAAGAATCCAAAGCCCTGCCTGTAGCACCAGTCTCGAAGCCAATCGTTTATGGACTGAATCTTCCCATTCCTTCCCACATCATCAGTGGAAGATAAAAGGAGTGAGGAGAAGATCACTTGAGCCCCAGACTCCATAGTCTTTCTTCATCCCCCTCAGACTGCGGGAAGCAGCTTCCCCCCCACCTGTCTGGAAGATCAGCAGCGGGTAGTAGTCTGCCGGGTGCACCAGGTTGGGGAGCGCCCTGGTGATATCCCTGATCCGGGCTCCAGGCAGACTACACACTTCCCTATGATGAGGGTCAACTCTGCATATTGGGCCCTCTGCTCCTCTCAGAAGGGAATCCCCTACTACAATGACCCTTCTTTCTTTCTTAACAGAGGCAGTCTTGAGGTGCAAAGTCAACCGCCTTTTCCTATGTGGCCTTGTAGGCTGGCCTTGCCCCACATTCTCACCTACCTCTCCTTCAAGATCCAGGGCCTCGAACCTATTGCGGAGGGACACCTGGGGAAGCAGGGCAGGAAGGGGGGAGGGTTTCCCACGACGCCGAACTGGAACTCGCTTCCAACCCTCGTCGTCTTTTTGGTCCCCTACCTCTGCGCAACAGCTACAGGGCAGGGGCTGTCTCAGGCCATCCCCCTCTGTGTGAGAAGGCAGGGGGTCCTTCCCCTTTTGGGGGGTATCTCCCTGGAACCGTTCCGACTGGCACGCCAGGGAGTTACTCCACCAGTCGATCTCCCTTTCACACTCCCTGATGGTCCTCAGCGTCTCAACCTCCTCCTTAAGTCTTGCCACCAGGCTAAGCAGATCTTCTACCTGCTCACACCTCACGCAGGTGGAATTCTGTCCTCCCTCCCCCGGCAGCAGCAGGCTGTGGCACTCCCTTCATCCAGAGACCTGAACAGCCACGGTTTGGGACGGGGTCTCTCTCTGAGTTGCTGCAGTCTTCTCACTGCAAGCTCTCTTTCTGGAGGCGACCGTATTGGTCCGCAGTCTGGGACACCAGCAACAGGGTCAGCAACATGACCTGTTTGTTCCTCCCTGCGCCCGGTGGGCAGCGACAGGCCGCTGTCCTCTCAGAGGCTCCTTCGAGGCAAGGGGCAGGGGAGTGGTCGCCGTCACCGTGGGAACGCCCCCCTCCACGTCAGCCACTCTCTCGCAAGGGCTGCTGGGGCTTCGGGGATTGGGAGATGCCGGGAGTCGCGATGTCTCTGCGCTGTCCCCTCTGATTTTCCTAATCTCCGTTGACCCTCGCGATCGCTGAAGCGTGCCGGCTGCGGCTCTAGCTGGGCTAGCTCCCATCAGCTGACTTAATGCTAGTACGAGTTTAAGCCGCTTTTAAATCTCCCGCCGTCACCGTGGGATCAGAAAATAATACCTCAGATCACAGAAGCATGACACTTAATTCAGTTGGCGACTGGTACATTTTGTCACACTTGAGTGTCTTTCAAAATGGCGTAAATAAGACAGAGTGCTATGATGATTAATGAAAAAGGCCACTGACTGGATCTTCAATCACACATTATAGTAAAAATGGGCACCAAGCAGTCATTCCAAAGTATTGGTATAAAACCCACACAGCAATGAAATATAATTCAAGCCATGTGAAATCACAGGAACAAACCACAATAGATCATTCGCTATGTAAAAAAAATCAAACCATTCTATTAGCTTCATCACTACTCAGAAAAACATGATTTCCTTAGAATTGCTTCATCTGTCACATCCCTGGATATGCAGCCACAGAGATCAACATGTGCTGGCGACTCTTAGACAATATAAGCTCTCCAAGAGTATTGAATCCATAACCTTGGTACTGACATGTGGGAAAACATGGGTTACCACATCTCTATTTCTGTTTTGCAAGCCATGCTATTTAGATTAAAATACTTTGAGTACACAAAGCCTTTTTACCTCACAGTGTTGTTTTACTAGGTAGACTGCTCCTCAGACTGATCTTCTGTGGTTACCCTGCCTGAAACAACCTCACCATTGAGTACTTCTTCCTTTTTGCCTGTAACAAATCCCAGGTATACTCCAGGTATTAACATTGCCCCTGTTAACAACTCAAAGTAAGAACAGTGGAAAATGACCATGTTGTTTACTGTTGTATCTCAACAAAGACTTGATGGCTGTTTTTTGGTTGTAGAAAAAAAGAGAATTGCCTTATCCAAACATGAGCTATCACTACTTTATTTTATGCACAAGCTGTGGATGCCAGCAAATCAAAGAGGTTTGCAGACCCCCAACAAGAACTACCATCGGATAAGAGCAGCTTAGTCCTCTAGACAACTTCACAACACTTGGTGCAAAGTAAGCAAAAGATAGGGATTTTACACACCACATTTTGGTCTTATTAACAAGTCTAAGTACAGATTCAGCTTCCACCTGCAAATTATATTCTTAAAATGGAACAGGTGTAGTTTTATCACTTTATAATGTCTCTGGGAGAAGGATGGTAATAGAGACATTTGCTTCACGCAGATGCCACCTCCTGTAACAGAAGGACAATGATGGGATATTAATCACTAGGCTAATATATGTTCCATGAAGTCCATTAACACCTAAGCAACTACCAGTGCAGGAAACTTTAAGGGGCACTGTGCTGGTTTCTGGAATGGGCCCTAACATCCACACACAGCTTTATTAACGAATGGAGCTACATATAAACTGTGGAGTGAATTCAACAACTGAGAACACCTTCATCAGAGTAACATGAGACATACACTTCATCTTTCTAGCAATATCATTATGAAAAGAAACCCTGCAAAACTAACACTTAGAAAATATCAAATAATATTAACTTCTGTAGCTACAGGGTCAGTGAGTTGCAGAAAAAAATGCTTGCTTAAGGTCATAAACTTTAGCATGATCCCAGCAATCACCCTGGGAGGCCCTGTGACTCAGAGATGTGCCTGTGACTCAAACCACCTTCTTGGCTTCATTTTAGTCAGATTTGGCCATTTCCTTCTAGCCCATCACTATCATACAGCATTTTCTCAGCTCTTTGATCAGTGAACTAACAGACAAGAATCAACTCAGCTCACGTTCTTGAAAGACGATTGTGTTCCTTAACACATATATCATCACTGTATTGAAGTTTTTATAGTATAAATACTAAATCTTATCAAGAGCCCCCTGAATTTACTAAGGCTGTAACTGTTGTTTTATCTAGATCTTGAGTGCAACTCCACGGTCTGTGGAACCCCTCAGTACAATAACTCAGTAGTACATGTGGGAGAACATAAAGTCAGTGCAATTACTGTGGGGTCCAAAAATCAGAGTAAGTCTTTTCAGGAGGCAGCAGCACTATGGGAGCTATTCCACAACCCAAAGTGGGATTGGTTCTGTAAGGCTGATAGAGGTTAAGCACACTAAAAACCTCACTTGCTCCTTAAAATAAGCATCTGTGACTGGGCATGGTCACAGCAAGTAGAAAAATCATGCATCCTTTTCACATACATGCTTTTCAGAGCATATGAAAAATTATGGAGTCCATACTTTTTCTACTCTTACACAGCAGTACTCTACAATACTCTCCCATGTCTGGGAAAATCCATGCCTACTACAGAAACACAGACATATCTTCTGATTCTTGCTATCCTCATAAATTTTCTTTATTTTATCTCTGACAAAAGGCTTCTTTTAACCAGTGCAAATGACAATTTGAATGGTCCAGTCAGCTGATTTGCCACCATTTCCATTTCTTTCTTCATACCAGTAAATGAAAACTGGTGTTGCTCCTTTTCAGAAGTTCGTACAATTCTTCTGTCTCCTAGCGTATGTTAGGCAGTAGGTTGTGTCAGGCAAATTCACATTTCAGAAGTGCAGCTCTCAATATGCTCAGAGATTTGAAACTACAAGATAAGGACACTTATAGTTACAAGATAAGGACGCTATAAGTTACTACATATTTTTATTGAACTGGACAGTTTAGTTCTATACACAGCAAACCCCAAGCGATTCAAAATTGGGTTCAGCTTTATTTCACTATTTTGTAAGCCTAGAAGATCTTTTCAACAATTGTAACATTGTGATTGACTTTGGAAATAATTTAATTAAGAAGAAAATATGTCCACCTACTCACTTCATCGAAAACATTCTGACACAGTAGTTCATACTAAAATATAAATAGAATTCTCATGTCATAGTAGACAGTTAAGCCAGCTTTAAAGGCTCCAACCAAAATCTGTGTTCCCCAGGGATTAAACTACATTACATAGCAAATTCTTTGTAATGATATTATTTTGAGTAATTCTGCTGTTCACCAGTTGCCAGCGTTTCTGATAAGCATGTTGTTTGTGTCTACTGAAACTCCCTCAGTGTAGACCACAACCTGTAGCCAGGCACCTCCACCTGAAATTCCAGTGAGAAAAAATACAATCAAAAAGAGTTTACAGATCTGGATTCTGACAGAGGACAGAAACTGTGGGTACTCTATGGAAAGTTTTTGACCAGCTGTTTTCTTTCTCAGACCAAGGAAGTTCCGAATGTCCATTTCCTGCTGCCAGTGGATCACTCCTGTTAGTATTTCAGTGGACACATCCTACGTGACTATTGGAATACAGTATGCCAGGTTTCTTCAGTAATTCCTGAAGCCTCATTCTCACTTTTCCCCCAGTCCCTCCCTTTTCTCCACATAGCGAGCAATGTGCTTAGCCTCTTTTGGGTTATGATTCATATTTAAATTACTGTATATTGCAATAACTTTTTTTTATTCCTAACTATAATAGCTCCTTGAAGCCACACTCACAGTATTACCTCATCATTAGTTTAAAGCATTCCCCACAAAAACAAAGTGTGATTCTCTATGTTCTCTCACAATTCCTACTTCTTCATTTTGCCATCAAATTCATTAATAATTCAACAATTATTTCTGTGGCACTCAAATTGCTTCCTCTCTCCTCTTCTTCAAAATGTCTCATTTTATGCAAATTTTAGAGACCTCTTTGCCACCTTTGATGCCATGAACAATGGGAAAAAAATCCTTTATGGAAGGTTTATTGGCAGTTGTATTTCATAGCCTGATATCTTGTTCTGCTCTTCTTGATCCATCAATCCCTCTTTCTGTAACCTTTCTTATTTCAGACCCTTTTGGGATCTTGGCAAATCATTCAAATTCCAAGCTAGTACCTTCTCTTCCCGCCTCCTGTCCCACCCCTACCCTATTCTGCACTAACAGCAAAATAAAGCTAGTAGGTAGCACATTCATGTTAAGAATATAATTAAAAGCCATGAAGAGGTTTCGGTTGGCTTTCTTCCCAGTCTTTAACAGTAAATCAGTACATTTTAATTATGAACATAATATATTGCTTCTTTTTAAGATAAGTGCTTAGCTAAAGTAAAATCATAGCCTCAAGGATATTGGCACAACAATCTGACTATGCACAACATATTTCTTATTCACAAAATTGTCATACTATAAAAAAATGCAGTGGTTAAATAATACAAGAAATGCCAGTATCTTCTGTATGGTAACACAGATACTAAGGATTATTTGATCATTACATATAATGAAGTATATTGCACATATTTATTTTTCTTTCTAAAGATTATTTTTGGAAAACTGACTAAGATCAGAAAATTAAGACCAGCTTCATATTAAGATAAAAGCACAGAGCCTTTTTAATTGTATAAATACTTACCATCTTATGACAGTGCTTTGAGGCTTTAATTTCAGCACAACTCTCTGACAGCTTCAATACCAATAAATAAAACCAGTCAAGGAAGAGGACTAAACCCTCATCCACATTCATACTGTTGAATTCCTAGCATGCCCCCTGGCAGAGTTTTGACCTTCACAAATTATCACGTTCCCGGACAGTGCATAAATGCAAGGCCAACCACATCCCACATCTTCTGTTGCAGTAGGTAAAATACATGCACAGATCAAGAGATCACTAGGAGAGTTTGCAACTTAAATAACAATTAATTTGAAAGAAGCATAACCCTCTGTTTTAGCTACCTCCTAATTTCTAGTCCAAAGTTTTAATACCAGAACCATCATATTTGATTTCTCCAATACTTTCCATTGCCAGTGTACAGGATTTTCCACTTTCTATGCTTGACTCAGGCTCTCATAATTTTTTTAATATATATCTATATGTCCATACACATATAGGCATATATACAAATATTTACTTTACATAAATGTATTCTTACTTGATCCTCCCAAACACAAATAAAAAAAAAAAAAACAATCCATGTGTCCTGGGTTCAGCAGTAGCAGTCATGTTTCTCCTTCTTGGTAGCTGGTGCAGTGCAGTGTTTTGACTTTCGGCCTGGGAACAGAGCTGAAAGCGATGTTTTGGTTTGGCCAAGGACTTTGTGAGCCTCATGCTCTGCCAGGGAGGAGGGGAAGCCAGGAGGAAGCAGAGACAGGACACCTGACCCAAACTGACCAAAGAGGTATTCCATACCACAGCACGTCATGCCCAGGATGTAACTGCGAGTTAGCCGGAAGGGCTGGGAGACTGCAGGGTTGGAGGAGGTATGGGTCGGTGCTTGGTCAGGCCTGGGGGGTGAGTTATCGGTTGGCTGGTGGTGAGGTGTTGTATTCTCTTCCCTTGTTATTTCCTTTATCATTGTTATTATTGGTGGTAGCAGTAGTGATTTGTGTTATACCTTAGTTACTAAACTGTTCTTATCTCAACCCGTGGGAGTTGCCTTCTTTTTGACTCTCCTCTCCGTCCATCCGGGAGCAGGTGGAGGGCAAGAAGGAGGGGAAGTGAGTGAACGAATTGCCTGACTGGGTTTAAACCACGACACCATGAAATCAAGGTAATTTCAAAATATCACTGAAATGGATGTACAATACCTAGAACTAAATCTCTCATACTTGGTGTGAAGCTGCAAGGGTTTGACTTTGCTTTCTGTCCTACTGAAATAAAAACAAAATGCTGGAAATAACTTCATCTCATTTGATTGTATTTATCATTAATACATCATTTAACATTTGCATTTTTTCAACATTAATGAGGACCTCTTGGTCAGAAAGGGCTCCTAATCAGAAGGCTCAACAGCTCCTGTCATGAGATGAACAGTAATTAATGTTTTATATTAAATTGAACTAAATTTAAAAAGCCAATACTTTGAGATAAACGAGATGGCTCTGAATTTGCAGTCTGCCATTACCTTGGATATCTGCACCAGGAGAAACTCAGACATTAGGATCTATTTTTGCACAAAATTATTAAAATATGAATTTCCCTGGGTTTCAATCCACTCTGGGATATAGAATCATAGAATAGTTAGGGTTGGAAAGGACCTTAAGATCATCTAGTTCCATTCTTCAGATATGGCTCACCATATATTAAGGTCACTAACCTTATATCACAGAATTATTTTAACGTGATATTATTGTTGGAATTTTGCTAGTAAAAATAACTACAATAGAACTGCCTTTCTCCATAGCAGCAGAAGGAAATACATTTAGCATAAGTCATGACTTTTAAACAGAAATGCATAGCAATGGCCATTTAACAAAACTAATCATTGATTATTTAGCAACATGGGATTATGGGACTATCAAACTAAGTATGTAAATTTACACTATACTATTACAGAATTATCAAGGTTTCAAATTTAGCAATACTATAAAAAAAGAGTTATGAAAATAACAGATTTTTTGGTTCACTGGCTAAAGCAAAGAGAAAAGTTTTTTTTTGAATCAGTCTGATAAAAATGTTGAGGTTAATGAAAACATTTATTTCTGTTCAGAGTGTTTCTTTTTCTTGTGTTTAAGACACACTTTGCAATTTTTCAAATAGTACGTCATTTCAAAACCAATAAATACTGAAACATTTTGACACAGCTAGGGTTTCTTCCCACACACACACTGAAGAAAAAGCTATTCATAACATTCAACCCCAAACTGTAAATAACTGTGAATCTTACAAAACTGTGACAATTCAAATAATCTGGGAAATTCCTGATCAGGGTGGAAAGTTAAATGGTGAGATGGGTTTATTAACAGTAGAGAGTTTCAGAAAAACTTCTAAATTGAAGGAAGTAAGGATGTTTTTAGGAGCAGTAACCTGTGCCCATGTCTCCCACTACCAGGCGGTAACTTAACCACTAACTATAATTTATGCTTCTTTGCTACATGAATCTTTTTCTGTTTTTTTTCTGGTTTTCTTCCCCCTCCTCCCCCCCCCCCCCCCCAGTACCTTGTATTAAAACTAACTTTGTTGGAACTTTTTCCTGGAAAGCCCTTAGTTCAATTCCCTTTAGTCAAGAGAAAGAATAAATATAGGCTTCTTATTTTATTGGATGCTTGGCCCTGTACTATACACCATTTTCCAGTATCAGCAGTAGCAGGCTACACTATACATACTCAGAACAGGCAAGCCAGTAATTCAAATAGTACTTCATACTGTTTTTTTTAAGTTGCTTGAATTATGGAAGAATATTTTGCAATCCTGCACAATCTTTTCATGCAAGATATTTTCAAACAAAGACTATTAAGAAAACCTCTGAAATTACACTAACTTTCACCAGTTGAGAGCTTCACCTGTAAAGCTAGATATCTTGCATGATGTAATAATAGCCTTAAATTAAGTCAGAAGCAGGTTAAAATGAAACATCAGATAGTACATGGAATATTGACAGAATATGTTTATTACCACAGACTGGAAGTCTAGACAGCCGTAAAGATAGATTAAAATAGTACCTCTCTCAAACAATAAAAATAACAGCATGGCATTAAACCTATGCAAGCAAGGAACAAGCTCTTTGAATGAGTTATAGAAAGTAGCAACCAATGAATTCCACAGGAACTGGAAAGAAAAATATTTCAAATCACTATAATCACCAAAAGTGGCAAAGTAAAGAATTGCAACTATATTCTTTTCTCAAGAGAAATTGCCACTTAAATCAGTGGAAACTTTCTCTAGGGAAAAATTTGAAGTACTGGAACAAATTGAGAACATATTTTTTAAAAGCTCATTGAGAAAACAAGAAGAAATTATTTGACATTTTCAAAGTACCAACAAAATCCTTATACAGAATTGTTTTGAAAGCTTCAAATTACTTTTTCCATCTTCACACAGTTTGCATAAGGACTTTGCAAAATGAAGGCCATAATGGCTAATTAAGTGAAGAAGGAAGAATAAAAACAAGCAGCAAAAACCTTTTATTCGAAAGAGCGCTTTAAAACAAGGACTCACATCTGAATTCAAGTGTTGTCAAGGTAAAGAGAGGGCATTCTCTTGAAGCAAAGTTTTAAAAAAAATTTGGCAAAAGGGTTGGGAAAGTAAATTGAGTATTTCTGTGTAATCCAGGCAGCTGGAGCATGAGTGCAGGGACAGCAGACAGTCAGTGGTGGGACACTTTTCCAGCTCTACACACAAGTCATCCTCATGGCTCGGTAGCCTCATCATTACCAGGTAGAAACAAAGCCAAGGTTTCCATCCCTCTTTTGAGGAAAGTGACTGTTATCAAGCCATACAAGAAATAGAGAATTAAGTAGACGTAATTACATATTCATCCCTAATTTTAGTTGCTCCCCCAGCTAAGTATGTAGCAGGAGATTCAATCTCTTCCAGCATGGAGACTTGAAAGAAAAACAGGGATATGTCAAGTATTTTAAGGTGCAGACTATAAAGAACAAAATTTTTCCACACGTGCCTAAGGGAGTCTACAGAAAGGGTCACTCTCCCTCACTCCTTTGATTTTCTTGATTCACAGGCACCTCCAGTGATGACTGACACTATTATTTAGATTCTGTCTTAAAGAGTACAATTATTTACATTGCTCTTTATCCACTCACTGCAACAACAGCTGTGGTAGAATTCCTTTTTAATACAGAAAGACAATTGCCCTGCATGTTGTCTTTTTCCTTTATGGCTTGACCTTCAAGATAATCACTAGAGTCTTAAGACTGCAAAAGGATAAGCCAGCATAATAACTTCTTAATAATTTTGTTCCAAATTCCTGCCCTTGACACAAAGTAGCAAAATGCCTGTCACTAATTTTCTATTGAATACCCAGAAAACCTAACAAAGGAAAATGTAATTCTCTGATATCTTGCTGACTTCTCCATATGTCTTCTCTAAGACTGAACTATTGCCACAAATATGAGTAAATCCAAAGATAAATAACTGCAACCAATAACAAACTCAACCAATGAAAAGAGACCATCACTTCTTAATTCAACATGCATAGATATGAAAATAGGTTATATACATCTATGTGTATGTTCTGCTTTTTAGCAGAAGAAAATCGTGAAAGAATAAAACAAGGTGGTTAGGATATGTAATACAGAGAATCCCACCTCTAACTTACTGCTACTCATAGCCTAACCTCAAAATGAGCTCCAACTCTTACTTTGTGCATGGCACAATTTTTTTGTGTAACTAACCTCTGTAAGGCACTATAGAAAGACGAGTAAAGTCATATCACTGCTTTAGTAGGGTACATAAAGTGAAAGTTTCAAGAATAGCTGCTGCCAAAGAGAATAAAAAGATTTCAAAGTCATCTCTAAGTCTTCAGGGTATACCTTGGATAAAGTGCCCAGTGTGCAGCAGTAAGACTTAAGTCTTACAGGGTCTCAGTGCAATAAAACCATGATTCTTCATCTGTTTCAGTAAGTTGTTTTTTTTAGTTGAAGCCTTTCCTACTTTTCCATCCCCATGAAGAAAAAAAAAAAGGGTAAAAAAAAAAAAAAATCACCAACCAAAACTGTAGAAGTGTTTACAAACTCACTTACCTCCAAGCTATTAAAATCAATTCCTTATATGTACAAAATATTTGCAGGATTAGGGATTTAGAGAAACACTGGATGGCTATAAAACTGGCTATAGCACTTAGTGAAAAAATGAGCTTTAACAACAAGGTAAAAAGGAACATTCTAGATAATGGCTTGCTTTTGGAAATTAGAGACAATATTCCCAATATAATTTTACAAGCCAATGATCTGATTTTTGAAAGCATGGGCTTGGCACTGTAAATCTGCATCATAAAGCCTTACTGCTACAGCTGAGAATTTGCTTTCACTTCTTTTCCATTCACTTGTTTCTGAGAAAGAAAAGATTCCTACTTTACCAATATGGCTACAATATAAAACCAAAAGCGTTTGGCTATTAAACCATGTTCCCAGCAAGTAATATTTTATCTTTTAACTTTTCCATGGAGATGCAGTGTGATAGATGTAGTATGTTTCTCCTGGGGCATTTCAGAAGTACCAATAGGAAGATTTACTGCATTCTTCAAGGACTCAATAAATACACTGTGAATTCAGTTTTTAAAGGGTGACCTATCCAAACCATGTACTCCAGCTGAGACCAGTAGCATTCTCAGAGTCTAGTTATGAACATTCAAAATTACACTTGGATTCCATTATAAGCAGCCAATATTTGAGCTGTAAAATTCACACCCTTATTCACATTACTTATCATGAACATGTCTTTCATCAACCCGTTACATTAAATGGATTCAACTCACATGTGGAGATATTTTAATCATGACTGGTTGTGAAACAATATACTCTGTACATAAATACATAATACAGAAGTATTTGTACCAATTTAAATAAATATCCAATAGCTTTGTATAGACACATACATTACACATGCATAAGTACAATTAAAACATATTTCTGTAGTCAATGCTTAAACAACAAAAACCAAAACACAAATAAAAAAGAAATAGTCAAACATCTGTCTATGAAGTTGGTTAAAACAATCAAGAATATTACCCCAACTAAGTCTCCCACCTAGCACCTCCTGACCTACAACATCAAGTTGGGTGAAGACACCACAGCCTAAACAACTTCCAGCTAACTTTGAAGGCTGAATGTGAATTTAAGAAAAACCAGTTAAATTAGCACAGTAACAGGTGAGAAGCTTTTACACAATCCCCTTGCAAAGGTCTAGATAGTAAGTGTGGTATCTCTATCTGGCCATTTTATACCATGGCAGATGTTTCTAAGCAATTGCTTTTTGTAGTTGCCCTTTCCAAACTTACACCAAAAGACTGTAACTAGAGCAGTTATAATTTATACATTCTATTTCCCCAATGCAAGTCTGTAGATAAACACTTACTGTAGATTGACATTTTCCAGTCTTTTTCCAGTTTAGTTTAGCACATTCAAAAACTAAATTACGGAATTAGTATAAAAAAAAAGTAAGCCAAAACCAAGAAAATGTATGAATAATAACTAAACACATTAATCTAGTTAAAGTTTTTAAGGAGGACAATTACATACTTGTAAGACAGTGATGATGAAAACAGCAAAACAAGAAACTACTTCAAGATACAACCCTGCACCTTCTTCAGCCATTAATCTCCTTCTTCTCCTTCTGTTGGAGTTCATCACTTCCACTGAAAATCTGACAGAGTGCTCACACAAAGCACAAACCTTTCTTCAGTACATCCAGTTCAATTAGACAGTTTAGGCTAATCATCTACTATTTTGTTCTCAGCTGTTGTTGCAGTAGTGTTGCTTCTCTGTGTCACTTGGACAAATTTTAAGCTTTGCATGTCATTCTTGCAAAAAGGAATTCTATGCTGTAAGAGTACAAAAATAATTGTACATTGACTAATGTACTGAATCCATAGCTAGCACTAATTAGATGCAAAGTTAAGTATTAGTGGTTATTAATGTAGTCTCTGTCCCAGAGAAGACACATACTAGAATCACTGACAGCTCAGCAAACACTGCCAGGTGGGGAAAGACAGGTCATTGACTTCCCTTAGGATGGACTGGTCCTCCAGGTTGCAGAATCATTGTTCTCATTCTCTTATTTCTTTCTAAAAAGGAAGAAAGCAGAGAATTCTTCCTTCTTCTTAAAAATAAGTTGTATTGTGTTTTCATGTCTGTCCTGATACTGATGTTTTCGGTTGTTGCTAAGTGATGTTTACCCTGACCAAGGACTTCGTGAGGCTCATGCTCTGCCAGGGAGGAGGGGAAGCCATGAGGAAGCAGAGACTGGGTTCCTGACCCAGGCTAGCCAAAGAGTATTCCATACCACAGCACGTCATGCCCGGGGTGGGGGGTAACTGGGAGTTACCCGAAAGGACAGGAGGGGCTTCTGGATCAGACTCGTTTCTTGGCCGGTGGTATCGTATTCTCTTCCCTTGTTATTTTCCCTTATCATTGTTGTCATTGGTGGTAGCGGTGGTGATTTGTGTCGTACATTGGTTGCTGGACTGTTCTTGTCTCAACCCGTGGGAGTTGCACTCGTTCGATCCTCCTCCCCATCCCTCATGGGAGCAGGGAAGCGGAGAGCCCCGGGGCAGGGGCCTCGATTGCTCTCAGCCCAGCACCACTCACTAGCTGTCTGGCTAGGGTATAAACCACGACAATGTCTGATCTTTTCCTCTCGAACCCTTAACCTGCTGTCTATGACATCTCCAGAATTACACTTGCAAATTTTTACTTTTCTTATTTTGCATGGCTTTGTCTCCAGTACTTTCTCATTCTTTAACAAGAATTTTCCCATTGTAACTGATGCAAGTTCACACAGCTGAGCTGAACTAAAAAGCTTTGAATCTCACTGAACTGAAGGCTGAGGGTGAAGGAGCTGGGAAGCTGACCCACAAACCTTTCTAAGAAGAAGCCAAAAAACTAGTCCAGATCTACAGAAACATTTATGTCTCTTGCTGGTATCACCTGTAACTTTAGCAAGACATTTTAAGCTACCCTAGCCTCTGTATCACAATGGATCAGAGTAATGATATTTAAGATTCCAAGCTGGAAAACACAACTGAAGCCCTGTTACTGACACATACCACTCTTTAAATCATGAATTTAAAGTTTCCTGGAGTAGCTCCATCTCCAAATATTTGGTTTTATACACATCTGTGAAAAATCAGTTGTATTACTGAAACTGAAAGCCCTGATGAACAAATGCATCACCAACCACCTCTCAGGGTCTTCAAGATCAAATAAACTTCTACTAGAAAAAAGCTCTTCTTAGAACTGAAAAATGTGATTACATTTGTTGAAATTGATTTGTTTCAGCATCATTCCCTTCCTCCTATCTGTTTGCAATGCCAGATGGAGGTGTATTGGAGATGAAGGGATAGGGAGAGAGACAGACAAGCTAAAGAGAAAGCAGGTTAAAATTCACTACATTTTTTTAATTCTGATAACATAGCTGCAGGCTGAACAACTTATAGTAAACAACAGTATAACAGTAAAAGTAGAATACAGCATAAAAATAGAAAACATGCATTTCTCCATATAAGAGCTTTATTGTTGAAAAGAAACTAAATGTTTCAGAAGAGTGTTTTCCCTCAATGGAGTTAAATGCAAACTTCCAGAATACACAGATAACATCTGCAGGCCTGATCCAGCCAGAAGTATGCAATTAATCATTGCAGTATCATTGAATCTTCTTTATGGAATTTATTAAGTTCCTAAAACTGGAGTCTGATAATATTTTAAATAATATTAGTAATAAAATTTCTTCTTCATTTGTATTAACCATACACTAATGGTTTTCCTTACTCAACCATATAGCCAAGATTCACATTTCCCAGTTTCTCAATTATTTCATAAACAAAAACTAACAGCTGATACTCTCATTGATAGCAGTTGTTTATCTGACATCTTACTGCCTATTCCAGCATTGCAGGGCTCTCATTATTTCACTCTCACCAACTGTGATACCTAAGCATTCTCTCTGCAGCCACAGAGATGTAGGAAGGCAAGAGATAGATGGCTTTATGTGCATGCAGCATGTTTCTCAACACAGGGGCAGAGGTAACAGAACAGTGCCCACCCAAGCCCAAAAAATACAAAATAAACACAGCAGATGAGGGGACCAAACCAGGCTAATACATGCTGTCATGGGCTTTCTCCATCAAAGCATCAAGTATGTATTCATTTTAAGACACAGTCAAAAGTAATCATGATGTTTTCCTAAATTAAGTTCATAATGCATAAAATAAGACTTTAGGACCCAAGTTATCTGTCAAAGCTCCTTCCACAATCATAGAAAAAATTAGGCCCATCAGAGTGGATCTAAAACAACCACCAAACTGTGAAATTGGCTTCTTGTGTAGCCAGGAGGAGTTCCAGGAAAGATCCTTCATAAAAAATCCCCCCACATAAGCTGGATAAAAAAAAAATCCACTCAAAGGAAAGTAATTCCTAGGAACTGATGGTATTAAGAGCTCAAAGACTCAGACCTTTGGAAAGCAGAATAAGAAGATGTAGATGTGTCCATCTCCTTTCAGAACACCGGTATTTCTCCTTCAACACTATGACTGAGGACAAAACACAACCAGGAGGTAGTGATCATGAAGGAGTAAATTGTTTTGAGAAAGCAGAGACTGTCACACACTGGGGAGGACAAGAGGAACAGGAGGTGCAGCAGAAGGCAGAGGTGACCTCTGGTCTGAGAACAGCACACGAGGCACATACTGCCTGTACACAGACTCAGTTTTCTATCAGGCATCAGCTTTAGTAAATTCTCCCAGAAGCTGCCCTAAATCAAATTCCAGGACACATCAGTAATGTCCTGCATTTGGTGCTGCCAAGGTCCCTTGGAAACATGCCCTGAAGTTACTCCACATGTTACATATAGAGTTTCATATCCTGGAGGAGAAACAGTGCTACTTTATCTGTGGCTAATCAAACAACTTGGTTGCAGAAATTACGGCCACCGGAAATGTGCAGAGTGGTCCATGACTCCTGCTTGATCAATAAGCACGTGAAAGGAGAAAATTACAAGATGTAGATATAAACATCTGCAGACTTCTAAAGTAGGCACCTAGATTCCACCTCCTTTTAGGAAGACAGACTTCTATGGGGACTCATCTGTATTCCCTAACAGATCATAAAATATACATGATATTCCCCAGCACCAGCTGGCTCAGTAAGAATGCTCAGTCAAGCTTCTCTGAGACAAAAGCCAGCCATCCTCACTTGACGGCATGAAACGCTGAATACATTTGTGCAGAGAGACTTCCCCCACATCAGTACACTGCAGACCCAGGTAACTCATAAGCCTTGTTCAGATGTGTAAAAAAAATAGGTATTTGACACAACATCATTGTTCTTCTAAATCCTAAGCAGTTCTTTAGAAAACCACTGGCTTTATACACTCTCCTTCAGCAGAGTTTATATATGAGCTGTACTGCAGCAGGACAATGTGCACGTGAACTTTGGACTGGTTTCCAAGAGGCCATGAAATTACCAGAAATACTACCGCTGATTTCAAAGAAAGTGGAATCATGATCATAAACCACTATTTTAAACTGAAAGGCTCTAGGGAGAAACTTTCCAGAAATGCTTTACTGAGCCTTAAAGATTTTATGTGCAAACGTACACAGTACTTGTAACAATGGGTCAGTTACAGATTCTTAGAGCTAAACCCACATTCTCTCAGGCACGAGGCCACATCAGTGCTCTCCCTCTCACAATAACTCTTGGACTAGATAAAGTTCCAACATTACTGTTCTTCTCAGATTACAACATGGTGGTTAAGAATATGCATCACTATACCTCGTCCCAGGAAGTCAGGTGTTACCCATTTAATTACGCAACATTGTAGTTAAGCTGCTCTTCACCAGACAACTTTAGTATTTCCCTTCCACTCAGATGTATTTATCACCTTAGATAACATCTGGGTTTTACAGCAGGAAAGTTGCAGTATCACTGAGGTTGTAACTGATAGAAACCTCAGCTCACTCATCAAAATTCGCTATGTTGGCTTCAGAGTGTAAGTCCAGAAACGTATCTTAATTATGAATTAACTTTTAAAATTCAGAGTTTATTCTGAAAAAGCTACATCTCAAGAATAACTTTTCTACCTTCTTTCAGCAATGTATTTTCTTTCAAAAGCAGACCTCGAGATTAAAGAAGCAATGAAGTAAATTCCAATTTGGGGGGGGAGAGCAGGTTAAACTAAGGCTTTTTTCCAAGGTCATAGGTAAAAAAAAAAAAAAAAAAAAGAAAAAAATTCTCATCACAGTAATTTTAATAATTTACCTTGCTCAGAGGTACTCACAGAGACCAGGCGCCTCTGTTGTAACTCCTTTATTGTGTGAAGCTTACTACTCAGTGACATGAAAATGGTATTTAACAACTGTTCTGGTAATGCAGTGACAGAGAACCACTACAAATATTCTTTCATTTTTCTCATTGTTAAACATTGGATTTTACAGTGTTATCTATTCAATGCTGTCTTTACTAGCTACAGAGAACTGATTTTATATTCACTTGTTAGAAATTTATTACCTCTTATACATCTTATACACCTTGCAAATTGTCTTTTTGCTTTGTGGCAGTTCTGCAGCATGGCCTCTCTATTATCTTCAATACACAGTTATGCTTTGGTCTGAGCATTTAACATGAACTTACTTTGCATGTTTTATTAAGACATTCACAAAACCATCATCATGCTCACTTAATCACAGATTGATATATCAGAAGCTGGATCAGTTGTTTGGGTAACACAGTTTTTAAGGGTACAAAACAGAATGACTTGGAACAATGGAACAAACCTCCTTAGAGAAGCCAATCAATTTTCTTCCTCATTGTGATGGTCTAACAAGGACTTATTAACAAGGATTGCAGTAGCCAGGGCTGATACCAGCCTGTACTGAATTGCAGAGCTGTTACTCTAGTCTGGGTTAAAAAGGGATGAAAATTGAATTACCTTTTTTACAGCACCAATCATGGCTTCAAAGGTTAACTGGTGAAGAAGCTTTGAATCTGAAACACTGAAAGTCATGGAAAAACTTTCTTAGCAAAATCCTTAATCAAAGTGCAAGAAAATAGTACAGATCTGCTATGTTTTAGCATCTGAATTTGCACATTCCTGTAGGGCAGGTATAATGTAGCTAACATTCACTGTGCTAAAGTAAAAGATAAGCATATAGACATGTTTTTGTAAGTACAGCTTGAATTTTAAATATAGAGTATTAGTTTCTCCTTAGTAATTTTACAGATGTCTACCAGTAACCACTGGAGATGAAGGATTGGCACCATGATATTTCAGAAGCATCATCAGATCTTTAATTAACTCTGTTGTTCAAGGATTTTGCTGTTCTACATCACAGCCAAAACAACAGGATCTCAAGCAGTCCTGCGCTTCCTAATATCCCTCTGCTATGGCAAATGAACTGTACGAAATAAATTAAGGCTGCCATTTACACCGCAGGAAACATCACTTCCTGCAAGGTCATTCTTCAAAGCATTTCATATTACCACAAGACCATTTAAATTGGCTTAATCAGAGTTCATGGCAAAAGGATAAAAGATAAATCCTAAAAAAAAAAAAAATGCTAAAGTCCTGAAGGATTAGTAGATGCTTTGTAGATGCTCTGGACAAAATCAGCTGGTTGAGTAGATACAGTTTCACATGAGCACCAGAAGAGAGATATCTTTTAAGTGATGTACTGTTCTTCTGTACTATCTGGAGAAAGAAGCACCCCACCATGTTTAATAGCATCACTCCAAAGAAATTCAAAACCTTGAACCAAAGAGGGCTGGCACTTACAAAACCAGATGGAAATCCAAATACGTGTTTTACAGAGCAGCTTTGTAGCAATAACCATCACTAAGGGTAGAACAAGTCTTGTTCTCCTTCTGAAATGCAAACGTTCTCTTACATGTAAAGACTCGCACACACACACAAAAAAATCAATTAAAAAAAAGTCATTTCTCTTTCTTATCAGTGCTATGTCAGCACTAATTAGATTTTGCTGGGTGTCACAAGCTGCTTTTGAAATAGGTAACTCCCCTCATGACATTTTGGAAACACAAAAACAGAATCCTGATTGTAAAACCCAATATATAGAAACCAGAGGTTTCAGAATATCTGCTTTTCTACTGTATTTTTCTTCAGGAAAAGATACTTTTCCATGAGTAGAGAAATAGAATAGCGCTATCTTCCAGAGTCACTAAAGCGATGGAAGGTATATTCCCTACAGGGATACTCAAAAATGAAAGGAATAATCCACCCATGAATCTGCAACTCTGATCTTACCACAGTCCTCAATTTTGCTGTCTCCTTCTCCAGCTCATCCTGACTTAACCACAGCCACAGGGAGGACATTTCCTAAGCACTGTACTCTGACACACCTGAGCATGAATACCGGAAAGCCTTTCTCTCTCCTCTCTCCTACCTGTCTCTGTCCTACAAGGGTTCTCTGGATGCAGACTAGGTCCCAAGAGAATAAGAGGAAAGATTTTCCCTTGTGATTACTTTCTGCAAGTTATTGCCTTGCTGAAAATTTGAAGCTGAAAACATGGCTCTTTCTTCATTCCTACATGCCTCACATACACAATTTAATGTAAAAAAAAAAAAAAAAAAAATCAGCAACTTACTACATTTCACATTTCTGATCTGTTTTTTTCTTAAAAGAAAGTAAAAGGTGCATACTGCAGCTTTCAGGAACAAAGGAAGCTGTCAGAATAGCCATGCATGGTATTATATCCAAGGATAAGCCTATTTGAGGCTTTATCAAGAAACTACACAATAATTAATTGGCCACAATGCTGAGTTTTGAAACAGAGGTTGGGTCATGTTACAAGAAGGAAAGCCGAGTTAGTTACTGCTGCAAAGAGCTCTTAAGTCAGTAGGAGACTTTAGATCCTTATTCCTTTAATATAAAACTGATTTCCCACAAATTTTGTGCAATGACTGTTCTGTGAAATTAGTGGTCAGACAGTATTTATATGTCACACTGATATCTTCCAGATGTAGGCTTGATATTCCCAAGAAAAAATAAAAAAAAACAACTAATTCAGGGGATCCTCAAAGTAGTCCTCAGTGCTATTTATTTTCTGATGTCGTATTCCTTTTGGCAATGCTAAGTTAAACTTGTAAACAATAAGGTTGTATGGCAAAGAATGCAGCATGCCCTCAACCACAACTGAAAGCAACAGGAGGAGAGCATGCTGAGCACCTGGCAGAAAAATCCTTAATTAGGACTGTTTGGGAAGCCATATAATGAGATCATTCGGCCTTGGCTCTTAGGGAAGAGTATAGGGTGATCCAGAATGGAAGGTGCATCCAAATCAAACATATGTGTTGACATACATCATTACTTTGTTGCCTTAAATAAAAAAAAGGTAAGAATTCATTCTTAAACCATTCTAGAGTTGTCCTGTATTTTAGGTATACTTCATGTTTATCACAGATTCTGTGATAATGTACCTGTGTTCGATTGTACTTGTGTTTGATTGTATGGATTAGAGCCATGATAAAAATTGGTAACTGTGTCTCTTTCTAAAACAGATGTGCTTAATTTGGCACAAGTGTCCTTTTAAAGTTAATGGCACTGTTCATGCTTTTACACAAATAAGAGCAAGAAATACAAAATAATTTGCAGAGTCACTCTCTGCATAAAAGAAATGATGCTTTCATGTTAAAAAGAGAAAACTGAAAGGAAGAAACGGTTTGAGGTAAACCATAAACAATGTCTAGAATTTCTTCCTTGTAATCAGTTTGTAATTGAAAACTTCACAAATGTGACAGGCTACCTATATTTTGAAGCTGCCTTCTTCTCCCCTCTAGCCCATGGTATATAATTCAGTAAAAGTGATAAAATTCAATGACAGTGTCAGACACTTGCTTCTACCACTTCATCCTTGATTGCATTTTACTTGCATTAAGTGACCACTTTCCACCTTTTTCCTGAGATGATTTTTCTCCCCTTTTAGCCAGAGCTCAAATTCTTCCTCAGGAATCCAGCACATTGCAGTGCAGAAGTTATGTGCAACCATTCATCATGCCAACTTAAGTGTCCGATGTTCAGTTCTAGCTGGGAAATTCCTACATTTCATTCAATTTAGGAAGGTATGTATGTTGTATGAAAAACAGTTAATATTTCTTCAAGGTTAAGAAAACTTACATGATTTTAAAATCATGGAACAGAACTAAAACATGCTGTGATTGCCTACAGTTTACAGTATTTGTAATAAATAACACCTCTTACCGACATAAAAGAGGAGTAGGATATTTTTAGGAAAAAAGCTTCACATAGGTTTTCCAAATTACATTTCTTTTTAAGAGGAAATAGAAGACAAAAGTAAGCAACTCTACTTACAGTTTTGTCTCTCTCCAGCCGTCAATATCTAACAACACTCATATTCTACTGTGCCATATTCCTGGTTTCTATTATGACCACCACCACTATCCTGTGGATAAAAAAATAATGTTACTGGAAATAATGTGGTAATTTTTTCGATATATTCTTTATCTTAACCAACAGATTGCAGTAGAGTCAGTTTCTCTATAGGCTACATGATGACTGGTTTTGTACAATTAAATAATTTATTGGATCTCTCTTCCTGAAGGAGTTAAAAAAAAAAAAAGTTAATTTGCCAAAATAGCTTTTTCTACACCATGTATTATGTTTCATATTACCAAATTAAGATTTTAAATCTGGCAAAAGGCATTGGCCATCTTGTCTAGATGAAGCCAAATCCTCCTGCTTAGAAAAATTCTCTTCCAATTTAATAATCAGCAGATCCAACCTCACACCTAAACTTATATCAGCTCTTTTGATTACTGTTCCCATTGTCCATTTTGTTGCTGATACTATGAAAAAGCAATATAAATGCATACAGGGTCATCTTTTATAATAAAACTGTAAGTACAGATAAGTCAGTTCAGCAAGCCATAATTTCAAAGTATAAAATGTAACAATGTTAACAAGCAGTCAAAAAGGGTGCTCCTGTAAAACCCTGATCTATTCAACATCCAGGACAACACCACTAAATAATGCCATCTTAAGGATCTCACCAAGGGGCTCCATGCTCCTCCTGTTCAGAGGGATGTTTAGGTTTGGGTTTGGTTTGGTTTGGTGTGGGGATATTTTTAATTATCAATAACCATATATAGAATGATTCCAATCATGATCAGGAATACTGTCTGGGAATGTGCTTTTCATTAGAATACTTTCAATACTTATTTATCATTGCCTTACTCACTAGCTCAGTCGACATCTACTGCATCAACTAATGCAAAAGCAAAAAATGAGGCAGGACTCTCAATATCATCATCATCATGGAAATCTCAATACTGCTTCATTGACTAACTACCATGAGCTAGTCACAAACATACCTAGGAATCATCTAAATACTGAACACCCTAGGAGACAGCACTGACAAAGCAGATTAATTCTAAAGACTATGTAAGGACGAGATGAAGGAGGAGAATGGTACATGCAAGAAAACAGGTACCAGATCTACAAAGTGATCTGGCTGGAGAAGCGAGGACACACTGTATTCACTTGATCTCTTCTACAGAAGGACTATGTAGGAAATAGAGTAAATAACTTGTTTATAAGAATACTTCACGTTACTCTTGAAGTTTTAAAAAAAAATGTGGATAGTGGCAAAGCTGTAAATGGTAGAGAAGTTTTATGCATTAGTTATGCTGCTGGACAACCGTGACTCATCCAGGATCCTCCAGGCTATTTACTGAGCAATGCATTAACTGTTGCTAATATTCATCTTGGAAATAAATAATTTTCCTATATAAAAACCGGGAAGCAACTGTGCTTAGTACTGGAAAGACTAACACACACACACCTGTTGGCTCTGTTAGTGTTTTAATTATGTGACCCACATGATCCTGACATTACTGTCCTGATAGAGCTCTGTCAGACACACACAAGGACCTCCCCAGATTGTTTCCACCCTCTCACTCATAGTATTCCGCTCTCAATCATCATAATGGGGCCTTTCCCAGTATGAGAAGGGAGAATTATCGCACCATGAGATCATGGTAACACAGCCACAAAACAATGCCAGTACTCCTCTACTGTTACGACATCTCAGGGTAGGATTGATGTTTCAGACTTCAGAACTATGGGCACTCATGTCAACCACCCAGATGTTTCATGACTCCTTTTGAATAAGAGCCCAGATCAAACCTAAGCAGCCTAAAAGAAGAAAGAAGAAAACCTTTTTCTTTTTTCCTTTTTAAAATGGAATGTCCTTTACCAGTGCAGCCCTTTTCCTAACTGGCTGTCTAATTATAAAGGTATTTGCTATTAGTGTGTATAAACTGTGGTTTAAAACATCCCAACTATTTTAACCAAGTTGAACTTTATGAGAGCTCTTTGCAAAACTGGCTTATATCTTCATTGACAAGGTAGTTTATTGATCAGCCTTGTATGGCAGAACACATACACTAAAAATTGAAATGCTTGGAATTCTATCAAGAATTAAAAGTTGCTGCAGAACAGCATTGTTGTGAAGTAAAACAGCCCACAAAAACACTAGGAACTTGGAAGTTTGTGAGGATATGAAATAAAAAACATCAGAAAACTCAATGTCAAAGGAAAGCTCCAAGGCTTGTTTTTACCAAATGCAAAAGCAAAACTCTAAAATACAACTAAAAGGGTCATTAGAGAGAGTACCTCAGATAGCAGAGGACAGGCTTTTCTCTCAGCTGAATGCAGACCCAAATACAGTGCACTGGAACATGTAGGTAGATGTAGATCAGACAGTTCTTGTCTCCAAAACAAAAAGCAAGCAGAAAGGAACCAAAAACCTTTGTAGATTTTTACCTAAAAGGCAGCAGGAACACATCTTGAATTTTCTCCTTCGTTTGAATGATCATTTATTTAGTTTGAGAGAAAATACATTAGAGATTTAATATGACAGGAATAAACAGAATACTGTTACATGAAAACTACAGAGGAGAAAAGATTCAAAAAGCAAGTTAAAATTAAATTTATTACTAAACATTTCACCTTCTTTCACCTAGTTCTTGATTCCATAAATAAGTTTTTTCACTTGGTTAAAAACAGACAAAGTTTTTATAGAGGTAGAAATCAAGAAAATGTATCTTTTAGCACATTCATAACATTTGAAAACCACTTACTTCGAACTGAGGAAATTTTTGTCAGGAGCTGTCAGGTAAGTCTAAAGTTATAGTAAGCAACACTAGCAAAAAAAATGTTCATAACCTAAGCAGAAAGGACAATAATAATTTTAGATGTTCAAGTGTGAAATAATTCCGTGACTTCATATTTAATTTCCATCTTCTGACCTTTTCCTATGAAGGGACCACAGTCCAGTTTCTCTTTATCTCAGGAACTATCTTCAGACACTCTATTTTTAGCATCTGTCTTGTAGAGATCTTTTCCAATTGGAATAATTTCATTAGAGAGTAGATTCATCTTACAGCCAGGAAACCAAGATGCTACACCTCAACTTCAGTTTGGTCTTTGGCACATAATGGAAACTTGACGGCTTTGGTTATTCAGCTGTGAAAAGAGTTTCTTTGAGGCCTTAGAAGTGCAAGACATTGATTATTTATATTGATTCATGTCAGCTAAAAATAGGATTAAAACCTCTTCATTGAGCAAAAAAGCTTGTTTCCTCTACCTATTGAAATGACCAAAGGACCATTACCTTCTCTCCGCCAGTTCTCTCTTCCAGGCTTCACCCAGCTGTAAAGTACATGGTATTGAAGCACCTTTGCAAGCAGCAAAGCGTAACAAATGATACAAAGACAGAATGATATCCACCAATGCTAAAAATGCTATGTATTTGTTGCTGTAGTTTTAATGTCTTAAAAAATATGCCTCCTCACCTTCTCTACTAACAGATTTGCCATTATGTATAGTACAGCGTTTCTAGCTGTGGGTACAGACCACCTGATTCCTCCACAACACAGACATGATTTTCATACCACAGAGCTAGAGATGCTGTCTGACCTGTGCTGCAGCTGTGAGCTGGTATGCTGTACAAAGAAAAACTTTCTTCTTGAACATTCAACTCTTCCAGACCCATTGCATTAAGCTCCACACAGTTTTGGACCTGGACAATATTGTCTATCAAACTTGTGGATGTATGAACAGTGGAAAAACAACCTAATGACCTCAGTAAAATTTCCATTGCTTTTAGAGAGCAAGAGACTGTGCATGCGAGACAGAATAAGCATGTTTAAAAAGACAGGTTAAAATATAAGGTGTATTTCAGAGTAGGACTAAAAATACAGCTTGGTCAGTAAGCTGCAAAAAGTCCCACAGAGAGAGATTCCCTAAAAGTCAGGATTGATAATAATTGTAATACCTAGTATTTATACAACGTTCCTCAAGATGTAACAGCTTTTTTAAATAAGAATTTAGTTTCATTTCATAGTGTTATTCCTAAGTAATAGTGAAATAGGCACTATATATACCACGAAGTAGGATATAATTGGCAAAGTTAGAAACCTAGTTTCATGACTCAAAAACAAACTCAGTGGAAACAGTTCACATAAAATTAAGTTTCTTTCTATAATCAAAACCACCTTTTACTTCTAACTCATAGGAAAGTTTTGTGTGTTTCTGGATTATTTTCATTTTATTCAGCTCTACTGACAGAGCATCTGTGGTCCCTGCTGTAAACAGATAATCACATAGCATAATACTGTTCATAAACTGTCTCCACAGTTGGTCCCCATATTCCTGCTCTGGAACCTCAGTCAATGTCTCATTGTTGATTATCTGACTCACACCAACCCTGTGCCCAGGAGGAGGCTTCAGCTATTTCTTCCTGCATGGCCTTTTTTTATTTAGTTTCAGCTGTCTTCCCATGCTGGAACTGAAACTGTTCCGAAATACTTGAACAGAGAAGTCATATCCCTGCTTCATCCTCACTTGCTATCTAAACAACTTGAAGTGTTTTAGTATAAATCATCAATTATCTTTTTTCCCGTAATCCAGTCCCAGTCTGAATGAATCTTTCTTAAGCAACAATTGTAAAAGCAGCAGATACTCTTATTATGTATTAACTGACATGTTCAACTTGAATTTTTCCTTGCCTTCATCAGTAACACTTCCCTTTCCAAGAAAGACTTTTGCTTTTTCATGGCTATATTACACTCTTGGTTGAGTAACTTTGTGAGTGAAGAATAGTCAGGTTTTCCTTTTCTTCTGCTATGAGTATGTCCAGCTATTCGCACTTTATAGAGGACAATGAAGTACACAAACTTTTGCTTTGCTCTACTAGATTTCTTCCTGTCTTTATTATCACCATGCTAAAGCACAACCAGTTATTCTTTCATAGTATTAGTACTCTCTTGTGCATCTTATAGTTCTTTCTGACTTCTCTTGGGTTTCAAAATAATTTTAAAATCTGCATTAAAATAATAGAAATATGTCAGTAGTTGTCTTAGGTACCTTCTGTCCTTCTAGATATATCTTTGCTATATTTTAGCTCTAGTTTAGCAGATGTATTTGAGAAATAGCAGATGAGAACCTTAGCATGGCAATTTCTGTGTGCTAGGGAAGAACTGGAATCACTATGCCTTTCCTGTAGAAAAGCCTAAGGTTAGGGTTAGGAGAAAGAGAGCATATAGTTAGAAAGTACAACTCTAAGGGAAGATGCTACTGTTTTCTCTGCACAGTATTTAATCTCTGAGCAGCATGTGGTTCTTGGCCTGTAAATCATCTTAGAGTTCAGGCTGAAAAAAAAAAAAAAATTAAAGTCCAGAACTAGATTTGTATTTGGGGGTGGAAATGTGCTGCAAAATGAAACTGAGCTGCATAAGTAGTTCCATGAAAAGAGACTGTCCGTTTCCTCTGAATTCATTAGCTCTGTATATTTAATTTATACTTTGCTTCCAGCTGCAGTAACATCTGTACTCTTATTTTCGTCTTTCTCAACAACCACATTCACCCCTTCGGTATAGCTAACATAACTATACCATCTTCATAAATTATGACCATGCCTAAGTATTAAGTCTCTTAGTCACATCTTAAATGAATTCAAACAATGCAGTTTACTTGGGCATAAAGCCATAGCTGTTAGCAAACTCTAGCTAGGACAGGACACTGCAGCTGGTCTTCTCAACAACTGAAGCAATACGAACCTATTCTTCACAATCTACGCTCATTTGTCATAGAACAAAGAGAAAAATTCTAGACCTGAACTCTTCAACACAAGGCACTCATTTTCCCAAAATAGCACAATTAAGAGATGACTGGACATCTTTGAAAAAACATTTCTCCAGCTTCTCATTTTAACACATTCCTTAGGAATAAATGACCCTTTCCTAAGGCCAGTCCATACCTGGAAACAAAGGCTGTCACAAACCTCTATTCCCCACTCTAGTGCAAAGTATACATCTCCAACTCATATTCTCTAGAAAATACTTAGCAAAGTTAGATTAAAAACCTATAGATATTATCCCTCAAGAGGATGGAAAGAGAAAAAGAAAAAACATGCAACAGCTTAGCCATTTTGTTAAACCAGGTACTAGAAGTATTTGATATAGTGGTAGACGCCTCAGTAGGTACATAGCTTAAAAGAGTCATTGTTCTTCCTCAAAAGGAGATAGCCAAATTTAAGGATATGTGGACAAAATTAGCTTCAATTTTCTGAATGACAGTGGGACAGCCCAAATTCGTTAAAACCTATGGAAAGGCTCCCACGTATTTTACTCAATTTCACTAGTCCCTGCTCCACTTCTCCACAGCTTGTGAGTGGAAAAGAAAATGGATTAATACAAAACACATGGTTGTACTAAGTAGATTTCTAAGTCAAAATAAAAAGCTGTATGTAATTAAAGAAAAGCAACAGATAAATTGGAAATTTTTTGGAGTCTGGAGGCTCCAAACTAACAGGACAAAAATGTCTGGGGCATTAGAGAAAGAACAGCCTAAACAAACTTAGGGAAACTGTTCTTTCTGGACCAAGATTGCTAGACAGAATTTATAAACCTGGCCAAGTCATTTTCTCATAGGGCTACCAGTACAGGCTGTGAGGTTTAGGTTTTCAACTGTAGGTAGAGAAAAAGCTTTCTTTCTGTCTATTTTATTGAAGAAAAATTAAACAGTTCTTCTTAAGACACTAACTTATGGTATTTCAGAAACAAATGGGAAAGTTTAGAAATTGAGAAATTTAGTTCATATTACAGAAGCGCAAAGTAATAAAACTGTACAGAATTTTGGGATACGGTCTGCATGAAGCCACTTGTTTTCAGAAGCAATTCAATCCCAGTAATGTGCTGAATTGATTTTTGTCTCTGGAAAAATCCTTGCATGAATGACTTGCATAAACCCACCCCTTGCCCTAGCCCTTTACCCCTTCTCATACTTCCACATATGAAATTACTAATACAGCTACGAAATAACTCAATGACAGTGCCCAAATATTTTGTTTGGATTAGACAACAGAAAGGTATGAAACTTTCAGATATCATGCAAATTCTCCACCTTAACTTCAAAATGGACACACAACGATTTATTCACCTGAGAATTCAGACATGTTAGTTTGCATTTAATCTTCAGAACATATTTGCTAACAGAAACATCAAGACAGAATTTAGCCAAGAGCTCTTTCCAGACAAACAAATTGTAGATGTGAAAAAGAAATAGACACAAGTATTTTATACTGGATGTTATTGTAAATTAGTTCTTCTTTGCTTCACTTAGACTTACTGGAAAGAACCTTGAACTTCATTCAGGATAAACATCTGTTGTACCATAATTGACTTCCTTGTTAGGTGACAAGAGTAGATGAGCTACACACAGAGAAAAAATATTACTGAAGTTGCAACAGCATACTCTCAAAAATTAAGAAATGCCAGATTCAAGGTTACCTAATGAAGCTTCTGTATTATGATACAAGCTTTAACTATGCAGCTTTTACCCGACCTCATGTACTGCGCAGGATGGATAATTCTTCCGTCAGAATTTCTTCACTATTATGTTTTATACATATTTTTTCAAATACCTTACTTCATGGCTTTACTTGATTATGAGGCCTTCAAATGTTTCATGAAATAACCTTTACTGTAGTCTAAAAGAGACATGTAATTTTACAATGACAGACACTTTAAGAAAGGAAAGCAGAGAAGTTAAACAGCAAAAGCCAGACCTGCAAAGTGATTTCACGCATTTTAAATAATAGGAATTTAAGCAAGTAAGCAACTCAAAATTAAATTAAGAAACTATTTAAAAAAAAAAAAAAGCCCCACCATCAGAGTATTTGGGGAATTAAAAAATTAAAGGTGAAATCTACGCTGTTACTATGCTGGTGATTTATTATAGCACATTTCTGGAAGAGGAACCATATTATCTGGTTTCTAAACAAAATGTATAAGAGCTACCTTCCCAGTGCAATTCAGTGCACAGGAGCAACATCATCAGTTTTGTCTGCGGCCTGAAGGGTACTTACTTCTCTTCTGACATAAAAGTGACAGGTCTGAATTATCAGGCAAAGTTCAACAAGTGTTTTTCAGGCAGGCCAAATGGCCCTGCGATAGAACAGAAACCAGGCACTTTTCAGTTGAGATTTTGAATTTCCTTTCTTTCTTTTCCAAGTGCTCAAATGCAGCTATACATTGAACGATGCTTTGTACCTTCAACATATAAATCTTTGTAGCATTTAAAGACAAAGCCTGACAAGGCAGGAAGGGAGTCAATAGCCATTTGTTGATCTAGGGCTTCTGGCTGAGAACAGCCCAGCTGATCAAATGATGCAGAAAGTGGAGCCAGAGTGAGCGAGGATGAAGCAGCAATGCGTTTGTCTCCTGAAAAAGCACATTAGACCCTGTCTCCATTCATCATTTTGAGATCCATCTTACTTTTCACTTAAAAAAGCTTAGCAGAAGCAATCACATACTACTAGGTTAAGCATTTGTAACAAAAAAAAAAAAAAAAATAAGCCTTCAGAAAGTTATGCCACCTGCCAAGCTCTGATCCTTTCACTGGTCATGCAAGGTGAAGCAGTGAAAGAAGTTGGTTCTCTTGGGAAGGTAAACAATTCATTTGCCTTTCGCAATGGAGGTTCCCAAGGTAATCATATCTAAATTATACTTTCAGTTCTAAAAGATTATCAATAAATCGAGGGAATAGAATAAAGCAAGAAAATGTAACTGGGAAAATTACAATTTGGAAGTATATTAGACAATAATTTCTGGGTATGTTCTGCTCTTGCAGGAATAAAATCAGAGGTAATTCTGCCATCTGCCATTGCAGTACTGCATGCACAGGGCAGAGGTGGGGGAAGGATGAGGGAAAACAAGAAAATGTGTTTTGTTCTAAAGAGTCAGCAGCTCTGTTGGTTACTGATCTGATACTGACTGATCAGCCCATCAGCTGTAAATGAGAGCTAAATGGGGCTAGAAGGATGCTGCAGCACTGTGCTTGCCCATGGCAAGCAGTGCTCTTTTCAGTCAAGAGCTCTCAGGGCCAGCCAGTGGGCTGTTGAAAGCTTTTCTCAGGGTCTGAAGTGTGATGGGTTGTAAAGAACACAGCTCCAGTGGGAAAGAAAAAGATCCACTAAGGTTGGAAGATATTGAACAGCTGTTATCCAAAGCATTCTCAGACTATTCAGGTCCCACCATTTCTATCAAACTAGAGATTTTTAATCTGGACTATGACGAGTCTGAATTGCAGAGCTCACTTTTCTTTCTCAAGATTGTGATAGTAAGTATGATCTTTTTCTTCAAGCCAACATTAATTACACTACCAAGCACCACGAAAGGAAAGGCAATCACAGCCTTCATCTTGCAGAGCTCCTCCCCATCCATTCAAGAGTAGTCTGCACATTCTCAAGTTCAGCAGCAAATTCTGTGATATCTCCAAACTGCCTTATCCTGAAGAATAGGAAAAGAATTTCATGAAGGACCTTGAGCTCTTGATCCTTGAGCATCATCTTGAATGATCCCACCTCAGCCCACTGAACAGGGGGGCCAGTGCTGACAGGGAGCTGGCAGGGTGAGCACATTAGGTTCTACATGCTAGAGCTGCCCACAGGATGCTGCAGGACTGAGGCACAGAGGCACTGTGAAGACAGTCAAATGGAGAACTTGACTCTTCCAAGGAAATGATTTAATCTCATGATAATGATTTCTTACTGTACCTGTATGGGCAAAAAAAGGCAGATATGAAAAAAATACCCTGCCAAGTCATGCTTACACAGGTGTTTCCTGTCAATTCTTGCTGTTTAGAGGGCTTGATATGACAGCCATTTAGCTTGACTAATTAGCAATGAGACCTTACCTGAGTAACAAATTGGGGATTTATATGGCCTTGTGCTTCCATGGAAAAGTTTCAAAACCATATCTACATAAAAAGAGATTATAACCAGCAGTGCAAAGAGGATGCTTTTCATTTTTTCTGGTAGCAAAAATAATTTAAAAGCACTGAAGCAACGAACAAAAATAATGTGGCTTTGACAAGTGTCTGCTAAAAAATAAGAAACCCACTGATAAAAAACCCATGAAGTAAAGCCCATTCAGTGCAGGCAAGAGAGCCTCACAGACCCATAAAATGAAATTTTATATCCCTCAATTTATATCCCTCCATTTACAAATGTTCTTCCTGATAATTGTAATAAGTCAGCCTATCCACCTCTTTATGGCACTTTATTTATATTATAACGAATTATTTCCTTTGCTCTTCAGATAGGTAAAGTATATTTGCACACCTGGCTAAGTAGAAAGGTCTGATTTATTGACTTTGTTGCTACATAAATATGTAGCACCATTAGAAGATGGAAGGAAGAATGTTAAGAAAAGAGCTATAAGATGACCAAGAAAGTTTCAAAGATAGGCCATTTAATATATACTAGCAATTTTTGTGCTGTATTTAAAAGGATATGATGCTATAATTCAATATTATTGCCTAATTGGAATGATTATTCCTGTGAATCACCCATTTCAAAACATAATTCCTACTTACCTTGAAATGGAAAGAATGGAAAATGTAAACAAATAAGGGCATGTGGTTTTCTGCTATTTTTCCATAACATGCAATGCATTGGCAAAGACATGACAAAACACAGGGACACAGAATTTAACACTGCCTAAGGGAACTAAATTTCAAACAGTCATGGATGATGCAGAGTCAGTCAGCTATAACCACTTAGGAGAACAAAACTCCCTAACAAAAGGCCTCTGAGATCCTGATGTGACAACAAACTAGAAGAAAACTGTCTTGCTCTGCAATGAAATACACGGTTGTTCAGAGGGAAAGAAAGGCTGTTCATTGTGTTACTCAGAAAAGACAGACTAACATCTGGTGGAGGGCTATTTTAAGACAAGACTTCTACTGATGTTGTAAGAATTATGGAAATCACTCTGAGACTGTTTCTGGTTTTATTCAGCAAATTAAAAAATGTTGCTCAACCTGGTGTCAAAACGAATCTGCACAGAAGGAGTGGTTTGTTCATCACACACTTCCTCTGACTCTGTTTGGATGTTGCTTTAATTATTGTATCTACTGGATGTCCAATTTAAAATTTATAAATAGTCCTAGCAAATAAGTAAGGATTCCTACTTTTCCCTTGTCAAAATCTCTAATCAGTAGTGAGCTAAACTCTCCTTTTTTTTTCTTTCTTAAAAGCTGAGAAAAAAAAAATCCAACAGTTTTTCCTTCAGAAAATGAGCCACCTTCTAATACAAAAAAAAAGATTTATTCAGACGAAAAAGAATCCATTCAAAAAAATATGTTAAGAGTAATTTTAAGAGACTCTAAAGACTAATTTCTGCATCTCCTTGATGCACCAGGATTCTTTTCCAAGCTTTTTGTCTAGACTTAACTTTCCATAAGCTACCCTTATATCCACTTCAAAATTCATTTTCAGTGCTTTCATGTACTTGAAAATCAAGGTGGGTGATGAGGTGTTAAAAAAAGAATGAAATAAACCTTTAAGAAATCATGTGTCTGATGCCAGAAGGGAAATCTGCTTAAAACATCATACTAAAATAGAAAAATCATACAAAAAGTATTTCTGCTAATCTAAGCACTGCTGAATAGAGGGGCAACATGAAGACAAATGAAAGTCAACAATGGTAAATGCAAAGAGCTGTAGGTGAGAAGGACTTATTCCAGTTACTCCTGCATATTGTTGAGTTCTACACTGATGGTAAGTGCATAAGCAGAAGATGTAGTCACTGTGCACAGATAAAGGTCTGCTCAGCTCCTACCCGGTATAGAAGACAAAAATAGTAGGGTTCAGATGAAATAAACCAGCAAATACTGATTTTAATCTCATACTACTGTTATATAAACCTTTTATATTCATTATATACAACACTACATGAAATATTAGGAGGCATTTTCATCTAGCATCTAAGATGGGTTCCTTATATTAGAAAAGCAGGTTGAATCAGTTCTCTGTTTGAAATGGGTCTTAGTAAGGTCCAGAAAGAATAGATGTCTACCAAGAGCACAGGAACATAGAGTAGCATAAGACAGGATGAAAACCAGAAAAGATAACAATCACTCACATCTTATTCAAATTGCACTGAAAATAATGAACAAAGTTCTTTCATTTTAGTGGCATTGGGAACAAGATGCAAAGTATAGATGACAGAGGACAGAGGACAGGAAGACCTTCCCTGACTTTCCCCCAGCCCTTCCCAAAACCAGTCACCTCTTCTTCATTATTGGTTTCTCATTAAAAAGTTATGGCTAGCTTTTAAAAAACAAATACAAGGCAAATTATGGTATTTTTCTGATCCTGTGTTTCAGATGACTGATTCCATCTACCAATAAATAAAAACTTCAACTGATATTCAGGACTAAAACTCTTATTTGAGCTTGTGGTTAACTAACTGCACTGTTCAGTCTGCCTCTATGTCCTGGGTCCCCCCAGAAATAATCTACAGAAATACTATAATAAAGATCATTTCCATTGATTATCTTCAAATCTAGTGGATGGAAAATACAATGTTTTAAGGAGGGGAAAATATCTCTAGCTGTCCTGGCTTTAGCAGTAGCAGTCAATTTTTTCTCCTTCTTGGTAGCTGGTGCAGTGCTGTGTTTTGACTTTCAGCCTGGGAACAGAGCTGATAACACCAATGTTCTAGTCTGGCTAAGGACTTTCTGAGCCTCATGCTCTGCCAGGGAGGAGGGGAAACCAGGAGAAACCAGAGACAGGACACCTGACCCAGACTGACCAAAGAGGTATTCCATACCACAGCACGTCATGCCCAGGATGTAACTGGGAGTTAGCCGTAAGGGCTGGTGGACTGTGGGGTGTGACAAGGTATCGGTCGGTGCTTGCTCAGGCTCAGGGGGTGAGTTATCAGTCAGCTGGTGGTGAGGTGTTGTATTCTCTTCCCTTGTTATTTCCTTTATAATTGTTATTATTGGTGGTAGCAGCAGTGATTTGTGCTATACCTTAGTTACTAAACTGTTCTTATCTCAACCCTTGGGACTTGCATTCTTTTTGATTCTCCTCTCTGTCCCTCCAGGAGTAGGGGGAGGGCAAGAAGGGGGGGAGTGAGTGAAAGAGCTGTCTGGCTGGGTTTAAACCATGACACTAGCGAATGCCATTTAAAGAATTTCCGTAAAATGTTGACTACTGCTCCATTCCCCCAAAAGAAAGTACATACCCAGGACACATCTACACAGCCAAGCCTCTACAAGTTCTATCACCTTAAGAAGTTCCCTGGGAAAGACAGAGCCTACAGTCGCATACTACCTGCTTTAGTGAGCCAAAAATAAAAATCTGAATAAACACAGCTCCAGCATAAACAGCAATTACAAAAGATTTCAAATCATTCTGTTCTGTTTTGGACATTATCTGGTTACAGACTGAAATAACTTTTCAGCACTGTATAAATCTGCAATTAATATAATGAAATTTTCTTCAACTCTTTTTGTTTTCCTATCAGAGGTATGAAGTCTGAGAAGGATCAATGTGCAGAACTTCAATATTGTCACTGTCTGGCCTGCTTCAACTAGAACAATCAAGAAAAGATTATGATCTGTAAGAAACATAAATGAGAACCAACATTCCTTGACAGTGTGTGAACAAGTTACTGGGAACAATTTTACTGACCTCTTTCATCTTCCCATGTTTTCTTTTGTTTGTTTGTTTTAATGTCTAACAGCTTTTATTAAATTCACCTCTAACTGCTGTGCTTTTCATGATAACATTTGTTTTCACTTGGAGCTAGCTTAAATGAAATCAGCAAATATTAAGTATTTCTAACAAACCACATGTATGACACTCACACTTAATAAGCAAAGGGCCAAGTGGCAGATCCTACAGTTTGATGCCACTAAGACAGTGACTCAGACATGCTGATCCAGTCTAATTCCAGAACACTTTGCCTTCTGAAATTAGTGATGTTCAATCCATGTTTCAGATTGCCTCAACTCACTATGGAGGCATATAGACACTTTTATTGACTTTAAAGATCGTTATTAGAGGTCGGGTTTGTTTTTTTCCTTCTTATTGCTACATAATTACCTTAAGATGTACATGCAATATTAAAAAAGATTATTAGCCATTGGATTTATTAACTAATTCACACATGAACCACAATTAAAATAAACTGAATATATTTCCAGAAATCTAAGTTAGGATTCCTGCTGCTTTTCACTATGAAATCAGTTTGAAGAAGGTTCAAAAGATCCATATTAAAACTTACATAACTCCGCTAAATAAACGCAGGGACCAGTTGCAAAGCAATCTCTATAAAGGGACAAGAAGATGTCTCTGCACTTCTTCTTGTTTAACCCAGAATATTTTTTATTTTTAAACTGGTTTTAAAATCCAATCTTGATTTTAAAATGTAGATGGGAGAATCCACAATATTTTTTATGTCTTAAGTGGTTAACTAACCTCAAAACTGCCAATAGGAAATTTCTTTGAATCTGAATTGACTATGATTAACTTTATTCTTCTCTCATGAAAAGTTTTTCTGTGTGTTTTATCACAACTAGACTAGTAAGTCTCTGTTTTCTTTGTGATCAAACTAAAGTCTTCACTTCCTCCTTGATCTGCTGAGTAGGAGTTCCTAAACCTTTTAAATAGAAGAATGGAAGTCAGACTCTCTCTTCTCAGATATTTGCCAATCTCTAAAGTTCTGAGAAAAGTAAACAGGTAGTCCATGAATAATTCAACATTTCTTTTCAAAAGGTGCTAAAGATTACCTAAATAGAAATAAATCATTCAATAAAAACTTTCTTATTGCCAGCAACTGCAAATATTGCAAGCCTACAGCATGTGCATGAATTTAGTTCTCAGAGAAAACTGTGAATTTATGGTAAAATGAACAGTTAGATCAAAACAGGCAGCATTATACTAAACTCATGAAAAACATACCTCTTCAGTCACTCAGGCTCTGTAGCCCTTATAGGTCATGGATTTACAAGCAGCTAGTATAACAATGACTTCAAAAATCTGTGTGTATTTCATATCAAATAAAATTGAAACAATTAGATCAATATCATATTTTTGTGATTCCAATATACACAGCAATTGCTTCTATTGCTTAACTAGAACAGAAAAAAATTAAGGGTCAGGTGGGTACTCCAGCATTGACAGAGGACATCCAGAGGAACTATGCAGCTTCAGTGTTAGACTGAGCATGAACTGAACACCATAGGGCCGATCTTCCAACATAGTTCAAGAAAATGAAGCTAAGAGATGCTGGATGAAATGTTAATGAAGAATGCTGTCACACAACCAGCTCTAGGTATGTCAGCACCCAGGGTTAGCAGTTTGCCTCTATTTAGGGGGCAGCGATGTCTCCTGCATGCTAAAAGATGTCTAACACAAAATCTAGGAATATGTGAATGAGTGAGAGTAATTAAGATTAAATATTAGTTCCTAAAACAACATGAGATAATGTTAATCTTTAGCAGTCACACTATACTGTGCTTGGAGTATCAAATGAAAAATATTCCAAGTAACTAAATTATATGTATTTTTAAACATTAATTAACTTCTTCTAAGCGATATTTCTCTGATTAAATTGATTTTAACATTTATTTAGCATAACTATCTCTTTTCCAAATTTGCCATGGTTTTCACAGTTTTCAGAAAGTTTCTCTTCATATCATGTTCATTTGAACTCTGTGACAGCATAGCTTTTTTTCTTGTAGCAGCCTAGGTTTTATATTCCAACAGAGCAGAGAAACCATGCAGAGAGGAGCAGCAATGCATTCAGAAGGGTGAACTACTATATACATTTGCATTCTGCTAGATAACCCACAGCAGCAACCTATCCTTTCTGTATGAGCAGTACCTGGAGGGAGCTTGTGCAGAAGAGCTCACAGACTAGCAGTTACCATTACTCAGAAATCAGCTATATGAAGCTATGTTTGTATTGCCTCAAGTCAAAAGCACAATAATCCCACTGATGTGGATTTTTAAAATTGCAAAATGAAACCAGCAATGCCCTTTTTCATTATTGCCTCATACTGGCTCAAGATATATGAGCAACATTAAACACATTATCAGCTCTTAGCCTTATTAACCAATTCAATGCAATAAAAACAGAAGAGTTAGGGCCACCATTCCTTTTAGTACAAAAGCCAAAATCACAAAAGAGGATTTGAGAGCCCTCTGTTAAATTGATATACTTTGGGTCTCTAAAGAAATAATCCTTTCACATGATGAAAGTGCACAGACCAACTACTGAACAATTTTTTGCGCAACAGAAGGATAGAATGAATTATTATAATCTTCCAGCCTGACCTTCCGAATAAACGGGGCCATAAGACTTTTATGTATTCATCTTGTTTGAATTGGAGCATTTCCTGCAGAAAACCATCCAGTTCAGTTTTTAAAATGTTCAATAAGGGGGAATTTATTACAAACTTTATTAAATCATTCCACTGCAAATCGCTCACACTGTTTAAGATTATGCCTGCTTGGAATCTAAATCGCCTAGACTTAAATTTAATTGCATGGATCTCATTATACCTCTGCCAGACAGACAGAAGAGCTGCTGTTATCAAATCTCTGCTTCACATACAGTAAAGCTGCTGCTTTATTATCTCACTGCTAAACTTTGCTGGATCACACTGCAAAGAAAGGTTTCCAAATCTCTTAGACCTCCTTGACTAATAAACTTCCAGACGTGTGTGTGATACTCCGGTAACCATTGTACTGTGGGCAATTACAGGTTGAACAATTTCTTATTCCTCTATTCAGACAGAAAAAAATCACTTTTATAATGTTGCACTGAGAGCTCCCTCTCCCCCAGAGTCCTTTTCTGAGTCATTGCTTCCCAAGACAGCCTTCCCTTATAGAAAAAACACTTCCCTGTTTTATTTCCTGCGGATAGATTTTTAGCCCTAACCATATTAAAACACATACTGTTTGGCTATTCCCATGGCAAAATGCAGTCATTATTTAGCTTGTAAGTTAGCAACAGGTCTGGCTGTACAGCCACATACGAATCACCCTATATCTGGGAGCAGACGTCATGCTGTGCTTTGAAGAATCTTCTCAGGAAAGCCATGCAAGGATAAAACCATATCATCAAACAGACCACATCATCCCAAACACTCCCCTCTTAAGTGTTCACTGTACTTCAGTCTTTGTGTAACCTCTGTTCATTATTTATTATCACTCCTGAAATCTTAGAAGTGATGATTAAGAAGCATCTTTGGACTCAGCCACTTGCTGGCAGCAACTTGCTGCCAAGCAGACACTGAAAGCAACCACCCAGCTCTTCATGAAACAGGGATTCTGTGCTGTGCTGATTTCTCCTTTTGCACCTACAGAAGGGGTTGCCTATATTACATCAATTAGGTGTCCCTTGGTCAGATTTAGAGATGTAAATCTGCTGCACAAGAAAAGCAAGGAATAGACCAAAATGTACTTGTGAAGCATGTCCTGTTTGCTGATCCCACTCCAGGTCAGACCTACAGCTTCATATCTCAGCACCCAGGGGCCCAGCAGGACGCTCAGAAGAGGGGAGCTTCTGATGAACAGGGCAAGGGAGCAGGAGGGAGCAGGGAAGGCAGCAGTCTTTGACATGCTCTGACTGTGGAAAACACACTTCTCCCAGTCTTTCCTGGATGTTTTGGTGTAACCCCAGCCAAAGGGAAAGTTCAGAGGGTTGGAAAAATCTCTGATGAGTATAATGGTCATATGAGTGTAATTTATGACTGAAAGCAGTATTCTATACAATTCTTGAATCGCGTGTTTCCTGAAGAAAAATTTATTGTCCTGACAATGCAGTATAGATACAAGATTATTTGAAAACTGCTGCAAAGCATTTGCTAAAGATTAAGCCAAAACAAATAATTAACTAAAGCATGAGCTCATCAAGCTTTGTCTTCAGATTCGCAGTCTTTAAAATGTAGTAGTCAACTGAAATATATTTCTGCAAATAGGAGAAAATTTATGAGGAAGTGAGAGGAAGAATTTGGAAAGAAATCGAAGATTCTGGCTGGCATTTTTATTAATTACGGACTAAATCTCAATTTAACTTAGTTCAGAGTGTCAAATATGCTCTGATTAATGAATTAGCACAAAGAACAAAGTTCTGCTCTATTTAAGAGATATCTAAATACACAGTCATTCCGTTTAATTAATGGTCAGTTTACACACTGTTAAAAGTAAAGTTGCACTCCTGCTAATGTAGCTATATGCAATTTTGTTTATTGATATACCTTTAAAAAAGAAAAAAGATTGAAAATTAAAAATAGAAAATGTAAGATTTATCATATTTAAACATAAAGGAAGGATATAAAATAGGTTTAAGAACGGGCAGAGAAGAGATTCAGAGCAGCCCTGTGGAGAAGGACTTGGGGGTGCTGGTTGATGAGAAAATGAACATGAGCCAGCTTCAGTGTGCGCTCGCAGCCCAGAAAGCCAACCGTATCCTGGGCTGCATCAAAAGGAGCGTGACCAGCAGGTCGAAGGATGTGATCCTGCCCCTCTACTCTGCTCTTGTGAGACCTCACAGGGAGTATTGTGTGCAGTTCTGGTGTCCTCAACATAAAAAGGACATGGAACTGTTGGAACAAGTCCAGAGAAGGGCCACAAGGATGATCAGGGGACTGGAGCACCTCCCGTATGAAGACAGGCTGAGGAAGTTGGGGCTGTTCAGCCTGGAGAAGAGAAGGCCGTATGGAGACCTCATAGCAGCCTTCCAGTATCTGAAGGGGGCCTATAGGGATGCTGGGGAGGGACCTTTCATTAGGGACTGTAGTGATAGGACAAGGGGTAACGGGTTAAAATTTAAACAGGGGAAGTTTAGATTGGATATAAGGAAGAAATTCTTCACTGTGAGGGTGGTGAGGCACTGGAATGGGTTGCCCAAGGACATTGTGAATGCTCCATCCCTGGCAGTGTTCAAGGCCAGGTTGGACAAGGCCTTGGGTGATATGATTTAGTGTGAGGTGTCCCTGCCCATGGCAAGGGGGTTGGAACTAGATGATCTTAAGGTCCTTTCCAACCCTAACTATTCTCTGATTCTATGATTCTAAGTAATCGGAAATTTCTGCACATTAAAATGCCTGGAATACGAACAGACTCTCCACTACCATTTAAATTAGGTTTCACATGTATTCATTGTCTTGTAGATGTTCACAACATAATTTTAACACCTGGCAAACACTAAGACCTAAAACACTCTTCATTAAGTAATGGAAATCACTCTGTGGAACAGAAATACATCTCTAATAATGTTTTTATGTTCCTTAAATTCTTTAAGTGTTGATTCTGAGAGAAAATATTTAAAAGATTTCAAAACATTTAAAATCTTCAGGTTTTGAAATAATTTTCAGTTTTTACATATATAGTCTTTGAAAAAAAAGTAACAGGGATATTCGTATCTCTGAGTATTTTTTTTTCATATCCATAGAAACAGAAGAGTTGTGGCCTTGAAATGATCATATCAAAATGTACATCAGGACACACATCCTCTAGCAGAAGAGTCTCCGGATCACAAGGAGGCTGTGCAATAGCTAAGCAACACTGTATGTGAGCAAGCTACTCTACAGACTCTCCCAGTAGGCACCTCACAGAGGCAGAGCACCAATTTCACCCTCATGTTTTCCTCACTGCCAGGGGGTATAAAGGGAAAGATTCAGGATGAGCATCAGTTGTTTTTCCCAATCCCAGCCATCACAAGAGAAGACGAGATCCATTCACTTTAACTCTTCAGGGACATAAATCCCATTTTGCCAGAGAAATTTATCGACTAATGACTATAAACATACACGTATCTTTTTAATTGAAGAGAATTGTCCCATTAAATCGCCTTAGCTGGCAACACAGTAGATCATCTCCTGAAACCCTCTATATAACTATCCACACATTTCAGACAGAAATTATGGGATGGCTGCAGGAATTACCAGGTGTTATGCAAGAGGCTACAATTTCCCAACTTTCAAAAAAGACTGAAAGACATTTTATTACTCTGACTGGATCCTTGATGGTTGTTCCATTAAGTTGAACATTCAAACAAACCAAACTGGAAAAATGGTCTTTTTTTCAGTTTCTTTTTCCTTTACCTTCTGGCAAGTACTTTGCTGTAATAAAAAAAAAACCCTTTTTACAAACATTTCTCTCTCAGAGGCTAATACATATTACTCTGTATGGCAGTTGTTCAGTTTATCCAGCCCTGGTATTAAAGTTGTATGTGATTTCATTTCACACATTTGGCAAATTGTCCTTTTTCCAGACCATATTTTTCTAATTATCCTTTGTGCTTTTGGTACTTCATATCTTTCTAATCTTTCTCCTATTTTCCTTTTCCTTTGTCAGTGGTCTAGGCCCCAGCCTCTGACTGCAGCATGTTCCCAAAGCTTTTTCTCGGAAGATATCCTGATATGCTCCTGGGCTTTTGCCCACATAGTCTGCTCACATGGCTTTATAACAAGAGCTGGGTATGAAACTGTGTCCAGGAAAAAAAAAAAGAAGAAAATAAAAATTATGATAGTATTTCTATTCTAAATTGAAAAAACACCAAGATCTCATAAGGGAGACAATCACATATTCTACCAATGTGCTAGGGGGTATGTGCCAGGGATATGACCAACCTGCCTTCAGACCCTCTTTTTCATGATCATGATTAGGGAAATGAATCTTATTTTTCCACTTCCGTTAAGTGCACATCTTTAGTCATTAGGACTTCTAAGTACATTGAGCTATTCTGCTTTTTACAAGTAATGCAATATTTATTTCATCAGCTTGATGGTGCACCTTGCAATGAAGTGATTGGCTCTTTACTGGCTGAAGGAGTGCACAACTCCCAGCATAAACAGAATATTTGCAGCTGCCAAACTGAAATAAATGAGTTTAGAAAAATCTTGATTTTGACAAATCAGATTTTTCAGCTTAAAAAGAAAATGTTTATCAGACCAGGTTTATCAAAAGAGTAAATCTAGCTCACCCATAACCATCTCAACCATTCTCATTTCACATAGGGTGTATTGCAGTATGTTTCAGATGTGCTGCTAAAGAGGTGCTGCCACTTAGAAATATAGGGAATTTCAGTTATGGTACACAGTAATTATCTGCATGCATCTTAAATACCCTGCTGCCTTCACATTTATAATCCATTTATAATTCATTTTGGTTTTCTATTTATAGCAACATATTAATAACTTGGTAGTAAAAATCCGTGTTTTACCTGTTTAGGGTAAAAGTGGCTCTGCCTCTCAGTCTGCCTCTGTGAGATTGTTAGTAGGCAATTTACTCAATCACTGCCTCAGCTGCATGATGTGTAGAATAATGATATTGCACAGCAATATTTACTACAGAAAAGGGCTTTAAGATTTAATAAGGAAAATATTTTACAGGGTAAATTTGTATGGGGTGTGAATATACATAACCCAGTGTTAAATGATGCATTTTTACACAGCATGTAAAATATTTGATAGATAGTGCATTCATTCAATGGTGAGGTGGATGAGAAAGCATGCCACCCCCACCAAAAAATGTATTTTGAACTTGAGTTGAAAAATTCAGTTCCTCTGCTGCCTTGAGGCACTGCCAGAGAGCAGACTGCACCAGGAAAGAAGAGTACCTCAGCTTTTCCCACATCCTCCACCAGCAGGCACTCCTGGTAAGCAGGAGTGAGCAGACACCTCACTGCAAGGTAAGCAGGTGAGCAGGCACCTCAGCTCCTGCCCTCCCTCAGAAGCAAGCACAAGCTGTGCAAGCTGGTCACTCCAGTGGCAGCAGGTACCGTCTTCTGGAGTTCACCATTACCATCATTGCACTGAAGCAATCCATCCCAGAGTGGTGTCTGCCAGGATCCCAGCATTTTCACATCGAGTACTGCCTTAGCTGCCTAGTCCCTGTTTGCACCCCCTATGCACAGATCTGTTGCGCTGGTGAGTAGCAAGCAAGACACAATCCTCCTCTCTACCAGTCCCACACTCTGATGGCTTCCTCAGCTGGCTGTTGGTTCTTGCGAGATGCAATAGACTCACTGCATGAACAGTGATTTAGCTGCATGCTCCTTTGTCCAGTACCATGCTTCAAGCAGGAAACCTAGGCAGAAACCCCGCATAGATGAAGATGCCCAACATTCATCCTGGTTTTGCCACATTAACATTTTCACTTCAAAAACATCAAGAAGAATTAAATACATTAAGTATTTTTATCAGAAGCTTCCCCTCCTTGCCACACCTCTAAGATGCTTGCAAGAGAAACTGCTTGAATTGACCAAAACACAGGAATTGCTAAAGAACTTCAGAGTGCTGCTGCGCATATACCACACCTTCACAATAGCACCTTTCCTCAGATGCTCTGGTCAAGGACATAAGATGCTACCTCATGATTTTGAGGCCACATGAGAGATGAAACCACATCATCCGGAAGTTTCCTTGTGAAAAAAAGAAAAAAGTCCTCCAAAAGGTCTCTGTTGTGCAGATCATCCTACTATAGAAGACTCAGGATTTTATTTTTGTTTCCTGCAGAAAACCAGATGTCATTGGCTTTTCAGTTTCATCAGCTATATTTGAAATAGATTGAGGCAGAGAGGTGAAAAAGTTTCACTGTTGTGAGCATGAACTCTTACAGAAAATAAGCAAATCCACTGAGAAACTAGGAGCAGCTCTTATCTTTAGGAAAGGCAAGTAAGTGCAAATCAGGACACTGTGGAATCACTGATGCCTCTTGCAGTCAGACTAAAGCTCGGAGGAAACATTCATACACTGGCATATCTTATTTTAGCCATTTTTGTACTTTGTCATATAGGCTTGTTGAAAAAAAGAAAGGTCAGCTTTTTTTATTTATTTTGTTTGTTTCTAATTCACTTTTAATAATATTGTTTTACTTTTTCGCTCTACCTGGAAGCAAGGCAGATATTGAACTGTGGAAAGAAAGAGGTGAGATACCAGGTCAAGGTTAAAATAAATGAGGCTCAGCAACATCAGTGGAGATATTAGCCAAGTGATAACTGCAGATCAGCTCTAATGAGCTGAGATCTTTTCCTGCAGGGTATGAGTTACTCTGTGAATCAAAGGAATATTTTTAAATGACAAATAAAATGCCACAGAAGAATTAATTGTTGCATTGTTAACTACTGATTACTCATACGTATCACAATATGTGGCTGAGTGATTGTCATCTTTTAAACTCCCATCTCACATGAACATAATGAGGAGATAATTACAAGAAGCTGGCTGGAAGTAATCTGAGGGAAAAGGCACAAAGCAGAAACTGCTGAAAATGTTGTTTTAATCCTGACAGAGAAGGAAGTGTCATTCCACATTTTCCAGGAGAATTATTTTACCTGCATCTCCATGAACTCTGTCAAAGCAGAGCTTATTTCTTTGTTCCGATATGTTTGTAAGCAAATATAATGGGTTTTTCTTTGTAAATCATATTAAGTTTTGATCATTCAGAACAGAGGGGAAAAAAAGAGTTTAGGGCCACTCAGGGTGAGGGTAGGTCTAAGTCATGCAGCTCCACGTGTCCAGTGTGTTCTGTGAGACACGGGCAAAATTTTGAAAACTTCATTCCCTGTGGCATTTGGAAAAAAATTACTGTTAATTTCAAGTTTTCAGTTTGCTAGTTATTATACACTATGCTTTGTCCATACATAGCTAGTCCTGGCTTAGATTAGATGCTTTTCAGGACAGAGGCTTGAGAGTGGATTTATGTACTTCCTCAGATAGTGGAAATGTGATATGAAAGTCCTGGTTTACTACACTACAAACAATAAAAAAATCTTTTGCTACATAAATACATTCCTGTTCCATAAATTGAAGTGTTTAAATAGAAATAATTTTTCTGCTTACTTGACCACCCCCTTATAAATAATTCATGTTGATGGGCTGTAGAAAATAAACTTCTCAAATCCATAATATCTGCATCTTCTGTCCACTTAAAGGCATCACAGGACCTGTTTTCTATCTGCACAGTGGCAGTATCAGGTATAAATAGCTTCAGTTTGTTTTTTTTAATGCTGTTGAACCAGTTGCCATGGATCCTAAAGTACTTTCTGTGATGATTTTTTGAGGGTACTGTTACGAGAACTACTTATGACAGATGAGGATTTCTTGCAACATTACAGTCTAGCTTAATTTTTTGGCAATTTTTTCTATACAGTGAGATTTAAGAAGATAACGATTTCAGAAGATGCATAAAGAAACAGTATGTAATCCTAATTAATTATAATAAATTTCTGTTACCCACCTCTGTTTCTATGTAAACTAGAAAACAATTTAGTTAACAGGAAAGCCAAGAAATCTTGGATGTGTGAAGTTTGGACCAGATGATCCTTGAAGTCCCTTCCAACCTGGTATTCTATGAGCATGGGAGTTCACAGTCCAAATGGTTCAAGGTTATTCATCATTTTATTCACTCATTTATTCAAGTATTCTCAGCAACAGAAGATTCAATTCTTCCTGTGTAAAATGATTCAATAAAAGGAGTTTAGCACTAAGAGTAAAATGATTGAATTATATTGCCTGTCTCATAGTAATCCTAGCTGGCTTTTTTACTATTAGGACTTATGAATATGAAGATTTAATAAAACTTCTCAAACTCCTACTTGCCTTAAAGCTGAAGCAGATAATATAGCAGGATGTTGATTATATTTTTTTAATCAGGCAACTTACACCCTCCAATATCAAGATAACTTTTGCTGTTCTGTTTGTTGTAGTGGAAATACTGATAGATACTAGGCAGTTCACAAACAAGGAATACATCTGTAATAAGTGTGATAATACCATTCTTTCAGACACACTGGCAGGAACAGTAAGGTTCCAAATGCGAGATATGGCTTGAAAGAATAGGAAAATAAGCTGTAGTGCAACGTCTGACAAAATTTGAGCTGGGTGGACAAAGTGACTCCCTCATTGTTCAGTGTTTTTTGGCAACCTTAGAAGCACAAAGGACAAGAATGCAAGCTGTAAGCAAACAAAACTGTCAAAGGCATGATTCTGACATGGAGCAAAGATGAAGAAAATAAGGCGTGTTGGAGACAGCAGTTTGGAAACAATGAGTAAAGCAACTAACCCCTGCCCTCAAACTGTTGAAATAAAGCAGGAATTTACACACTTCACTCATGCCCTCAACATTTCTTTTAAAAATAATGCAGCAGAGCTCTATATACGCATTCAGGCCCTTCTGTGAACATTAACCACCTCCTTACTAAAACCAGCAGTGGCTACAGGCTTGTTCATTGAGCTTATACAGCCATTTTTTTTATGCAATAAAAATTGTCGACATTAAGAAATATTGCAAAGTGGCCAAGCTGATTACCACACATTCCACCTGCAAGTAATAAAGCAGTATGCCTGCAATTCTGCTCTCACATTTCCAAATACCGTATAAATGAGACATAAGAATGATTTGCAACAAATCTTCAAAAATATTCTCTTCCCTATAAATACAATTGAGACAGGCTATTTTCTTGCATACGTATTAATGCATTTAATTGAAAACCCAAGGCAGCTGTTACACTGCTATTCATTTTATTACAGCCATAAAAATAACGGATGTTCAACACAGAGCTGAATACAGATTACAACCAAAGCTATTTACTAATTCCTTTTCCCCTGATCATTCAAGAGGCTAACCACAAATTTGAAAGGCCAGAAATAGAGAGGAAGAACATAGTGTAGTGAGTTTAGCAGGGTACGAACATCATACTTTACTTACTAGGGACTAGAAATCTAGACAAATGGAGAAAATAATGTCCTGAGCAACAGCCTGCAACATAACCAATGGACACTATGTTGTCTGCATCCTTTCTTCACTCAACCATAGGTAGAAGCTGGGCAAAACATAGCTCTTCCCCCTCATATGTTCTGTGCAATTCAGTGCCTACTACTGAAGAAAAGAACTCCTCTCAGTTGTTCCCGGGGATAGTATGAAACCTTGTCAGATTCCTTCTCCACAATCAAAAGTTGTAGTGCCAGCTTTAAGTACAGGTCTAGGACAACAAAATGACTACATACAAAAACTGGGATCCAGCTGCTAACACCAAAGGAAAAGTAAATAGGACCAGTAGCTGTTACTGAAAGTGATTCATCCCAAGCCCCAGCAAGAGTAGCAAATTTAACACTCCAGAGACATCTTCTTCCCTTCGCAGACACTGCTCCCCTTCTTTTGGCGTACAGTAGGAAAGTCTTGGTTTATCCACCTCCCTCCACACTTTTGGAGCAGCAACATCCAAAATCACCTACTCTGCTGAGAGACCTCCTGCAGACTGCAGCATTGTACTTGAGTCCAAAAGGCAAGTTCTTGCAATCCAGTTTTAAAAAGACAGTTTATAATCCTGACTGTGTTTTCCAAATGTGTCCATGCTGAAATGAGCCTGGGAAAGTTCAAAACACCTGGTAATGCAACACAGACAAAACAATTCCTGTGACTGGAAAGAACCCACTAGGGAATCTTGCTTGCTGCACTCCAGTAACTATATAACCTCTATTCATAAAGGTTAAAGTTCTGCCCTAAAATCAGTGTGTGTTTTGTTCCCATACTCTTCCACGGTGCTCTACCATTTGTGGTTAGAAATCCTCCTTAGTGTTTCCAGACTGAAGGCAGTTCATGGTCATATAATACACACCTAACCATCCTAACACTGTGCAAAAGAATGCAGGTTCTTTAGTTTGATCTTTAAAGATTCCCATGACCACCTTATTAGGCCTTTTTTTTTCATCTGTCCAATGTTTAAGCAAACAGAAGGAGCCTGCCCTGAGCACATTGTTGCAGATAAAAATCTCACTATTGCCTTGGATAGCAACAATACCTCCCAGCTTCTGTTGGATTTCCTCCCTGTGATTCACACCACAGTCATTTTTTCCCCAGATGCAGCTCTCTGGTGGCTTACATTCATTCTATGAAAGACTAGTGCATCAAGGTATTTTTTGTCTATCATTGCAAATGAAGAATTCCCTAGTTATTAGTCCCTGAAGTTACAACCTTTCATTTTAAATTATTAAAATTCTATTAGTCAAGTTTTAAAGCATTATCTTCTTGGATAATACTCTACTATTCTTTTTAGTCATGTTGTCTTTCCCAGTTTGTGTCATCAGCAATCTCATTAACCTAAGCTTATTCTTTGTCCTGAGATCAATTCTTGAGAAATTCTTCTGATAAACTCTAGCTCAGTATCTTGATGATTAGCACAAGTCAAGAATAGAGTTGTCGCCCTTTTAGGCAATGCTTTAGCTACCTTGGACAGTATAGTCTAAACCACTAATGTGAGCCGATTTCATGAATGTTTCCTTGGTGGCAATTCACTCCAGGCATGAACCTTGCCAAGTTACACATTCAATAGATAATACACAGTTTACCTTATTTGAACAGGCAAGTATTAAATGTTATGTCCACTTATCTGTGATACTAAAAGGTAAGTATTACCTTATTCTTTACCAAACGAGAAAGCATTCATACTGGTATCTTGTTCATCTAGAGCTTCACCTCAATTCACAATGCTTCTGGTCCTGGAAAGAGGTCATACTTGTAACTAACAGTTGTCTTGATCTTATTGGGTCCCTTTACTTCCTGGTCACTTTATATATGAAGAAAACATCAACCATGAAAGAACATGCTATTTTGTCTTGTTAACATAGATAGGACAAGGCCAACCTCTCAGTCTGTAGTACTGCAATTAGAATTTGTTCATTAGTTTGTTCTTGCTCACAATATGAACATGACACACACTGACTGGGCATTTCAGGTATTTTTACCTGAAATTTATGTCATTGTGTTCATCAGTTTCTGTACCTGATACTTAAAAATTAAGCTTACCTTGATATACTTAAAAAGCTAACTGGTTTCAACACATAAGCCTGGAAAACAGGACTTGCAATGGATTTACCATGCGTTCCTTCCCATTTCAAGCTAGAGAGAGTTTATATGCATGAAGTACAAATTGGTGCCTTTAGTGGAAGAGTTGTCAAGTGAAAGGATTAGACAAATTGTCATTAGATCGTTTGTGTTACAAGCACAACTTGCAAGTGAAAGCCTGCTATTAACAGCTTTTTCCACTAACCTAAAAGTTTTTCTCCCTGGCTGTTCACCATTCTATGAACCTATTTCCTTATAAAACAAACAAAAAAAAAGAAAAAACCCACATAGAAAAAGATTTTTGAATATTAATAAAATGATTTAGTAAGCAGACACTTGCATTCTTAGGTATTGCCAAGTACTGGCATGCATTATGTTTCTGCAATTAGAGCTCATCTGAAATTCAAATGTGGGGTTTTTTTTTCCTTTATGTGGTTAATTAATGCTTCAACAGGAAACATTAATAATAAAATATTTAACTACTCATCGCAAAACAAGACAGGATAGAAGAAGTTAATATAAAGCATATTTAGTAATCAAAATCTTGGATATTATAGTGAATCTTGTTTGTATTCTCTTTGCCTCTGTGAAAAGTTCAGATGTGCAATGGCTAAAGAAATGCAACAGAAAAGCTTTGGGGACTGTTACTTGTAACCTTTAGGTTCTCCAAAGAGAAGAAAATGCAGTTAATTTCCAAGATAAAGCACCCAGACTTACAAAACTCATTAGGCATTAAATGTATATGCTACATTCATGAGCCCACATTCCTAGTAAACATTAATAGGGCAGGGTAGTGGGTGCACTTTAGCAAGCAGTCGAGGAACCACAGAAGCAGGTCTGATGACCAAAATCACTGGGGCCAAGCACCCAACATCCACACTAATCCTGTGTCAGGGATTTACTCTGAATCATCTGTAGTCCAAACCACAGATTTAGCAGTTGGAAAGGTTAGAAATTAACTTATCTAGCCAGTGCTCTCACATCTTTACTCATTCATTTATACCCCAGCCAGGCTGGTGACTATGATAGGAAACAGGAGAAGGAAGATAGGACTAGTTCCTCACAACAGTGTGTACCAACAAATGGTTATCCTCACAACTGCAAGGCTATCACATATTATCTTATGCTAAGCAGCTCACTACTTTTCTGACCCACTATCCTGTCTGCCATGTGAGCTGGTTTGCTTTACACACAGATTTATGTACCAATAACCAGAGACCACATTTGGCAAACACAACTAGAATAAAGGAAGTGAAACAAAGATTCGGGAAGAAATGTTTGGCTTTGTTTCCATTGTCAGTCATGTTCTTCATCTGAGCTCTTGGAAAATTTCTACCTTATGTCACAAGCTGGGGTTACCTTTCAAGCTTTTGAATAGCAGTTACTCTTTTTCCACAGTGATGGTTTCCTAATAATTTACAACGCATTTTACTGCATGGTGATTGTTTTGGCAAGATTTTCAGACAAAAGATTTTACCCGGTATCATCTTTTCTGTTACTTTTCAGGATTCTACACAGAGATCGCTGCAGAAGTACTGCAATGATACTGCAGTAAGGACTCTGAGAAGTGGAACTGTCAGATACCCTCTAATTTCAAAGAAAAGTAGATATGTGTATTTCTCCCTTATTTTTTCCTCTGTCAAATCTACACAGTAAAATTAAGTTTGTGACAACTTGAAAACTCTGCATTAGTTCTCAGGGAACTGTGACAACCCCATAGACTAATGACTCAGCTACAAAACCAACAGCTGCATTTTTCTGAAAGAGTTTTCACACAGCAATAGAGATTTAGGTAAGGACTGCCATTATTTGAAGAAAAGTGAAAAAGCTCTTCATGACCTCTGTTTAAAAGCAACAGGAGTTGAAAGATAGGGCAGCCTAAAAACATCAGGAGGTTGCTTCTCTTCAATCTACAGACCTTTTGTTGTTCTATTTGAAGCCAGTGCATGCGTTTCATTTAAAATATATTTTTTTATTGCTTTACATTTTTGCTATCTCAATCTTGATCATCTTTTTGTCATTCTCTGAATATAATAAACACACTGAATATACCTTTTCTGAGGACAAAGCCAGTACTGCAGGCTGCATATTCTTTAAAGAAAGACTATTTGCAAGTATCTTCAGGAAATGCTGAGGATTTCCCCTATCTTTGATTCCCAAGCCTGTACATTTGTTCATATTTTCATAAACTAAATCGCAGATTTTTCGAACTATAACATCTAAAGGCAAAATGCCTTACAAACACAGGGAGTCAGGGAATTGGAAAATAGAACAATACTGAATACAAAACTCAGATTAAGTTCTTATTGCTACAGTTGAGTTATGAAGTTCATGGCAAATCTGATTTCAAAAGGGCAAAGAGTCAACACCCTGACTTCTAATTGTTCTGAAATATATCCTGGCAGAAAGGAAACTAACAGCAATATATCATTTTACTACAATATTCAGACTTTGGAATAGAAATTCTCAGAGCTGTTTTCATGGAAAACAATACACTGTTTGAAAAGTAGCAGAAGTTCACATTAAAAAGCAGGAAAAAAAAATCTGCAACTTGCTTTTTTGTCATCACAGACAGCACTTTAAAAAATGTATACCTTGCTTTACATTTTGCCTGATAGCTTTTTCTTAACAAAACAATATAATTTAGCTTAACTTTAATATTTCATTCTCAAATACAAAGAACAAGATTTTCAAAGCTTTATATTACTTTCAGCTGAAAAAAAGGAGGAAAGACAAATTGCGAAGAAAGTCATATGCAGAAATAAGGATATATGCATTATTCAAATCAAAGTGCAAATCTGAATAGCAGACAAGATTTTCACAAATACACTGATTATATTAATGGCTATTTGAATAAAGACTATTATGAATAGGGTTGCATAAAATCAAATTTAACTGAAGTAACATCTGGCATACTAAAGGTGTTGCAAAAGATATAACTGTAATTTGCAAAATTAGTTCCTTTAAAACTGTGAAATATTCATCCCTCATCATATTTTTAAGATTACAAGCTCAGACCTTTATGAACACCAGATTTCATTAAATCCCCTTGTTGCATCTAAAGGCTATTGCTTACAGAGAAAAATAGTGGTGTCTTTTCCATCATCTTGAATATAGCAGTAAGTCTGGAAGTAAAGGCATGAACAATCACATATACCTGCCAGCTCCCTGCAAACTGTGCACCAAATTACAAGAATAAGGAATCAGTTACTTTTAGAACAGCATTCAGGCTGAGTTAGTACCTTGGACCTCAGATCCTGAGAGGACTATTCACCGACATTTACCTCCACCTGTGCCACACACTAACAAGATGTTTATCATTCTACTACAGAGCAGTACTTTTATTAACTAGAACTAGTACTTCAAATAAATTTGCAAGGTTTTTTAGTGACATTTTATGATATTTTCACCCTACACAGCATGCAAAGTCTTTAGTGTTATTACTGACTAGGTTTTAAAGGGATCTGCAGGCTGTATTTCATTAGTAAAACAACATTAATTTACTACAGAAATAATTACAAAGAGCGAGAAGTATCTATCATACTTTATAAGGTAATGTGATTTTGATGTGACAATTTATTCATGCATAGCTGGAAAATGCAAATAATCTACTAAATTGGGTAGTGGTACCATTATGTCTTATGTGCTGGAAATCGTGTATCATAAATGAGAACTCAGAAAAATTACTATTTGTAAATTTATGTATTGACATACTTTATTGCCGTAAATGCTAGTAAAATTGGAATTGCTATTTAAACCTTAGTTCTGAAATAAACTACAAAAAAGATAGGCCACTATAAAACCAGACAGCTCTGTGCAGAATTAGAGCTTCAGAGATTATTTTTATCTTGCTATTTTATAAGTGTAATGAGACAAATTATCCTCTGAGGATAAACTGATTAAACAACGTTAATTTCTCAAAATAAAATGAGCATCCAAAACACAAGGGGTTATCTGCTATAGGTTACATTTCATATATTAGATACTACTCCTCCATAGTGCATTTTCTTTTGCCATTTAAGACAGAATTCTTAACTTTCATTGATTTTATAACCAGCAGCATGTTGGTTACTAACATTAGCGTACATAATCATCTCCACAAAATTTGACATTTCAGTTTTATATAAAACAATTTGAAACTGAATGGGAATTCCTGACATTCAATTTTTCCTTTTCATCTAAAATAAGTTTAAAGAATAAATAACATGGCCCACAGTACTTTAACTCTTCATTACCAACAGCACATTAGTTAAAGTAACCCTGTGTACAAGATACGGTATGCTCAACTGCAACAGAAGATTGTGGGCTCAGGCTTGCAACTATTAAATACAGAGAAATGCTACCTACCTTGTGCTCTCTGTCCTAAAATTACACTCCTTTCTCAAAATAAACATTTTCAAGGTCCCAACTGAACAATGGGATGTATATAACATAACTACCTCCTTACAAAGTTTCTTTTATTTTCAAGTTTTATTAAAATTCAAATTTTCTTGAAAAATGATCTCTATTTCTCATAACTTTAGAATAACCTAAATTTTCATATCCATTTCTACAATTAGAAATATATAGTGATCACATCTGTTTGAATACACATATAGGTTTCATCCCAGACTGATGATGAGGCACTAGTACAATTAAGAGAAATTTTGACAACTTTGAACTTCTTTAACACACTAAAATTTATGACTTCCATACCACCATGTTTCATCCCATAAAAAGGAATATTGGTATTATGTGAAAACTTGTCCTTAAATCAGAGGTACAAGAGTAAAATATTCACAACAGCCTTTATAAAATTGGAAATTATCCCCATCGGAAGACCACTGAAGTACTTCATGCAGTATTTCTTTACTAGAAAAAAAAACATTCACTTATTGTAACATGTGCAAAAGACTGATGTGGACTTCAGGATCCTTCCTAAATAACAAAGAGAATGAGGACCCGCTCTCTCAATTACACTTCAGAGTGTCATGGTTTTAGACTACAAAAAAATCAGCAACATAGAACATGTAAAATTATTGGCATAATCTTTATTTCAAAGAGATCTCTGCAAGACAGCGAAAGGCATTTTCCTCAGAAGAAAACTAATTAGGTAGTGATTTAGAAAAATGCTTGTAATATCTATTATTTCATATGTTTGTGCAAATAAAAAAATATTTAAAAGCTGTAACACCTTCCCAGGTCAGGCCCCACATCCGATTTCCATTTCATTTTCAATAATCAGAGATTTACTAGTAATGTATTATCAGTTAAAATAAATGTTCATGTACAAAGTAATTGGAAATCCTAACATCTCAGATGAGTTTAATGTATTCTTCAGGGTTTAGGCATGTGTTTTCACCCAAACTGAGGCTGTTTGTGACATCTTCCAGGTCTGAACACCATCCAGGTCTTCTCCTGCATTGCCATGTTGAAAAAAAAACCCAACCAACCAACCCAGACCAGAGGGGAACTCCATAGGATCTAAGCAAATAATCTAGCATATGCAAAGATCCATGAACCACGTAGTCATACACTATAATCTTCAGTGCCCCATCACAGGTATTATCCAGATACATGAACAGAACCGAAATTTAACATTTGTTTCTTCCTATGCAGTTCCTATTGCAATAATACGGCATCTGAAAAAGCAGCAGCTTCCTGGTTTAAGCATTTTTACTGTATTTCCTCATCTCAGCAATACCCAGACTAGACATTATTATGATTCAAATGAAAGCAAGTCTTTCTCATTCAAAGATCAGAGTTCTCATGTTTCAGAGGAATATTTTTCTCCTGAACTCAGGTTCTTTAGAAACAGGGTAGCTTCTTCCCAGCTGCCTACAGAACAGACTACGTTTATGCCAAACCACTGCTCCACAGCTCTTTGTGCACATGAATACATAAGGACAACAGAAGACCAGGGAATTGCAGCATGTAGCTAGGTAGTCTTTCAACAAGTTGAGGCCCTTAGTGACATGGTTTGGTGAGATGGCAGTCCTGGAGTAACACTTGGACTTGATGATCTTAAAGGTCTTTTCCAACCCAGATGATTCTCTAAGTTTATAAACCAATCCAAATTCTTCATTTGCATATGTCTAACACTTTTCAGAATATTGATATCAAAGCGTATGTACAATAAAAAATACCTAATTTTCATAAAAGGTCTGTATAAATATAGCTTCTTGACGCACTCCTCACAGTGACTTGTACATCTAAATTGTTTGGTTTAAATGTGCAGTTGTCAGAACTTTGGGGTTATCTTCATATTTCTATTACAAACCTTCCTTAGAAGACTCAGACATGAACACTTAAACAGAGCTCCCTGGATTCATATCAATAAAAGTATTAAAATTCTGATGTACATATTTGAAAATCATTCTGTAGTTTCAACTAGGGACTGATAAACTGCACAGTTCTCATTCCAGTCGTCCTTGCTTAGCATCACCTATTGCTCCCCATACATCAAAGACAAACTCATCTGGAAATGCAAAGTCTCCAAGAGCTTCATCCAATGCCACTGCAAATTCATCTGGGTTTTTCTTGTCTCTTCCAGCTTCCACCATTGTTGCAGCTAAAAAGCAACAAAACAATGTAATTATTATGAAAGTAACAGATAACATATATTGCCAAAATAGTTTTTGAATGTCTATTTCCACAACCAGGTAGAGATCAGCTTAGGGAGATGTAGAGCTTACATACTGGATTTAGGATTCATGTACTTAAATCCCCCCACGGTAGCAACATTCTAATCTGATAAACAGGAGAGCCTCCCTGGAGTGCTCATTATACATTCCTCTGTTTGTTTGGCAGGTTTAACTTCTAATTCAACAGACTTTCATTTTAATCTCATTCAATTATATTCTGTATTCACTGCTGAAGACATATGAAGCATGGGTCTAAAACCCAGGTTAAACACGACCCTTCTGCAATAACCAGACCTAGTCAACACTAACTTCAGTGAGTTTGATATGAGCTTGCTGATCTAAACCAGAAGATCAAAAGGCAAACCTGAATGTTCTTCTCTTCTAAACAAAGAAGAAAACTTCTCAGCAAGTCAGAGTTTAAAGTAGCTAAGTTCTTCACAGAAAGCCAAAAGGCATAGGGTTTGAACAAGGAAAACATAAACCCTGGTTAACAGATACATGCTCCAAGCTAGTATGGGCTTGCTAGCAGCAAACCATGTTTTATGAGTTTAAATGTTTAAATGTTGAGCATGACCTGCATTTAGAAAGGAGTAATGATAAATGGGCTAAGAGACACTTGAATACTCTATTTGAGAAAACAAGAATTAAAATACAGGGTCAACTGTGCTGTGTAAAATATAGAGAAAATCAAGATCTGGTTTGTTAGGTATCAGATACAATATGTTTGCAACTATCATATGACCTCAGATGTGCTTAAATTTCCAGCTTTATTTTATTTTAATTAGCTTATTTTTTAAAGCCAAAATACACCTCCAGGCAGTAAAGAGATTGAGGCACCTATTGTGAGCCACATTATTCTTCTGCTTGGATCTACATTTTTTTCTGGATACTATGCAAACTAAAGGGAAACTAACTTCAGTGCATAAGTTTGCTTCAATTATTATTACCTCCAGCTCCAAAAAAAAATGAAATTTTCAATTTGCTTTTCCCAGCACCCTCAAGGCTGGAATATTTGTGCTTATGCCACTAAGAAGTGAAAAAGATCAAAGTTATTTCTGGAAGTCTCAGACAGGTGGTTCACATTGTGCAAAAACAAGGGAAAGACCTTGCTGCTGTGCACAACAAACCAGAGCCACCAAAGACTAGGAACATCTGGTACCCAGGAAAGTTAAAGCAGAGAGGTCTGATACAATAGGAGTAGACTATGGTATCTTGTACACCCATGCCGCCCAGCATTTCCTCTTATTTAATACCCAAGTATCAGAATTTATCAAGCTTTAGACTTGGAATTAGCTACAATGAGGTTGCTGTTAGGATTCAGTCCTTAGCTGCTGTGCTCATGCCTCATACCTTTAGAAACTGCACAGTTACTCAGATTCTAGGACAAATTACAGGGCTATCCCAAAAAACACTGGATGCTGGCAACCCAGGGATATTAGAGCAAATTCTCTTGCACCTCCCTGAAGGATGAAAAGTAACAGCACAGAGTTTCTCCTGGTTAAGCTATGGCAGGAGAAATATTACCAGCAGGTGCGTCTGAGGCATGCAGAAGACTGTAAAACAGACTTGGCACAAATAGCACTGCTAAATGCAGTTTATTTTCTGAGCTATATATCAACTCCACAGACTTATTTCATAAGAAATAACAGTATTGTACAACAGATGAAGCCCTCAAAGTCTGCTTCATTTTGTGATTACTTTACATACCTGCCTTAAGCTGCAATATATCCTCCGTCTATGGTTATATATCAAGTAACCACCACTTTGTTCACGAACATATCAAATTCAAGTGTCACACTGAAAGATTTTATAGCTCCTAGCCTTTTCTCAGTGGGATATCAGAGTGAAAAACATGTATTACAGTGCCTGAGAAAGGGAGGGAAGTTCTGAAGCCACAGAGACTATCCTCAATGGGACAGTAGTCTGCCATCTACTGCATGCACTGTGCTGTATCAACATGGTAAAATCCCTCTGATAAAAAGGAAAAGAAACTTCCCCTGCTCTCAGGTTTCATTAAACTTATTTAATATTATTTTGTTAACCTGAAACTCAGCTCAAATTTATTGACAGTTATGAACTTCTGGCAAATAGTGTTTGCTGTTACGCAAACTTCTAACAAGCTATGAGCAAACTTGAACCATATTCCACATTGTGGCCATCAGCAATGGTAAATCTGAAGAAAGCTGATGTTTTGGCCCAAAATACTTTCAGACGTGAGGCGTCAAACAGGACTGCAGTGTGCCAAGCTACACAAAACAATCCAAGGAAAATTTACATAAACCTTGACAAACAAACTGCTGTGATCAAGACAGCTCAAGTGTAACCCAGCTTCGGGGCACCACAAGTGGTGCTCAAGGACTCTCAAGACCTGTTTGGCTGCCAGAAGAAACCCTAACCCTGTTGCACTGATCTTTTCTGTATCCCCTGTTAAGTTCCTGAGATGGTGACTCAGAGAAGGCTGGATGGGAAGCAGGCATTAATGGGACTCTTGTTCCTGACAAGCAGAAGACAAATATCTGACCTATCAATGCTACCTTGTATCCCCTGACACCATGGCATAAGAAGGTACTTAGAGAGGAGCAACCCTGGAGGTAATAAGGTGAGGGGTGCAATTTTAAGTTCACAGATTCCTGGATATGAACTCAGATATGAACTTACTCTACAGGTTGGACAGAGCCTTGAGTGACATGGTTTAGTGTGAGGTGTCCCTGCCCATGGCAGGGGGGGTAGAACTAGATGATCTTAAGGTCCTTTCCAACCCTAATGATTCTATGATTCTATACAGACATTGAGAGAGAGCTTTAGGCAGAAAAGCTGCGCAAGGCGACACAAGAGCAAACAGATCTAGATTTAGTTACTCAAGATATTAAAAAATCAACAGCCAAGTGCTCCAGCAGAATGAGTGGGAGCAAGGAATTTAGCCAGTTTTAAGATAAATTGGTCAAGACACATGGAAGAGCCATATGACACAGAGAGCAGTGAAAAAACAACACAAGATTATTTTACAGTCCAACTGCTCTAGCTGAAACCTCAAAATTACACAGTAAAACTCTCTCATTAACAGAAAATGTTACTTCAAACACAGCTTTCTTTAAAGATTGAGCTTCCTAAATTATGAAACAGAACCCTGTAAATAGTTCAGTAGAGATTTACCACACTTGAAAACAAAATCCACTAAACTTAGATAATCAAGAAAACTTTCAACCCAATCAAGCAGGAGTCAGAATAGCACCGCCAAAAGTTTCAAATAAGTGTTTTCACCTGGAGACATTCAAGACCAGGCTGGACGTGGTCTGGGCACCCTGGTCCAATTGAAGGTGTCCCCACCCAGTGGGGTTGGACTAGATGGCCTTTGAAGGTCATCCAACTCAAACTGCTCTATAATTCTATGATTCAGTGTATTGAAGAACTGTAATCAGCACTACCAGGGTACATTTAATGTACTGTATTTATTAAAGCACATTCTGCTTCCCAGATTCACCTGATGAAAAGCGCTTCTATGAAGGGATTGCAGGATCTTTGTGCTGGGCTGCACGTTTTCCACAGCATGGTGCTGACCTCTAGTGCCAGCAGAGCTCTATTACCGTACAGCAAAGCTGATAGAAGATGCAAGCCACCCTTCCTAATTTTCACACACACAAATTGTCCCGCTGATGTATACAAACGTGCAAAACTGATCCCTGCTTCACTGGCTTCATACATACAGACACACTAAAGCTGGCCAGTCTTCTCCATCACACAGTGTACATATTCTTATTTCACCATGCAGTAAACACAGACAGGGGCTGGCATCCCCTGGGAGCCACAGCTGTGCAGAACATGCATGTTTACACAATGACATTTGCAATGAGTAATTCCCAAGGCAAATCAAAACTACTGATTGCCAAGGCATTTAGCACTGGCCAACTTGAAGAAAACTTTACTGGTTCTCAGAGGGTGACAGCTCCATGCGCCAAACTGCCTCCACTCCCCTCCCTTTCCCCCACTGCTTCTTGTAACAGCTTCACAATAAGTGATTAGGGGAATTTTTTTCCAATAGAATATTTTTCCACACTCCAGATAGCCCCAATTGTTTTCAGATTATTTGGGATTTTAAATATCACTTCAGGCAATGCTAATACCTGAGAAATTTTTACATAAAATGTGAAAAGTTCAGCAAACTTAAAAGGGATAAGAGGAATCAGGAGTCTTCTCAACTTTAACTGTGAAGCTCAGTATCAGGCCTCCCAGAATATGAACAAAGTACTGTACTGGCTTTTTTAACCTAGTCACTCCAACCTCCAAGATCTTTCACAAAATCCTTATTTTCATTTTTGACGGGCAATGTACAAGAAGCCATGAAAGCTACAGTCTGCCTGCCACTGTTACTGCCTACCTTACATAGTAGTTTTGCTACTTGCACCCTACTCTGTAACTTCTAAAGAATCTTTTTCAGAAGCCCTAATGGAAACTTCAATATTTATTTAGCTGTAGAGCTAATTAGAAGCTTTGCCTCCATCAAAATGTAACAAGCATTATTATTATGGCCTAAACCAGCTAAAATTCACATTCAACTTCCTTACACGACAGAAAATGAAGCATGTCTTTGCAGTTTCCAGTGTATAACAGTACTTGGGTTTAGTTTCATGTTGAATGTTGTCAGATCTGGTATTCAAGGAACCATTAGAAATATCCTTTCTTGTTTCTTTTTAGTAAGTATTAATTCTTGAAGTGGAGAAGTTTTCTTGTTTAACCAGACTTGCCACGTTTTTCACAAAACTCCCGTTATTCTCCCAGAGTAAATTAACAGTCATAAACAAAATACCCCAGAGTGTATACAATAAAATCCTTTGAGAAAGGAAGTCTGGTCACAGAAAATAGAAGAGCAGAAAACAACAGGTTTAGGGAAAGTATCACTTTAGTCAAAGCATTTCAAGATAAAATCATCTATCCAATACTACTGGGTTTGGATTAATGAACCAAGAGAAGCAGCTTGGGTGACAAAAAGTTTAAACCTGTTAGGGCATTTTGACTAGACAGTAAGTATGAAGAATAAAGAGTAGAAAAGTAGATTTGAAATTCTTTTAAACAGAGCTGGAGAATATGCCAAGACATTTACTGTCTGGCAATATCATAGGGAACAAAAACAAAAAAAAAGGAAATAACATCCAAATGCATAAAAATAGAACAAAACATCAGTGGATGAAGAGCTAGCCAAAAGATGCTGAAAGAAAAAAGTTGGACAGGAAGCCCTTTTTGCCTTCATTTTTCCATCGGTAGCATTCTGAGGTTGGATCCCGTAAATCCAGACTTCTTCCCACCCAGAATCTTTGGGATCAAGCACAGTTCATAATAATTTGAGCCTCACTGATTTAAAAAAAAAAAGACACAAGTCTTTTTCATTAGCAGTGCTTCCCGAGTCCCTTCTATTAATCAAATGTTCATGTTCCTTTACCAGAAAGCACTGGCAGGATTTAAAATAACTTGAATTGTCTCTCCATGGCACATTTGTTTTAAAGAAGCCTGAAGTCAAGCCTTGGCCCAATTTCTAGCATGTCCATAAATGGCTGAGTAATAAACTCAACAGAGCCAGTTGTCCCTTCTGCAGATTAAGTCCAGTTTTCAGTAGACTAAAGAGGTAAAGAGGTAACAGTGCATTCAAAAGGCAGACATGTAAATCTAAACAGAATTTAGATCTCTGAAAATATAGAACCATTCCAGGAAAAAAAAAAAAAAGTGCACGCATTTCCATTACACGATTTCCAAGCATTTTGCTTCAATTTAGGAATTTATGTGTAGATTTAGTCAGCCATTCTTAAAACTGTCAAGACACTTAACTACGAAAAAATTAAGGGCTTTATCTCATCTTTAATTCTGTCTGTAATTTTACTTTATTTTTCTTTCCTTTCTTTTGAACTTCTGTCTTAAAACTGGGGCACTGTTTTAGAATTCAATCACACCATGGAAGTGTCATTTTAATGGAGATGAAAGAGCAATATTAACTGACATCCAAAGCTTCTGACAAACAGAACTGCATGGGAGTGAGCAATGATTGAGATCTTAATCACTTGTCAGCTGTGCATTGTGATGACTTGCATTTTCAACTAATCTGGCTTGAGTAATGACTGAAATTTCTAGCTGAGTGGTGATTGGCATTCTCTGAATGAATCCTTTCCTCATATTTCATTTTCATGGGTGACTGATCATATGCAGTATATGAAAAACTGACATGTGTTAATTGAACAGATTTGTGACAGGTGATTAGCTCTGCGCTCCTAAAGAGTCCTAGGGCTGTTTAATTATTTAAAAATGATAAAACTTTTTGTTGTTGATATCACCATTGGCCCTCCACTCTACCATTTGATTTTTCGGAAATGGCTTCAAAGGTGCAAACTAAAGTGATAGGAACCCTGCAGTCTTTGATTCCTGACAGTTTCTCTTTGTTTGACTCCCTTTTTGGGAGGAAGAGAAGGAAGAGGTAAAGGGCAAAACAATAACCCAGTTTGGGAAGAAAAGAGTATCTCGGAGGACACAGGCCTCTTCCTTCTCTGAGTATTCTTTTAAGGCATTCTTTGAAACATTCTGAACTATGTACTGAAAGATGAAGAATGTTAGATCTTTGGGGGGGGGGGGGGAGGGAGAAAAGAAAAAAAAGAAGAAAAATCAGTATCAAGGAGTTCATAGGAAAGCTCTACCAGGTGCTTGGCAATCATCACAACCATATGTGAGGAAAGCTGAACTCCTCAGTCTACTGTGCAAGAGGCATCCTGTTACAGTACTGAGAGCCAAAACCACAGGGAACACCAGGCTTCCCTGTCCCAGAGCAGAGCACAGCACACATCAGCATCCCAAGAAACCATGCTCTAGGCCTAGGATCTCAGGGTTCTGGACACCAAAACCAGAACCCCTACAGCTGCTTATTCCTATATAGCCAAGAGTCTGGGGACCTTGGAAGTAACCTGCAAGGGCAGGAGTCTCCTGAAGCCTGGCTTGAGCTGGGACTGCAACAGCTGCAGGACAAAAACAGCTCCCAAAGGAATGACAGGCAGGCAACGTGCAGCTTTGAACCCTGAGCCAAAGACAGAGTGGAATAGGACATGGGATCCTCCCTAACCTAAACAGAGTGTCAGCACCACACAGGGCTCCCAGGAGCGTATTACATGGCAGGGGCATCAAGTATTAGAGTTGCTAGGAACAGAATTCTGGAGAATTTTTAGTTTTCTGGGAATTTGAAAGTTTAGATACTACTTACAAAACAGAATTCCAAAGTTTTGGGTGCTTCACTCTCTATTCTACGCCAAGAAGCCCACCTCTACCTCGGGCTGGGGTACAAATAATACTTTACCTAGTTTATCCAGTGAGAAAGCTATTAGAAGCTGTCAATCAGATGCTTGCCGGTAGGAGCAGTCAACAAAGGACTTTCAGCTACTCACATAATCTCCTATTTTTCTCATTCCTCTGTGCTAACTGCTGCCTCTCCTCCTTTGCCCTTAGTTTCATGCCAAACCCATTTTTAATCCTGCTTTGCCTCCTCCATTTCTTTCTCATAAAAGCTCTCCTTTCAAGACCACTTTCCATTTAGTTTATCCTTTCCTAAGTCTTGGCTGATTTTTTTTTTAAGTATTACCATAACAATAAACACCTTATGTGTCTCAGTATTAGCAGTTCCACAAGATTGTATGAGGACTACAGCAACCACAGCTGGCTGCAGCAGCAATTCATATTCAACTAGACTTCAGCTTCTTTCATGCAAACAGAAGTTTCTATTTAGTTGTTGTTAGATTAAGAGACAGAAGCTACAGCTGCAAGGATAAGTTTGGTGCAGTTTTAAGGATTTATGACACTGGGGTTGAATAGCTTCTTTCATTATGAATTGATGACTGTGATAGCTAGTAAATATTCTGGGAAATTTTCCATGTTCTTCAGAACCCAGGCTTTAGAGAACTTGATAAATTTGTGCAATTACTTTGCCAGTTCCCTTGCTAAATAGTTGCCCTTTCACTGATGAAGATCTCAGATGATCTCAGTGATCAACTTTGTGTCTAAGCCAAGGGGCAAAAGAGCAAAAAAGCAAATAGACATGCTTATCCTTAACAATCCTTAAATGTTTCACATGCAAGCCCCACTAGAAAATATATGTGAGAAAGAATACAGTGATGACAGTGGCAAACAACTAAATAATTCATGCAATAGTGTATAGATAATGTGCATGAAGACTAGAGGATTAATCAATTACAACATAAGCCTTGTAGTGAGAGATTCTTTTTTTATCAGACACACGTGCAGAAATATGGGCAAGCTCTTGAGACCACATGCTGAACAAACTTTGCTTCACTTTCATCCAGAGACTAAAGTACTCAATAAATTTTAGGCTACAGAAAATGAGAAATTATTCAATCTTGTAGCAATATGTCTGTTAAAAACTCACCTAATTCAATATCTCTTATCCCCATGTATGTTTCAAGAAGCTCATCCACTTTTTTAATTGCTTTTTCTTCAACTTCAGTTGGCTTTGTCAAAATAAAGGGAGAAAAAGAGCAAAAGTATGATTAGATACATGCAGATTTCAAACTAACCAGCAATTAACCACTGATTATCCTTAGTCCCATCCCAGCTACCTAGACTTACAAAGCCTACAAGTAAAACATGTTATTACACTCTCTTTCCCTCTTATCACAAACCCAAGCCTTCCTCCTAATGTCATGCCACACAGCTCTCACATTCGAAGTAAACAGGAACCTTACGTCTCCTGGCAATATAGATCTACATCAAATCCTCACTAGTTTTAGAGGAACCCAGAATAAATAACATTTCTACTTCCAAACCCTAAACCTCGTTTTCCACATATTAATGTCAACGTAGGTTATTAGCCTCTCCTAACAAAAACATTTACACCAGCACAGCACACTTTGCAGTGTCAGAAACAAAACCAACTCTTCAACAGTGCCCTTCCCCTTTCCCCCCTTCCCTCTTCTCAACACTCCTTGGTCTCATCAAATTCATCCACGTAAAACATGACACCTAAATACAGGCTCTCTGTTTCCAGATTCCTCAGCCCCATCCTATCCCTGCTAGTCTTAACGTTATACAAGAATTTCTCCCTGCAGAAAGCAGTTGTCTTCTTGAGTCCTATAAGCTTTTTAACATCCAGATTTTTCCCTCCTACTTTAGTTTATCGATTCTGGGGAAGAATAAATCAGGTGCTAGATGATTAAACTATTGAAGGATCCCAAGATAAGCATACCATTTCTTCCACAGTAGCAGGGCCTCTGCTTCTCAGCCGAAGTGTTTCTCTCCCTCTGGAGATTTTAGCTGCTTGTGGAGTTCCTCCCTTGGACCTTGGTTCCAGCTTTTCTGAAGACAAAACAAGTAACAACAACAAAAAGAAAAGGATACAAAACAAAACTAAGTACATAGTATATCAGAATACAATGTACCTGCTTTGGCAATTGCACTGCCTTCACTTCTTATTCTAATCAAGCTCTAGATGTATGTCATAATTTAATTATAAATTAACTGTGTTCCAAGTATAGCTTCAATGACTATTTCTTGTCTTCAGACTTTGATACCCTCTTGACTGATGCTAAGACTTCCATTGACCAAGATATCTATGTAGGCCTATTGTACTCAATTTCATATATGCACTAAGAGTAGAAGTATTTATTACTTTATATTAGATAACAGCTGAAGCCATCACCCAAATGCTGATTTATCCTGGTCTTCACAGGCAGACTATGTACCAGGTTTGGCATTGCAACATTTGGATTTTTTCACTGATGCAATGGTGCAAATGCTACTGCTAAACATGTCATGGTGAGCCATACTGCAGTGAGCTAACAATTCAATTTATGTCAAATGTGTGAAATGTCCATACGCAGATCTGCAGGAGTTTTTTTCACTGGTTTCACAGAGGTCCTGACTGCACACCTGATAAAACTCTACCAAGAATATCTGGCTTCACCCGAAGTTTTCTTTACCTGAACTCAACTTGCCTTGTTTAATCTTGGTTAAGGGCACCCCAGTTAAGTATGGAATCATTTTATATTTGGCTTTCTTGTTCTAGGGCATAATTCTTCATTTAAGAGTGGCAAGGCTTTAATTTACTTACTGACATAGGAGTTACACAGTTAATCTGGAGATAAATATTTCATAATTGGGTTTAATTGTGCTGTTTTCTCTACAAGATTAGTCCTCCATTTAACAGCCAGCCTTTCCAAAAAGCTCTCCTTGAATGCAAGACTTAAACATGCTATATTAACTTTGCCCAGGTAGATTCCAACTCATTAGTCTTGTGTAAGTAGTCAAAAATCCAGATTATTCTACTGAACAAGCCTTGGAAAGTAATTTTTAATTGTTTTTATTTTAACAAATAGATATGGCACAATCTCTTAATGTATTTACTTAGGATCACTTTTTCTTAATCTTTTTATTGTTTCAAGGATGGTTTAAAACATCCTTAAGACTGTCATAATTTCTGCTAGATTTGTTTCAAAAAGTAATTCCTGATACAACACTGATTTTTTTCTAGTTCAGCAACCATTAGTACATTAAAACTCATGACTGGACATAATTTTTATCCGTGACACTTCAGACCAAAGCTCTCTGGCCACCACAGAAACTATTTTCACAATTAAAATTTCAAGTTTGTATTATGCTGCCTTTACTTTGTTTCTATTAACTTTTCACCAGTTCGCAGAGGGCCAGCTTGTGACTGGTAAAGACCAGCTTTATTCAGACAAGTCCTTAATTCTGTGCTACAAGCCTTGACTAGAGCAGCTGAGGCAGCCTGTGTGCACATGGTTGAAAGAGATCTAACCAGTAAATTACTCTCATTTCACATTCTGATGAAAGGAAGAAAAATAAAGTTGGTAATTTCACATGGAGGCTTGTCTCTTATTTCTATACCCTTACAAACTTGTGTTGAGACTAACAGGAATTCGGCACCTACTTGTCCAGCAAGATCTAGATCTTGTTTGTCATCTCCTCTGAGGCTATTCTCAGCATGCTGCAGCTTGAACACTATCTTAAATAAATTTGTAAAGGCTAACTGCACCTAAGGCCAGAAGAGTGATATCCTAACCTGTTGGGCACTGCAGCTTGTAAATTAATTTCTGTAGGGTAAAAATAGGCCCCAAAATCTCTGACTGCCTCTTAATTCAACGTCAGATAAAAGGTATTGCCGGGGAATTAGCAGATCTCTTTCTCTACATCACAAGCAGACTAAAAGGCATCTTAATCACCTGACTAAAGTAATTACTATTAAATAATGTCTAAAGTCATCAATCAAACGCTGATTTACCCTGGTCTTTACAAACAGACTACGTAACATTTAGCATTGAATACAAATTATAGACCCATATTAAAAAGGTATTCCTATATTACTAATTGAAATACTATACATATGTAATACTGCTTTAGTGCAACATATTACATACACATTTACTTAACAGGAGTATCAACTTATATCCAAACACATTAGAGATTAACTCATAATCTTCATTCTTCATAGAAGCACCAAAAGCAAAAAGAAATCTTCACATTTCCTTCATTTTCAATTTCTGCTGCTATTCTGACACCAAGTGTCAAGACTGGTGTATGACAGCAGTTGTAAACTCCTAATAGGTAAAAAAAAATCTGAAAACCAAACATTTCAAACTTTTGTTGCTGTGACAAAGAGGGTAATTTTGATAAAATATACTTAAAGATTAGCAGTAGGTATGCATTTCTCCTAGGTAAGTATCACTTTCTCATAGCATGCAGGTGGTAGGTAAAGACAGAGCTTTGTCATACGACTTTCTTCCAATTCTGAGTATACCTGCTGTATGATTGATTACAGATCCACAGAAAAGTTGGGGCGAGAGAGAACAGGAAGATATGCAGCAAAGGAGATGCTTTAGGGAATCCCAAACCGTTTTCTGCGGCATCCTTCTGCATTAGAGCGTGCAGTTCCCAGTAAAGAGTACAAAAATAGAAAAACCTGATACACAGATGAACAAGGATTATCTATCAATAAAGGAAAAGAGGAGGGTCGAGGATCAGCACATTAGTGAAGTGATCCATGCTTTAAAATTGTAGCTATGAAACAAATGCTGTGCTTATTTTCCATCACCATGCAGCAGCAAAGGAATCAAGCAACAGAGACTGAGGCAGCCCACACCAGGATGACTGCCAGAGAAAATGAGATGGAAGAAAATCCACACCTAAATTTTCCCCTCAAAGAAAACAAATGTACTTCCTTGTAGCAGTTATGTTACCTTGGGTGGACACCTGGCTGCTATCTGAACACAAACTTACTACGCAATGCAATGTTGGGATTTCAACATTCAGTGAACAAGGTGGACAGTCGCGTCACTCACCAAATGCTTTCATAGGCTCTATCAACTGCAGCTTAAACATTTGACCTTTCTCCAGATCTTTTAGCATTTTAGCAACTTCATAATGCCGACAATCTGACACATTTTTTCCATTTATTGTCTCTATGTGATCACCCACGCAGATAATTTTGGTTTGGTCCATAAGGCTACCTTCTTTGATTCTCTATTGGCAAAAAAAGAATATATATATTCATATATATATAAAATACATATATATATCAAAGAAAAATTTCTTTAAAAGGTAAAGAGGTGACAACACAGAGTTTCAAATATGTCAGTAACACCACCAATACCGTTGAGCTTATTGTACCAGCAGTACATTTTGTCTATAAGATTTTCATAAAACATATTTTTGAAAGAATTATTTTTCAAGAAAAGTATTATAATAAGCATCAAATACAAAATCAACAGGAAAAAAAATGCAATCATACTTCATACTTTCCAAGTTAAGGCTTCTGAATAAGCAGATATTTTTGTGCTTAAAAACTCAATTCAAACACATCAGTAATGTGAATGTTTAATTGAGTTTTGGATTTTTTTTTATTTCAGAATCATACATCATAGAGTCACAGAATGGTTTGTGTTGGAAAGGACCTTAAGATCATCCAGTTCCATGGCCCTGCCATGGGCAGGGACACCTTGCACTAAACCGTGTCACCCAAGGCTCTGTCCAACCTGGCCTTGACCACCACGGATGAAGCATTTACAACTTCCTTGGGCAACCCATTCCACTGCCTCACCACCCTCACAGTAAAGAACTTCTTCCTTATATCTAACCTGAACTTTCCCTGTTTAAGTTTAAACCTGTTACCCTTTGTCTTATCACTACAGTCCCTGATGAAGAGTCCCTCTCCGACATAACTGTAGGCTCCCTTCAGATACAGAAAGGCTACTATGAGGTCTCCACAATGGCATAGGAATGTAGTTTTTCTTAAGTGTGGTCCAGAGACATCAAACTACATGTGTGTGATATACTAAAAATGACATACTATAAAATGCTAGTCTTTATAAGACCCATCTGTAGTGATATGACAGCTGCATATTAAAGTATTTCCTCTGAAATATCAATAAAGAATGAGAAATTCTCCTAAATGCCATCTCATGGAATACATATACTGATGTTCTAAAGGTCATAAAACATAACAAATTAATATTTGTAGTTTCTGTAGAGTTTAAAAAGTGAGAAAAAAAGGTCAGGTTGGACAGAGCCTTGGGTGACATGGTCTAGGGTAAAGCATCCCTGCCCCCTGCAAGAGGGATAACTTTAAAGTACTTTCCAAACCATTCTATGATTTTAGGATTTACCAAGTCACTTAAAGGACATTTAAAATGTCAGTGTTTACTGTTGTTACATGCTGTCAAGTTTATCACGTGCCTAAGTCATGTAACCTGTTATCTTATGGCTATTTAACAGAAAAGGTATGACACAGTAAATTATATTTTTAAAATATAAGAATTTCATTCTAATATCTTTGTGAATAACATAACTTTTAATAAAGCCTGATGTTGTTCAGGCTTATTCTGAGTGAAGTAACAGTGAGACAAGGGAGATAAACATATTACCACCCACTACTGTAACACCTAGCCTAGCTGCGTAACTATCTCAGAAACCTGCTTCTAGTTTCTGTGCACATGTCTGAGCCCACATATGTTCCTCCATTTGAGAGAGCCAGTGGGAAGTGTGATACTGCTCAGTGTCCTATAATATACTGTAACAATTTTTAGCTTCAATCTGAGTTCAACTCTTTGTAACCTAGATTAAAAACCAGAAAGAAGCCTCACGGTGAATGAGGAGGTGGGGGCATCATACACAGATCTGAAACCAGGTCCCAAAAGCATTTCTGTTACCAGCAGCCAAGATTCAAAAGCGTACCCACCACACTTCAAGTAATGTTTAGTCTACACATTGAATTAGTTTTCATACAGCTTTTTTTCTTCACTTGGATCCTAACACCAAAACTATTTAAGTAATATTCACTGGCTATGTTTTCGTGTCATATCAAACGTTTTTTCTCATCTGACTTGATTATTTTATCATCACTCCAAGTTAACTGATCAGAGACAGCCAAGCTACATTGTCACAGTAATTAAGGTGTGTGATTGATATGACTGTATTTCAAGTGCTCTACGGTCCATCTAAATGCTAGGATCTATATTTCCTATGCAATACCTAAAATTAGTTGCACCACACCATTTTATAGTCTTCTTATACACCAGTCAGTCATGCTTCAAGTTCTGTTATTCTTTGAATGGCTAATTTGATCCCCTAATACATCTTTCCCATCTGACCACATACCCAGAAAAGAATTTTTTGAAATGATACCAAGTTTTATTCTTTGTAAAGCAAAACATTAGGCTTCGTGGGAAAACAACCTGCAGTTCAGAGTGTCAGGTTTAAAAAACCTACAAACTACACTGTTACTAAAAATCCAATAAAACTACTACAGCCTATAACACCTTCCAACAACCCACAGGTAGCCAAATTTAATATTGTTAATTAATAATGGAACATAGTAACAATTTTTCAAGGAAAGAAAACATAAACAAGGAGAACTTTATCGAACTTTAGAGGCCATCTCTGCTTATTCTTTTACCCAGACAGCCAAGTATAAAAAAGATGCAGCTTTTACTTTTGCAGATGTATTTTCTACACTGTTTTTAAAAATCCATTAGCTAAGTATGCAACAGCAACAAAGTAAACTCCTAGATACTCCTTTAAACTAATGCATTCCCACAAAGACTGCACCATTTTCACTATACTGCTTATTATTAGACCAGTACAAAGGACAATGGTATCTTTGTTCAGACAAGTTTTATACAAGTTTTACTAGAAGTTACAGCTTGTCTTGCTAATGTGGTGGGGATTTTCCAGCCTGCTCCAATTATGCAGTAGCCTATGTGATGGCTGTTCTCTCTCTACATATTAGCAACCAAGCACAGAGAAAGTAACACTGTACAGTGCTGCACACATGAACTTTAATCACTGAAGCACCGCTTTCAATGCCTTCTTTTAAAATGCCACATAAGCAGCAGCGTGACTGAATGTTAGATGCTGCATGGGGCTACCAGTATGAATACAGAGTTCCATGTCTAGAAACATAAAAACAAGGGTATGATTTTGCCAAAATGATTACTGAAACTTCCACTTCATTTTGACTTTCTCAAGCATGATCTCAAACACATTTTCCCACAACAGATAAGGAAACCTATTCCTAAACGACATCTTGTTTTATATGTATGGCAGCTAAGGAATGAAGAGAGAATACTACCTCTTTGTACAATAAGTTCTGTTTACAACAGCAATGAGAACAGCGATTGGGACAGCAATAATCAAAGATAATTGCCAATGCCTCACTAATAATGAATAATTGGGGTAGATTAGAGCAAAGCATCCAAAAAAAGGCAGAAAATGCTATCATGGTTCCTTATACCTAGTCTAGCAAGAAGGGTAACGTCATTTCCTTCAGCCTCTACTTGTCTCAAAACATGCTATCTGGAGGTCACATAGAAGATGAAGAGGAAAGCAATTACAATTAGTATATTTTATTGCTCATAATTGCTACTCACATTAATTGTGGTAAATGTGTCAATTCATACCCTCAGCACCTTTTAATTCACCCTACCTAAGGCAAAAGTATTGGAAAGCTGAAAAAGCCGTACACTTGCACCTATTCTTACACAGCACAAAGGCTTCTGCCCTGTGAACAGTCATGAAGACTGAAAGAACATGATCTCATTATCACGAGTGACACAAGTTCTATAAGCACCCCATAAATGACATCAGGAAATCACTTAAAAAAAGGAGGGGGCAGGTGCAAGCAGTATTTAACACCTACCACCTCAGGGTAGATTGGAAAATACAATGGCCATATTTTAAAGGTGATACATGGTACAGAAGCAATGAACAAATTAACTGATTTTGAATGACATGTAGTACAGAAATAGCTGAACTAATTCTGAATGATGTACCTAAAGAAAAGCCAACTTTATTTTTTACTTACCATATATATGATGATGAAAGGTTTTGTAGTTCTAAAGCATCATTAAACTAATAATTAAACTGCTAAAGTAACAGAAGCTTCTATAGAACAAAATACTTCACTAGTAATTAAATTTACCTTTATAAATGCACAACCAGTTCCATTGTCTGTAATGGTAAGCCCAAGCACATCATCAGTTTTAAGAACTTCGATTTCTTTTCGTTGTCCTTTTACGTGGGCAAATATGAAATCTTCAAGGCCAATTTGTGCACCTAAGAGCTTGTCCATATCAGCTTTATGAGTGTTCAAAGTGCAAAACATGATCTGTGCGGAAGGAAAGCAAAGACATTAAGTTTAACAGTGTACCAGGTTTGGTGAGGTTGATGGGAATTAAAAAGGAGACCATAGCTCTGGCCTCTCTAACAGATCCATAGCTGAAATGATGACAACTCTGCTTCTCTAGATGCCCCAGGTGAGATGATAGTCTCCATCCAGGCACATGAAAGAACACATCGATAGCTCAAACTCTGGTGATAAGAGCTGGCAGGCAGCAATGTATAGAAACATGTCTGTGTGAGCAGCCTCTCACAGATTGTCTGAGCACACCAACTTTGACATGGGCAACTTGAGCTAGAGCCAACAGCTCGTTCCAGAGGTTAGAGCAATCAAACCAAAGAGCCACCACCACCTTTTGGTTCCTTATTCATCCACCTCCAATGCCAGAGGATTCACTAGGGACTGCTTTATGACATATCTGCTTGAAAACAATTTCATGAAAACAGAAAAAAAAAGAGAGAGCTTATCAAAACAAAAGGGTCATGAGACAGCATGAAATGCTTTATACTGCTGCATCTGAAGGGGGCCTACAAAGGTGCTGGAGACAGACTCTTCATTAGGGACTATAGTGATAGAACAAGGGGTTACAGGTTAAAACTAAAACAGGGAAAGTTTAGATTGGATATAAGGAAGAAGTTCTTTACTGTGAGGGTGGTGAGGCACTGGAATGGGTTGCCCAAGGAAGCTGTGAATGCTCCATCCCTGGCGGTGTTCAAGGCCAGGTTGGACAGAGCCTTGGGTGACATGGTCTAGGGTGAGGCCTAGACACGGTCTAGGGTGCCACCCTACTTGGCCCTCCAGCACCGGTGACAAAGCCACAACTGCAAACCAACAATGGCTCTCCTGACAGCAATATGCACATAGCTCTGACAGGACAAGAGAGAGAAGTAAATACCTTTTTACCTTCTGCCTGTATCTGCTGGGTGTTATTTTCCTTCAGAGCACACTCTGGACCCCCTTGCAGCCCACTGCCCACAGCAGTTCCAAATTAACCAGTGGGAAAAGTAGTGCCCACACATGAAAAGCAGCACACAGTGGGAAGCCAGCCTAGCATGTGAGATAAAAAACAGCAACAGGATGTCGCTGTGTCCTTCATCTTTGCTACTGCTCCAGCGGCATTCCCTGGGAGCAGCAAGCCAGGCCAGCTGCCCCAACACCCAGGCACAGACGTGTGCTTGCAGCCTATCAACCTCTTCTGATGCTTCGCTGGAAAAAGAGGGTCCCCTCCCACCCTCCTGGCTTCCCTCACTATGCTTATAAGAGGTACAGGGTTTTCCACACCAGAACACTTCAAATGCCTTTTCCTTCCTTCCCACATTAATAGATGACAGAAGAGAAATGGAAAGTCACCAACCTATTCAAATCTATTCCAGGTCAAATGAGGGGTGAAAGCTTTTCCTAATGTATTTTACAGAGAGCATTTAAGTTTCTGAAGCTTCCCACAGTTTTGATTCTATAACTACGGGGTTTTAAAAAATGAAAGTTTAGTACAGAGATGGTGTTTCTTGGGGGGGGGAGGTGGGCTTCTTTAGTGTTTATTTAAAAGAAACAAACAAAAGACTAATTGCTTATCTCATATAATCCATCAAACATCCACTTCAATCTAATACCTTAAGTTAACAGCACACCATTAACAGATACTAGTTTTATTCTCTCCAAAGAGAATGCAAAGTAATGCAAAAATTTTCAGTTAACCCACAATGAAGCAGTAATATCACCTAGAGAAATTCAGCTGGGCTTAAGTAGAAAATTTTATTTCATTTTATAAATAATCTCTAATCAGCAGTGTTTTCTTTAAACCAAGAAGGTTCAATTCAAAGTGACTGTATAGAGTTCACATATGCATATTTGCAGCTCTGTTGAGCTACATAACTTAGTTGACAACTGCATCTCAGTTCTTTTTTACAATGAACAACAAGCACTATATCTTTACATTTTAGACATTAGCATCCTTCGTCTGACCTTGTCAAACAGACAATCATTCAGTAACTACTGTCACACCTTTGAATAGATAAAATTGGCAACAGAGCAGAAATCTGATATTTAGAAACTCGATCCAGAGTTTCTCTTTTTAGACCTTCATCTGGATGGCATTCCTACCACAGCCTATAAGTCTGTAGAATTTTCTGTGAGTCAGTTATGTGCTAACCACAAGGCTGAGAAAGCATCAGCCAGGCAAAAATAAAACTTATATCATTCTTTATCCTCTGCTTTTTCTCAGAACAGATATATGCAAAGAGTAATATGCTAAAAATGTACCTATGCAGGATAATATACCATCACACTACCTATCAGTTACAGCACAGCTTTATTTGTACATGACTGAGACCTCTCAATTCAAAAATGATATATTTGCATAGATTGTACATAAGTTTAATACAGGTAACTAATAACAGTTTATATACTTACATGCTTAACAGGAGGTACTATAGAACATCTTCCATTCACTCAAAGTCTGGTATATTTTTAATAGTAATGTTCTTACCCAGAAATGAAGCAAGGAAAAATAAAAATCAATGTGCAATTTTCATTAAGTCTTTTCTCTCTCTTCTTACCTTCAACATTCATATGCATTTGCTCTTTAACTCTGCATACCAGTGCTGTGACATTTCATGTCAACTTTAGCAAGATATTACAAATCATACCTGTTACATCAGTCACAAAGTATCTAGGATACCTCCTAAACTGAGTGTTATTGTGTGTGTTACACAGAACAAGGAAATTCCATTTGGCTGGCAGGGACTAGGGGCTTATCCACAACCTTATAAAATCGATTTCTCAGATAAGATTACTAACAGATTATTCCCTGCCTCAGTGTTTTCAACAGGTAGAGACCACATTAGCCACTAAAAACAGGGATACACTGTGTGTTATATAAAGAAACTGTATTAGTGAGGAAAAAGAGGGTCACACTGTGTTATATAAAGTACCTATGTAGTACCATATTGCATATCCTATATATTACTTTCTCGTCTTCCATTTTAAGCTGACGCCTTTAGAAGAACTCAAAAATAAGTTGACTGATAGATGACATACTCAGAAGCTATTAAAAGTGCTTTTAAAATCAGTAGATCTCATAACTTTACAGAGGCAATCATTACCATTTTATTTAAGAGATGGGAAAATGGGAGTTCTGCTTCTCAGCATTGACTATACATAGATGTCATTATATCAAGAGACCACCAACACATTTTCCAGACACCTTACTCACTTTATCCTCTCCGAGGAAAATGAGGGAGCCTTGATTAGCTGCAGCAACAGGAAGAGTAACCAAGTCATCCAAGTTCCAGTGTGCTTTTGGTACTCTCTCAGGTATGCAACTTTGCCTCCCCAAATACATTCAAAGTACTACAAAACAGGCATTCAGTGTTTTATTTTGTTTTTTTTTTTAACCCAGAGCACACAAGAATTACAGTGTAACTTCTTCCATACAGCTTAAAAGTATTTGAAAACCAGATCATTAATACAGCAAGCATCACACATAATACAGGGGTGAAATTTAAGCACTGCTTAGCGGAACAACCAAGCAAACAATTGTTGCCATAGAGCTGGGAGGAGGTGGTTTGTAGGGAGTGTTAAGTTTGTTCATTTAAAGCATTCAAACTGCAGGCGAGATTGTGAACCATTTGTTTCTACTGATAAGCATTAACTCTAAAACTAAGAACATTCTGGTGATGAGGATGAGGATTTCACAAGCTGACCTCACAAACCTCCTAAAATACACTTCAGATTATTTTCTTGTTATAAGGTCACTTTTATTCAGAAAACTAAGTTTCAGCAGTGGCTTATTTTTCAGTATTCTTCCATAAAAGTTTAAATTGAACAGGTTTAAATCAAATACTTCTATGAAAGCTTAATGTGGCACAGCCTCACAGTATACCTAACTGTATACATGAGGGGACAAGGCCAACGGAACAGACCAGACACACACTCAGCAGCTGAACTCTTGTTAGGGCAACAGACAGAGGGAGCTGAATTTCTGCCCTTGGTGCTCCTGGGAAGGTCTCCCTTTTCTTGTATTCCCCTTATGAAGCAAAACTCCTTCCACCATGGAAGACACTCCAACCTCCACAGGCTCTTGACAGACACACCTTCTAAGCATTCAACTTACCTCACCAGCCCCACCATACTTGACCTTCCAAAGCAAACAGAACAATCAGAAATGCAAATTATGGGTACACAAATCGAAAGTCCATATAACTTACTATTCCCTTCTCACCTCATCAAGAAACAGCCCTGCTACAGTTGAAATTTAATATCAGTGTTACCAGTGCCTGATTAGCAACTCTGAATACTTTAAAGCCCTACCATGTGCTCTCACAGGAGCACACCACCACCAAATGCTTTAACAAACCCACATTGTCCTTTGGTCAGTGCTCATTTATTTATCATACAGGCTGCACTTAGTACTTTAACCCTTACAGGGAATGTAACATTCTCTGCTACCTTTCTCAAAAGTCACAGTGGAATAGTAACCCTAAATGGCCAAGGCCACACCAAATACTTTTTCCAACTACTTTTCCTACTTCATCCTCTATTAAAAACACAAACAAACAAAAAAAACAAACCAGAGGACATATTTGTATTATTTATGAAAGTAGAAACATAAACCTATTGTGGTGGGTTGTGCAGTCAGTTAAGAATTACATCTATTTTTTTCATTATGTTTATTTTTAGTTCTGTGTTTCCTTGTTGAAACCCTGTTGAAGAAATCAAGCTAAAGCAATGAAACAATGCAATCTCCCTCAAACAGCACTCATATTAATAATACAAGCAACCCATTGCTAGAAGTCATCTTCATTCCTCCTCCCCGAAGAAAGGGCATTCACGTTGGACCAAGAAAAGAAGAAATGCTGGTCATGGTAAAAGTCGAGAGAGGTAGGCAGAAATGCAGGCTGAATGCCAGGTTCAAAAGGGATAACTGAGATATATATTCACCTAGGAAGATGGATGAAGAATAAAATGCCTAGGCAAGAAAGGATGAGTACAGGAAAAGCCTGAGAAAGCTGCTGAAAGCCTCACTTCTTCACAGATGCCTAACAAGTATCATAGGAGTGAAGGAGCACCCCTTTTGAAGCTACACCAGTCTTGTTCTGCCCCCATTCTGCGCTACTCATGATCCAGGTTTGCACAGAAGGTTTTGTCATGGTCTGTCCAACAAATAGCTGTTTTATACAAGCTTCTCTCTGTCACTCTTGGCAGTCAATCACAGATCCTGGAAAGGATTCTCCAACAGAAGCTAAACTCAGCTGGTCCCATGAGATGTGATACAAAGAGGAAATGAGGTGCTCTAACCATACGGAGTCAAAAGAAGTGACAGATTACAAGTATAGCTTATCCTGAACCATACTGAAACACTTAAGTAGGAACTTATCCAAGAATCCATACCCTTGCATACACTGCAGTAAACTCAGATATCATATTAAATGTATTCACTTCTGCAACAGTTATCCAAATGCTCTCTCTACACCGAACTCTTCCCGTCGACTTCCCCCTCCCTGTTTTCCACCTGGGTCACTACAGGACAGAGATCTCTTGTGATAGTACCTGTTTCCAGAGGCATTCAGGTATCACACTGCCCATAGGCTTCAGCATAGCTGGGTCACAGAAACTTTCCTAGACAGGTAACACCTACAAATGGCATTTGAGTACCTCAGTATCTTTCAGTTTGATGAGGTGTAGCTTCTGGCATTATTCTTTACACCAGACTGTCTGTCCAAATGCAGCTTTAATTAATAGATAATACCATTTAAAATATCTAGTCTATCCTTACTTCCAGCAAACTCATCACTTGGTAATAAACTCACATTCCATGTCATCCCTTGCCATTCACTGATCTATCCTATTTTATCTTGTCTAGACAAAATCTTGTTACCTGGCCCCTCTGGCCCACATTCTTAACTCTACTGTGCCACCCATTACACCAGCAAGTATTTCTGATCACTATTTTCATTTTGTACAACTTAGCTTCTTAAAGCCAACTGAATTGCTTTAGTAAAAGATTTTAAGTCTAGTGCCTTCATCAAAAAAATCCATTTTTACCAATAAACCACATTAAAAAAAATAGGAATAGGCCAGTAGAGAAAAAAGGACAAAAGAAGAAACTTACCTAGTTTAGCACAAGGCTAGCAATAGATGCCCATAAAACACGTGGTGCTTTCCTCTAAAAGCTTTCAGGGTGTTAGATTATACTACCAATGGGAGCACACCATTCATACAAAATTGAATTTCCTGGTGAACACTGTTCTTTGTCAAGTCGATGGAGCCAAAAGATCAGTAACAGAAGTTCAACAGTGAAAGGAAGAAAACTCAAATAGAAGATAATCTGGCAATTATGAGAAGTTGAGAGGAAAAGGTACAACTGGAGATGGAACAGAACAAAAGGGGAACAGCAGCTCTGTATGGAAAGAAAACAAAGCAGAAGGTCAGAAAGCAGCTGTGAAGGTCTGGGATGTAGGTGCATTGGCTGGCAGCTGTACTGGTACTTCTTAATTACTTAATGCATCAGTGAGTGGTTAAACTGTACCCAATGCGCTGCCACTTTTCTTTTACCATGCTCTGTTTGAAATGCTGCTAGGTCAGGCTGTAGCAAACCCTCCGAACAAAGTCTGTAGCAGCAGTCTTTACTACTTTAAAAGAGCCAGCTGCAAATGAGAAAACAGGTAAAGCAGTACAGCCACATGCAGGTATAACCAAATGCTAGCACAGTGCCGCAATTTGCCACTCAGAGGTTAAGGTTCACAGAACCACGTAAGAAGAACTTGCTATGGCCACTACCTTTTAGCTGAGAGAAAACAATGCATTTACAAACACAAATGATTCATTATCCAAACAAACGTCTAAAACTTGGCTCCAAAAAAAAAAAAAAAAAAGCTCAAAGAGGCAGCAGGGTTAAAAAACCCCTGTCAGAGATTTAAATAACCTCACTTAAGCAGTCTAGTAAAGCAGAAAACATTCCAAGCATCACATTCCGCTGGGATTTTAAAATGCAGTCAGATTGAACGCTTTTATACCTGCCACTGCGGTGGGTATCTACATGCCAGGTACCTACCCTCATGGACCCACTGACTTTATTTTGGGGGTTTTTGTTTTTTTTTTTAAACTGGGTCGGATGACTGCAGTCAGTAATTCCTAAGCTGGAAATAATTATTCCATTCAACCAATGGTTTGCCCCTTAAGAGTTGAGTTAAACATCAGGCTGGCAAGAGGTTAAACAAGACGCTAGAGGTATTTTGGTTAAAAGGGCCACTGTTTTTCCTCGTAAAACTTAAATGCAGTTATGCTTATACCCTTCCTCATGCGGTAACAGAAAATACCCACGTTCACAATCACATAAATGAAGCCCAGGGCACTGGCAGCCACAGAACCAACCCCCCTCCTCCCCTATCCCCCCCCCCGCCCCTGTCCGCGTTCTCCGAGGCCCGGCTCCGGCTGGCGGAGCTCGGCGCCAACCCCCCCAGCACGCTCCGATCCCAGCCGGCCCCCTGCGATGCGCGGCTCCCGGCCGTACCTGCGCAGGGTCGATGCCGAACGCCTCGCCGATCTTCGCGTACAACTCGCGGGCGCTGCCGAATCCCGCCACGCGGCCCGTGGGGCTGCCGTGCGCTAGCTGCGTGTGGAACTGCAGCCGCGATGCGCTCGGGGCCGGGGCTGGCGCTGGAGCCGCGGGGACCGGGGCCACCGCCTCGCTCTCCACCAGCTTGAAAGTCTCCTTGGACTTGTCCTTCTTCTTGCTCCTCAGCCCCAGCGGCATCTTCCGCGCCCGCAGCAGCCTCCTGCCGCCACCGCCGGCCACCCGCGCTGGACTCTACCCCCGGCGCCGCCCCTGCCCCGCACGGCCATGCCGCAGCCAGGTGAGGCCTGGGCCCGCAGGCTGCCCCGCCCCGGCGGAAGAAGGCCGAAGGCTGCGTCTCCGCCGCTGCCCGCTCGTCCCCCCAGCGCCCCGGGGCTCTGCCAGCCTCAGCGCAGCGGGGCCGTACACCGAGCACTCCCACGAGCACAGCAGAGGAGCACGGATTTAGGCCTGAGGCTGTTCATATAAATAATCCTGCCTGTCCGCGGTACTGGTGAGAAAAGATGCGAGGGGTTTCTGCTAACTGGAAGCTTAGAGCACGCTGAACTAGTCTACATGGGGTTTGCCAACGACTGGTATGGTCCATTTTCTGGCCAAAAACATCTCTTCCCCTTTTTTTCTAATTGCGTATTATATAAAGTGCATACTCTAAAGTGTATTTATTATATACCTTTAAAGGCTTTCCCTAAATTGTACACAGACCGAGACAGTAAAATGTTCACCATCTTTCCACTCACTAGTTCAGGAATTTCTACTAATAATAAAGTACTAAATATTGATCAGAATAGATCTATGTGCAGGATGTAAAAGAAAATATGAGGTTATACAAGGATTTCAGCCAACTCTTGCTTATCACACTTGTATGTAGTGTACCTATAAACCTGTAAGAGTTAATAAGCAATGACTATATAAGCAAGTTTTAAGAGGCTTCCTATTGAAATGGACAACAGCTTTGAAATAGTGAGATTTACCATATAAATATTTGGAAAGTGTGTTTTCTAACATCGAGGATATTTAAAATATTTCCTTTTTTACCAGGCAATAAATGTATTCTGTAAAATGAGGTAAGTGTGCGCATCTGTGCCTAACTGTAACTACATTCACCTCAGTGCAATTGCTCCATTTTCACTGGTGTACTGAATCCACTGAAGGTGTGAAGAGTGGAAATTTTGTGAGATGACATCCAGCACGTCTAAAGGAATCTGCTATAAAGCCACAGAAAGAACCAGCTCTGCCTTACCCCATCTTCTGACTCTCAGAATAAAAACAAACCACTGGAGAGAAAAAAAAAATTGATTCAGCACATGGAGTCAAACCAGGTAGACACAGAAAAGATAATTAGGAAGCAGCCTGGAGGCAAAAGCAGTATAGCTAATCAGAGAGTACCTACAGCATCTCAGAAAATACGTATAATTTTTAAACTGCTCATGTTGTGGGGGAAAAAAAACAAAGTTTGAACCCAGTTAGATTTCAGTCTTTCCGGGTATCATGTGGTAGATTTAACTGAATACGCAACAATGCCTAACCTTTACCCAATTCTGATCAAAGACAACTAGATTCAAGGTTATTAATTTTCTAGTCATTTCCACCAATAAAAAGAAAACATAAAAAAAAAACACAAAAGAAATCACAGAATAAACTTAGCATCGCACTTGAAGAGTTGACTCTCCAGTTCTGTTATAAAAAAACAGAAAACCTAAACTGAAGATTTTCCCTGAACTTTGGAGAACCGTGTGTACTTTTCCCCCATTATTGGAAAGCATTCAGACACCAGACTGGCATAAATTGGATGAGAATGCAGTGATACTAAATGAGAGAGATCAAATAACAGTATCAAACAGTTCATATCCATTCAGGTATTTAGGGGTTTTTGCTGTTTTGCAGTTTTAAATGGGCAAATGCTTTTAAAACATGCCTTTCACCACTTACTAAGAGGCATTACAAAGGAACTGGTGACATCTACAAGTCTTTATGTCTTGTCTCTATTAATCTTGATCTCTGCCTACCCATTCCTTATTTTCTGAAAAGATAATTGAATAAACTAATTCCTTATGTGGATGATCTTAAAGGTCTTTTCCAACCTGGCTGATTCTATGATTCTATCTTCTGAAAAGGTAACTGAATTAATGTTTAAAAAACAGTAAATAGTGTTTACAGTCATTACTGATTAACATTACTAAATTAACAATTTAGTTAATATAAATGAAAACAAGGAAGCTTCCATACAGTGACACAGAGAGGTTGTGCATATTTTTTTATTTAAAAAACTCATGGACATTGACATAACCCTAATTTAGGTATCCGTTGACAAAACTTTCTTCAATGAAAATGTTAATGTTTCAGTGTTTCACATGGAAGAAGACAGCTGAAGTACAAGAATTATGCTGATCCCACTGACAGCTTAGAGCAACAGCATCAGCTTTTAACTATGGAAAGAAAAAAATTACGAGACCAACATAGCTGACCAAATAAGAGGAAGATAACATTGCACATATGCCTGTAATGGACACAAGACAATTTCTCCACTAGTCCTGCTTTCAGGCTTCCTTGATTGTATACACAACTAGGGAAATATCTGCCAACGTTAATTAACACACATGAAAACTAGATCATTTATCCAAGTAAGCCTCCAGCAATTCAGGAGTTAGTAGCCAAAAATTACTTAAACGTCACTTTTTGTAAGTGACACTGTTGGAGAGTTATCCATTTAAATAAAAAAATGTAAATAATACACTATTAGCCTTGGGAAATCCACTGATTTTTGGGAAAGAAAAAAAATAAACCACGTACTGAAAGAAAAAAAAAAAACACAAAAAAATACTCAAACAAACAAAAACACCCCAACAAAAACTGACTTCTATTTTGGAATTGTGACTTTATAGGGACAGAAAGGGATGTCAGGTTTTTTATCCTGCTTCTTATTACTTATAAAATCAGTTTCTTGGTATATGAGTCTCCTGCGTTCAGCTGTAGCAGTTATTCTTCTTCTTAGTAGCTGATGCAGTGCTGTGTTTTTGACTTTAGCCTGAAAATGCTGATAACACCAATGTTTTTAGTTGTTGATAAGTAATGCTTACATTTCAATGACTTTTTCAGTCTCTCACACTCTGCCAGTGAGAAGGAAATCAGAAGCTGAGAGGAAGCAGAGACAGGACACCTGACCTGAACTAGCCAAAGGGCTATTCCATACCACAGTACCTCATGGCCAGTATAGACACTGGGGGTAGTTACCTTTAAGGCCCTATATCCCTGCTTGGTTGGAGGCTGGGTATCAGTCAGCAGGTGGTGAGCAATTGTATTGTGCATCACTCGTATTTGTTTTCATTTTCCCATTTTAGTTTTATATTCTCTCTCCTTGTTATTTCCCTTATTACTACTGGTGGCAGCAGTAGTAGTTTTGTATTATACCTTAGTTACTGGACTGTTCTTACCTCAACCCATGGGATTTACATTCTTTTGGTTCTCCTCCCCATTCTTCCAGGAACAGGGGGAAGAAGAATGGGGGAAAGTGAGCGAGCAGCTGCATGATTATGCGTTACCAGCTGAGCTTAAACTACAACAACTAGGAAAACAAAAATATGTGTCTTTCCTCGATTATTCTCAGAAGTGGTTTTAGGTCCTTATTACACTTGGCCACAGCTTTTCTGGCAAGGGCTGCTTCTCATGGAATCCAGTTAATCAGCCTTTCTTTGGATATAAATACAAGCAGTTGAGGCTCTTTTTTTGACCATGCCATGAAGTACTTATTTAGGGAAATGCTACATAGTATTACAGGAGTGGCTGGGTGAGGGATGTGGATTTTTTTTTAATTACATAGGGCAGCCGGAGGGTGAAGATGATAATTTGTCCTTGATAAAGCAATCAGGCATAACTAACAAGACTGTTGTTATATAGCTCCTCCCTTGGGTCAGCGAGTAATTCCAGAGGAACAAAAACAAGTACACCTTCAGTACCCAAGGGGAACAACAGTACACCTCTACTTTCACTCTTTAAATAACAGATTAACTGGAGGAGCCTGAAGGAAACAAATCATGCCATCTAGTAAGAGTCCATGGCTGAGCAATTTGACAAGTGAAGAGCTGAGATTCTGTACTTCATGAGGCAACTAGTACTGCAGTTTGTGCAGTTTGCATGCCAAGCAGTGACTTAAGTGAATACTCTGGCTCTTTAGGATTTGCTCTGTAGGAACTGTCTCTTAATAGTTACAGTAATATGTCCATGCCCTGTATTTTTTAGGTCCAGCATATGAATTCAAGCACAGAATTTTACCCTGAATCATAGCAAATTTCACTAGTGGAGTAAAACCTTCAGGGTAATCCTCAAAGCATGTTACCAGTGAGTCAGATTAGCATGTAAAATGCACATGGTAGAAAGGAATGGCATGCATTTAGTTTGACAGTTGGATAGTGATCTCCAGACCTTCTCAGAAGCTTCACTGACTATATAAACTAATAAAGGGGGCCAGGAGAATCTGTCAGCAGAACTACCATAACCACTACAACTCTAAGTGGATTCCTATGGGACTGATACTGAAGTCAGAGGAAGTGGCTCTGGATCTGGCAGGAGTGTTTTTCAAATGCATGACTGATCAGATCTTTCACAAATGTACTTCTGTTCTCCACAATAATCTGAGTTTAGTGTCTCTCCCTTCCTCTGTGCATTCTACTCTTTCTGCCATCCAATTCTACAGATACCATTCAGTCACGTACATCATTCTCTCAAATCTCAAATAGTACTCAAATCTATGAAGTACTTGCTGCTAGAGAATCCTGTCAGCCAGACACACAGGTAGTCATCAAGGTACAAGTGACTAAAGCAGTGAAATAATGCAGTCTGTCAGGACATGATGGGAGACATTACGATTAACCAGCCTAGCACTTTTTTAAATCATTGTCTATGAACAAAGCAAAGACCTTACAAAGGCTGCAGACTTCACTCACTCCTTTAGCTAAGTAGCACCCCAGATAAAATGTGATTCTGAGAGCTGTGTGAGACTGTTCATCACATTAGTGAGATGAAGTCATTGAGGAGGGGCAGTAAGTATCTTAAGGGCTTGCAGATCTGGGGGTTTTCCAGGACTAAATTTGGAAAGATTCAAGTACTACAGGCTAAGAATAGGAAAAGATGTAAATATGTCTCAGATCATACAGCCTTAACTAAAGGGCAAGGAAAACAAGGTTTAGACACCATTGTTGTTTTCTTCTCTCAACAAAAACTAAATGCCAGCCAGCTGCACCCAGTATGTCTCAAGGAAAAAAAAAGAAGCAAAACAAAACACAAAGCATGACTCATTAATAGGGGAAGTTTAGCTGATGCAAGCATAGGGCTAGTGGCACTTACCAAGAAGCAGAACCGATTCTTGGCCAAATATAACTCCCCTTCCAGATTGCTGATTTATTCTGGAACAGGCCCTCCAAAAAAACATAATCCTCAACTAATAGCAGAATATCCAGTCAAGAAAACCAGTCTCCTCCAATCTCTAAGCAAAACTATGCCATGTCAAGAATTTCATGGCACACTGATACGTGTGCACAGCTCAGCCAAGGCCTTTAAAACTAAACAAGCCAATAGACCTTTTCTTTGAAGAAAGGGTGCTTTAACTCTTTAGTATTCACGGTACAATTAGAACACCAATAATCTCATTTGACTGATCATCATAATACATATTGCTAATCTTCAGCACTGTTAGTGAGGTTTGGACTGAAGGTCACATTGAAAAAAAGGAACATACCAGAAGAGGACACACAAATGAAGAGAAAACTTCCACACTATGAGAAGCAAACAGAAATGACTACACACAAAGTTATGGGATGAAGGTGGTTAGAACAGATACTAACAGTTAGAATCTACCAATTTCATAACAAAGTAAACAGGTTGGGACTCACACAAACCTAAAGCCACATCTATTTCACACTCAACAAATGGGCTTCAACAAGTTTTCAGCATCAACAATACAAAAGAGGCTCAGTGTAAGAGTGGAATACTAATAGCCTCATGACATCAGAAAGCCTGCTCTGGAGCAATCACATATTGCTATATGGCAGAAAAGAAAACCAGCTGTAATGTAGCTTGCTCTATTCTTCCAACAGCTTGAGGTTATTCTAAAGTTTTATGCTGGGAAATTAAAAACCTCTACTTCTAAAGAACCTTTTTCATAGACTTGTTGAATTAACTCTTCCACAGTAATTTTTACTGTCTATGGCACCTAAGAAGCTTTCAGGAGATCAAAATATCCTTCTCGTCCCAACTTTATGAATGTCCATTTTATTTCCGTGTATTTCAGTAGTTAGAGATACAGCAGGTGACTGAGTATTTGCCTCCTTCTCCCAAGCAGCCTTTATTAAATAGTCAAGTAGGTTTAAAACATAGTTTTTAAGCACATTTTTTGATTAGAAAAATACTGATTTTTGTGAATCCTGGATTAGATAGATATTAATTCTCCCATGCTATTTTCTGAAACATACACTTTTCCATATACTGTCCAATACTGAAACATTACTTCTCCAAAAGAAAAGAAATACAACCATTTCATACCAGTCATATAGTTCTGTATTTTGTGCATGAAAACAGTTGAAAAAGTTTAGTTTGCTATACATATATATATACACCTCTAAATACACAAGATACTGCAATTCCTCAATTTAATACTAATCCTCTTACCTGAAGATGGTTACAAAAAATAGTCCTAGTTGCTGTAACTTTTTTTTTTTTTTTACAAGTTTGACTACGGTTACAAGACCCTGGATTACAAAATGCTCAATTCCATTAGCTTTTAAACTGACAAACAGGCAATTTAGGATGATATGCTTTTAAAGTCGTGTAGCTTATAGCATCTGCCATCATAACAAAAGAGAGTTAAAAAACAACTTTACATCTTTTACTTAAAAACCACATAAGAAATGCAATACAGAACATACTGAAATGGGAATTTTTTGAACAAACAATATATAGTGTTAACAATAAGCATAAGCACTAAGCAGCAATTTTTTTTTTTTCCTTTGTGATACTGCTCCAGCAATTTAGTTCCTCATAGATGTAAGACTACAGCTAGCTGACACTGTATGAAGAGATCTGCAGCTGAAATATTGATTCGAACAGTATCTCCCAGAAGTGCTATTCCTTCGAGTAACAGAATGGGATTATTCTTGTGCTCACTGAAGTTATTGTAAAAATTAAATCCCAACTTTCATATGATTTACTTTCCTGCAGAAAATCACATATATGAATATAATGCTGCTATTTCTTAAGCTACCTAACAGAGCAGGTAACTACTATATTTCCACAGGGAAAAGGCTGACAGCAAATCCTACGTATTTTCCTATGAAGGAAAAAAAAAAAAAAAAAAAAAGAAAAAAGCTCACCACCAAAAAAACTCCCAAACCTTGAATGTGTTGTTAAAATACTGTATTATGATTTTAAACTCAGGTAATAAAGCATGCCCGCAAAGAAGCATTTCTTTCAACCAAAATCATACCGCAATCAAGGGAACCAGCCCTATTACTGTATTATAAAACTAGACTATTATGGCAGGCTCTCCATTTCCCTATGCATCTTCTAACTCTAAAGACAAGTAACTCCTATCTGTATTCAAAAAAGACTCAATTCAAGCATATTAAAGTTCATGGGCAATCCCCACCCCACTTTGTGTTGTAAGCAAGCTCTCCTTTAGCTAGGACCTGGGCTTTTCCTTCTTCATGGGAGTAAAATTCAGCCTTTGAAAACAACATATACTTGCGATCAGAATGATCTTTAAATACCTGCACTAGCTAAATGCTTTTACAATGTTCTTTGTGCATCTTTCCATCCATCTTTGGGCTAAGCCTGGTTTGCAGAATGGCCTATAGCACTATTACCAAGTGCTAAGTCCAAGTCCATAGAATCATTTAGGTTAGAAGGAACCTCTTGTGATCATGTAGTCTGAGACCCCTGCTCAAGCATGGTCAGCTACAGCAGGCTGCCCAGGATCATGTCCAGTCAGGTTTTGAGTATCTCCAGGGATGGTGACTCCTCAACCTTTCTGGTCAACTTGTTCTAGTATTTGACCACCCTCACATAAAAAACTGTTTCTTTGTGTTTCAGATGGAATCGGTGTTTTAACTCAAGTCCACTGCCTCTCAGTCCTGTTACTGAGATCTTCTGAGAAGAGCCTAGCTCCTCCATCTTCACTGCCTCCCATTATGTATTTATATGCAGTGGTAAGATCTCCCCCAAGTCTTTTCTTTCTCAAGCTGAAGAGCTCCAGCTTTCCCAGTCTCTCATACACAGCCTTGTGCTAGACTTGCTCCAGTAAGTTTCTATCTTTTTTGTACTGGGGAGCCCAGAACCGGACACAGCACTCCAGATGCGTCCTCATCAGTGCCAAGAGTAAAGGAAGGATTATCTCCCTCAGCCTGCTACCAAAGCTCTGGCCTTTATTGCCATAAGGGCGCATTGCTGGCTCAGAGTCAGCTGGTTGTCCACCAGGACCCCAAGGTCTTTCTCAGCAAAGCTGCTTTCCAGCCAGTCAGCTCCTAGGTTGTACTAGTGCTTTGGGTTGTTCCTCAGGGAGCAAGACTTTGCAATCCCCCATGTTGAACTTTGTGAGAATCCTCTGTCCAGTTCTCCAGCCCAATGAGGTCGCTTTGAAAGGCAGTACATCATCTGGTATTACCAGCCACTCTTTCCAATTTTATATGGTTTGCAAACTTGCTGAGGGATGCACTCCATCCCACAATCTCTGTCATTAATGAAGGTGTTGGAACAGTATTGACCCCAGTATTAAGTCACAGGGTACAACCATTACTGACTTACCTCCAAATGGACTTTGTGCCACTAATTAAAACCCCCCTGTGCTCACTCATTTGGCCAGTACTTAGTCTTCCTCACTTTACACTTGCACTGTTAAACCTGTATGTTATCAGTCTCTCTACTAAAGTCAAAGGTAAACAACATGGACTGTTCTCCCATCATCCACAAAGCTAGCTGTCTCTGTCAAAGGCAATAAGGTTGGTCAAACATGATTTCCCCTTTGTAAATCTATGCTGACTACTCCTGATCACCTTCTTGTCCTTCATGTCTTTGGAAATGCTTTCCAAGAGGATTTCTCCATTACCTTCCCAATGATTAAGGTGAAACTGATTAGCCTGTAGCTCCCCAAATCTTCCTTCTTGTTTTTCTTGAAGATAGGAGTAATATTTTTTTTCTTTTCCAGTCTACTGGAAGATATCCCAATCTCCATGACCATTCACGGATAATTAAGAGTGGCCTTGCAATGGCATTGGCCATCTTCCTCAACAGTTAGCGATGCAACCTGTCAGGCTCATAGACTTTCAGTTTAAATGCACCCTATTCTGGTCCTACCACACCAATGTTCCAGACTTCCCCTCTAGTCTCAGGGGCCTGGCAACCACAAAGGCTTGTTTTACTGGTAGAGACTAATGCAAAGAAGGCACCAAGTACCACATCTTCCCTACCCCACTTGACAGCAGGCCTACCATTTGCTGTTTATGTACTTGCAGAATCTCTTCTTGATGTTCTGCCCGAAGGCTGAGGAACTATCCATAGCTAACGGCTACTCCTGGTCCTTCAGCCACATGCCCTTTGCTAGACTTGTAATATCTCACACATTCTGGGGCAGTAAGGAAAATGATTTAATTCCACTGGGGGTGGTTCAGGAGTCCAAGCTGATTTTCCCAGCCTATGCTTTGTGCAGTGGAAGGCAACATACAAAAACGGTATTTTTTCATGTTTTGCTCTTTAAAATATTTATTTATTACTATCTCCAATTTCTGTATAAATGGGTAATGTTCTAGATAATGTAGGGATATAAGAAATACTTGGAGGCTCAAGTATTGTATCAGAAAGATGTGCTGACTTTGTAAAAACCGACTACATTTCACATTAGGCAAAATAATGAATAGACTTTTCTGGTTAGGAAGATGTAAAAATAAATGAATGGTTTTCCCTGTAAATTTTACTGCAGAAATCACCTGTATGACTTGCACTTAACCCTTTACTTGTCATGCAGCGTTACAGTACTTCCCCCCCCCATCCCACAAAACAAACAAAAAAAACAAATATTCCACTAGTTGTTACAGATTGCACTTTTAAAGCACAGACTTGCCAGTCCTCAGCATTTCCAGTGTCCTATTTAAACTGTTGACATATGCAGTCTTCATTTTATGAAACTGGAAGATTTCGCCTAAGTACTTCTTTTGATGCTGGAGAAATGTTATCTGGGAAGATGACTTCAAACTCTATAATTAAGTCTCCACGTTGGTCAGGATTTTTGGGAAATGGCAAACCATATCCTATAATTCTTCTTCTCATCCCAGGCTTTACAACTTCATTTACTGTCATAGGTATGGTTCTTCCTTCTATCGTTGGCACATTGATGGAGCTGCCACACAAAGCCTAAAGAAAAATTGGATCATGACAAAAAAAAAAAATGGTCAGAACTTTATCTGTAACTACAACTGAATTTAACTTATTTAGCAAAGACTAGCATTGTAAACAGTATTTCCACTGTACACTACTGAGATGTCAAGATTCAAACACAGTGCTCCTCTCAAAAATGGAAAGCTTCAATTTGCCACTGAATTACTAATCTTATGCAATGGCCACTGATTGGTAATGGGCTTATATACCCTTCAAAGATATTATCAAGTAAGAAAGTAGTTGAGATACAGTGAACTCTTAACTCTACAGATGTCCAGCTTCTCAGTTTCCACTGGAAAGAGTCCCATTCCATTTCTTGTGTTTGCATTGTACAGGAGTTTTACTCTAATAGACTATCAACCTATACTATATAGCATTGCAGAACAAGTGTCTGTAAGCAGAGGCATTGAATTTCACAGCTGTCTTAAGAGAGCATTTGCAATGCTCAAAGAAAAGCAAACAACTATTTTAGTGCATCAAAATTAAAACATTACAGACCTCCTGCTTTTTCCAATAGCTTGCTTTCATTTCTAGGATCTGGTAACATTCCAATTCCTCCAACATCACCTGATTCAGCACAATTAGTCTATACTGATAATGTCCAATTTACATAATACAGTAAGTCTAAATAGGCTTTTATCTATGAAGGTACTATATTATCCACATCAACATTAAACACTGTGTTTTCTCCATCTTTTTTAGGTGCCTCAACTCACTTCAAATGTGATTTAGTTAAGAATCATTTAAGGGAGCTCATCATGTACACAAAGAGTTTATAATGCAAACAGGAGTTTATTTCTCCACCTAATGCTAATTAAGAAATAAAAACACATTACACACACTTAGCTACAATATCTTTTAAACAGTGAATGTATCAGGGCTTGTTGTTAAGAACTCTGCTCAGTTGTATTCCTGATTTTTCCTTTTAAAAGCCAATGTGTTTTGACTTGGAACAGAATATAGAAAAAACTATACCATTTTTTGTTGTTATATATAGCTCCTATAACACCTGTTCACAATACTTTATCCTCATGAAATCAATCTCCATGTACTCTGAAATCACACTGAAATAACTTATGACATAAAAAGGCAAACTTAGAATTTGTTGGCAGTGAAAGTATTTAAGACATTTCTACTTTGTCATACAGAAGTAGCAACCATATCACAGCAGTAAAGAGCATGCTATATTAGATGTACTTGTTAATTTTATTTGTTTGTTATTTCAGATTTTTTTATCAAAAGTTACTGCTTCCACTATAAATAACTGTGCTCTGTAGCCACAGTGACATTACTAGAGTGAAACTATTAAAAAACCCAAAGCAAGAAAACCCACAAACCCACCAGAAGTTTACTGCTGCTGCACAGGGTAGCCATTGTATCATACTGTAACAGGTTTAAATATTTAGAGTTCTACCAAAAGAAAAACTTACCTCCCTTAAGCTGATCTTAACAGGATAGATAATATTTGATCCATCTCTCTTGAAGTGAGAGTGCGGTTTATCTTTAATGATAAAAACAATATCAGCTGGAATCGTGTTAGGTGTTTCATCACCTTCTTTTGGAAAAGTGATTTTGGTACCTTCTTTCCATCCTCTTTTTATCTCAATAGTAAGAATTTTGTCCTCTGTTCGGACACTTCTACCATCTGGGTTAAGCCTTTTACGTGAAATCCTCATCCTTTTTGTGCAGCCGTGATAGATCTCTTCCAATGACACTTTGAGTTCATGGATTACAGGGGGATCTTGTTTACGACGTAACTGACTACCAACTGTATTTCTTTCCCTTGGAAAACCATTCATACTAAAACTAGTGAAGGAACCAAATGGATCACCATCCACCTCCATGTCTTCAGTGTCTCTGCCACCAGGCATCCTCCTTCCAAAGAAGATCTCAAAAGGATTTGTGCCACCAAAGAAAGCTGCAAATGTTGCATGTGGGTCACCATGGAAGGAGTACCGGAAGGTACCACCCTGTCCATCAGATCCTCCAGCTCCTCCTTTCAAACCTAAGGCAAATAAGCAAAGTTAAAACCAAATCTAATATGAGCATAAGTTTTCCTATTGTTGAGTGTAATGATACTGGAACTGATGAGTCAAAAGGTCTTTGCAGTAGAGTAAAAGGTTTCCTTTTCAATGAGGACTCAACAATAGACTATGCAGTACCAACTAGTAACTCAAAAGCTTGAACAGCAACAAAGTCTGAAGCTCTAGAATGACCCCTACTTCAGAAGAACAAGTATCGCAAACCTAAACTTTTTTTCCATATGATTGAAGCCAGTTATTCAAAGAATTAGCATCTTAAAACAGAAGACTTGATCTTTTCTTGTTCTGCAAAATCTAAGTTGAATCCCTCTTCGAGATCACTTCTGGGGAAAATTATGCAGTATCATATGCAATATATCTCTGCAGCTCAGCTTTAGCTCTGTGTTAATCAGCTTTACCTCTTTTCCTTTCAGTTTGAGTGAAAACATGCCAATAGTAAAGCAGCCATATGTCTCATAATGTTCAGTTCACCATCCTAAACTTACCACTGCTTGTGCTCCTATGATATAAAATAGGTAAGAAACATGGGAACTTTTTTCAGTGCAGCCACAAATCACAATAGCTTGAAGTTCCTAAGACCCATTTGGGTACAGAAATCTTGCACATACTGTCACTGTCTCTGTGCAAAACAATCAATGTTCTCAAATAGCTTTGTTCTTTCTCTTCTATCTTCTAAAAGGAGAGATCTACATTTCATTTCTTCCAAATAATGATTTCCCTCACAATTCTTACTGGACAGTCCTTTGCATTTCCTGCTCTCTCATTCCAAACCCAGCTAAAAGTTATTTTTCCTAAATGCCTCTTTCCCAACAGGTGTTTTCCAAGCATTTCCTCCTAATAGTGTTCTCCGGCACTGACCATTTCAGGATACTTTCTCAAACCTTTATTAAGAAGACTTTCAGCCCTTCATCATAGATACTTTTATTTCTAAACTTACAATGTTTGTCTGGCTTGGTTTGTTGATTTTTTTTTTTTCCAGTCTTACACAGCTCAGTAATACAGCTGCTATCCTGCTTCCATAGCCATAAAAATCTGAACACTTACACTAGTGAGGCATACATTCCCTAAACTTGAAAAAGGGGTTTGGTTTGGTTTTTTTCGGCTGTTTTGGACCTTCTGTGCTTAAGCTCAATAGTGGTTAACAACAGCAACCAAGACATTAGGATGAGAAACTTTCCCCATCTCAACACCAGGTAATATTAAAAGTACTTAGCAACATATAGTACATTCTTCTGTCACAGTACAGTTAATGTAAAACAAGCACATCAGTGGATTCAATGTGATAGTAGAAGGACACTTCCTGGAATAGCTAGCTGAAAGTTACTGAAGGCACATCAAGTTCCCAGCTGTAAAAACACTGATGTTTCCTCCTTCCTCCCACACTACCCACTGCCTTTCCCTCACAACTTCCAGTTACACTGAAATTGAAGAGCTCAGAGAGCAACTGAGGCTCAGCAGGTATTTCCAGATTCACCACTCAAAAATTCATACTTCAGTTTAATATTATGTCCCAAATAAACAGAAATCTACATTTTGAACCTCTGTTTTCAAGTATGCAACACTAGAATGCCAAAGGCTGCACTGCTTTATATGCTTTACTTCAAGCTCTTTGGTGAAAGTGCCTAAAGTGCTATTTTAGGAAAGTAGATAGGATGAGCTGCTGCACTTATTATGCAAATGAGTAAACAGGTATATGATGAGTAAACAGGTATATGATGATACACTGAAAAGAGGCAGGGGGTGAGAAGGAAGAAGTGCAAGGCGGCAAAAGACTCGAGAAGCAACAGTAAGACCTCTGGTATCTACATAAATGCTTTTTTCCTAGGATGTTTTAATAACAGCACTAAAGCTTTGAACCCATGCACTGGAACAAAAAACAAAAAATCCCATCTTCTCTACACATCTTCTGTAGAAACTGTAAAAACTGAAGGTCTTCTACATGAATTTATGGATGTTAATAAAACCTCTGGATGACAGAGGACCAAATTATTATGTATTCGTAAGAACCCATAATTTTCCCCGAAGTACTGCTATTTAAGTGTCCTCCTTTATATTAACAAACATGGCCCTGAGCAAATGCCAAGGAGCAAGGGGACAGACTTGGCACAATAGAAGTAATTATTTCATGTGGAGTTTCTGATTCCATACATTTAAGGAGAGAGATGTTAATGACTTCCTCTGTTGCTCAATCGTAAGACTGAAAGTCACGTAAGTCAAAACAAAAAAGAACCAAAAAAAACCAAAAAAAGTCATCCTCTCCAGATACCCATTTTAGGATAAATATGACATTTCTGAGGCCTCAGTCTCTTGGCATGTTACCACTGTTTACAATTAAAGCTAAAAAATTGTTCTGGTATTTCATGACATAAGCCAAATTCTTTCCTCTCCAGGCAAGAAGCCAGGGACAGCTACGGACTGGACACCTGGGCTTCTGCTCAGGACTACCCTACCTAGATCAAGCAGATTACCCTTTAGCAAAAATTTAAGAAATTAACGTATCTCTTTCAACTGCACCTCAGAAAGTGCTATGGCAAGGGAAGAGAGCAGTAAGTGATCCCAGAAAGCTACTGGTGCATCATACAAACTTTTTCAATTCATTAACTTTTTTTGTCTGTCAAGTATTTGGGACTTAAAAAAAGAAAAAACATTAAAAAATAAAACTGTATCAGCACTAAAACTCTGAATCCATTTTACATTTAAAAAGCTAACGAGTCAAAGTTCCAAGCAGTTCAAATGCATTGCCTAAAAATCAACACATTTTGCTTCATTTAACATAATGAAAGTGACTGACCAGAGTATAACAGACACATACATACCTTCCTCCCCAAACTGATCATAAATGTCTCTCTTTTTGGGATCACTCAGCACTTCATAAGCTTCTGCAATCTCTTTGAATTTTTCCTCTGCATGAGGAGACTTGTTCTTATCTGGATGCCATTTAAGGGCTTGTTTTCTGTAAGCCTTTTTGATATCCTCTTCAGAAGCTCCCTTTTCAATTCCCAGGATAGAATAATAATCTTTCCCCATCTTGAGTGTTGGAGAAATTCAGATTTTCCTTGCTATGGAAAAAACAGTGTCCAGTGTCTTAGCAACGAAGAGATGCTAGAGAAGGAGAAAACAAAAATCAAATTTGGAATCGAAACAAACAGAACTGTTATAAATCAACACTCTCTAATACATTAAAGAAACACTAAACAGCTTCTCTGTATTTCATTCCTTCCCCCTTTGCTCATGTATAAATACTTATACACACTGGACAAGACACAGCCCTCTTTAGAGCCCTCCCATCTACAGTACATGTCTCTGCTCTTTCTAGAACAACAAATAATACAGGACGTCATTTCCCCGACTGCCCCAGCTGAACAGTCAGCATAGCTTTCACTCCCTCTCACACATACGCATGCGCATGCATGCACACACACAGACACAGAGAAAATGCTGAACTTCTATTTCCTCCCTTCTCAAACAACTAGAAAGTTTAAAGGTTTGTGTGATAGTGCCTTGCATCACTAGGCCTGAATCCAGTCTGCTCTGAAGGCAATTCCCCCAACAGTAATACCATAGCCCATATAAATTAATTATAGCATTTTACTTCACTGTTTCTATAGAGACAGCTGTACATGTAACTGTTTTCTAAACATATCAACATGGATTTGTACACTTTCCAGCAAAGGCTACAGAGTATTTTGCACCAAAGATAACTACAAAGCTTCAGAAAGCATGACTTAATTTCTTTAAAAATAAAATTAAGCCACCCTCCACTACAGCTGACTGCAGCCATATACAATTAAGCAGTAAGAAATCAAATCTGAGAAGAAAACACCATTCGGTTTACCACAACTCAAGCCACTCAACTGTAGCAGGCCCTGACCTCCTCCTACACAAGAAGTAGCATCAAGACTATTATACAAGTATGACAATACATCAAGCAGATAACTTTCATCTAATTGGATGTCAGCAACAGAAAAATACCTAGTTTCTATGCATCTGTTTTACAATACATAGTGCAGAGAGAATGGTATGGAAGCTTCAGCCTGCAAGACTTCTTTTGGATCTTCTTTAAGAGTTATAGGTCAAGAAATTATCACTACTTGTCAGGATGGCAATAAACTTCAAGACTGACGAGACTGTAGAAACACCCCTCCCTGGAACAAAGTATTAAAATGCACCATTTTGGTCATATCTAGAAGTTACCTGCACGGACATTTCAAGGTTCAATTATGAAGTTACTTGTGTTAAGACAATTAAGTTCAACTGCCTGCCTTTTAATGATAAAAAAGTTTAAGCCAGCATATAGCAGCCAAGGGACCATCAAACTCAAGTGAACACCATCCTTCTGATTCCAGGAACACTGTAATTTGCTTTGCACAATCTGCTCTAACTTAAAAGGGGGCTGACAGTGTCAACCTCCTCTATTCCTTAGATCCTATCCTTTTCTATTTCTGCAATAGAATTGACTAGATTTCTTCAATGTATCCAGGAACTGCTTAATTTATATTATTTTTTTTTAATGAAGGCAGAATAAAGATGAGATTACATCACAGTATTTGAGAAAGCAAGAACTTTTGCATATCTGTAGTTATTATTTGAAATATATGAAGGCCAAAGGGTACTGAAAGAGGGAATAGGCTGCACTTGCCAACAAATCTCTCGGGACTTACTTGCATTTCTGGAACACTGAGAGATACAAGGTTACAGAACGAACCCTTACCGCTAAAGGAGGAAGTTGTTGCTCAGATCCACATGGAATAAAGTTAAGTCTTTTACTAATCACCCTTTTAGTTTTATCTTTCTTTTGAAAGGGCTGCTTTTGTTAATTTATAATTAGTAGATCAGATGAATTCTCATAGACTAGCATCCGAAATTCAGCATTTTCACCGCTCTGGAGTTTTGAAAAGCAGTAGGTGCAACAGCCTGAATTAAAACCAGGCTTCAGCTGGTTTTATGTACCACTCCCTAGGAAGCTACTTTACTTACATGTGTTAGTGGGCAGTTTTAACCTTACTAGGCTCAGGAAATGGTTGCAAATAGGACAAATCACTATCCAAACCCAGCAGTTATCATACTCTGAACTACAACAGGAAGCAAACATCATCGCTATTGATATTATAAGATTTAGAGCAGCCTTAAATTCTCTTGCAAAACTAGCAGAGAAAGGAGTTATGCTCATCTATGCTCCCATAGTATGGTTTGAGCAACATCTAGTGGGATTATAACTTAAATCACCTGAAGTACTCCCACCAGCAAGTGTCTGAGAAGGACCTCATTTAGGTCACCATGTTGTCATATAATGGAATTTTCAGAACAGCAGTAACTCAGACTAGTTCCAGGATTGTGTTTGTCATGTTTTTTAAAAACCTCTGGTCAATGGAAATGGCAGAGGGTGCATACAGTAGTTTAATAGAAACAAGGCATAAGAAATTTTCCCAATTGAGAATATCATATTAAACACTGATGTCTCCTTTTAAGTATCAAAAGGATACTGAAGGAGCTGCAATTAGCAAAGCTTAGCACTCCCTTTTTCATTAAAAGACACAATGGTCAGGATTTCTTCTTAAATCAAGTTTGTTTTCCTTGAATGTCAAAACTTACAAATTCTGGTAACAAAAAAATATTGCACTGGGACATTCTGACAATCAATCACAGTGAGTAACTGCTCAGGCATCCTTTCTCTCCCTACAGAGAGGAACATGCTATTCTGGCATCAGTGCCAAGTTATACCCCTAATTAGATAACTCATTCTCCCAAAATGAAGTTAGGATTTTGAGCAAGATGTACAGCAATGACTTCATTACTTCTACTTTTCCACTCTGAAGGGGATCTTCACGTCAGAATGAATTTACAGTCTAGAATTTCACATCTCCTAGGAGCTGACAGGATAACTGGAGCACGGCTTTCCAGAAAACATGTTCCTTCTTTTTTTCCATGCTGAAACCTTTTCTCACATAATCAGAGAACTTTTGGAAATACATGTAGGCTGCAGTTCCTCTTACATGCTTATTAAGTTCTTTAACCAATCTGTAATAGGAGACTCTATCTCCCTTAGAAGTAGTGAACACTTTTAAAAATTATTATTATTACAAGACTCGCATGCACAAGATGAACATCTAATGATGGCACTAATTACCATTTGGGTACATCCAGTCATACCATGACATCTTAAGACACTGAAATCCATTCAGTAACTGTGATAAGTTTTTACACCTTCCAATCTTCTGAGTATTAGAGCAATTTCAAGGACAGACAATGAATCACAGCTGTGGATTTTGAGAAATCTAAATATCTAATCTCCGCAAATCTTTTTTGTCCATTTTGTCCTTTTATCTCACATTCCTCTTCACAGGAAAAGAAAAGAAGGAAAATCCTTCATGTACTCTCCACAACAAGGACTTCTGGCATTGCAGACCCTTCAAGTAAGCACAGAAACAGAAACCAAAACAGCTTAGGAAAACAAGCCCACTACCACCACCACCAAAACCCCTTTACTTTTACTGCTATAGTCCTGTCTTCCCTATATGTTACCACAAACACCTAGAATTTGAAGCACTTAAACTCTCACAGACTGAAAAGATTCCGCTTCCAATATGTCTGAATAAGATTTTTATTTTCTGCTTAAATGCCAACCAAGCGTCCCCTACCTACTTCAGAATACTGTCGTGGTACTCTTCTTATGCACTGAGAAAGTTAGCAGACTGTATTTGTTCCACGCTTCCTTACACTGATGTTATTTGTTACAGTCAAAATTAAAATCCAAATACATAAAATGGGAATTTCAGTTTAAGCTTTTTGAAGTCACCTGGAAAAAAAAAAAGTGTCTTCAACTATAACAAATTACTAAAAAGCCAAGTAGACAATTTACTAAAGAATTAATAGAATTTTGAAAGGGTACAGAACTTGCCTAACTTAAGCCTACTTTTATCTAGAGGATTTTCCATTTTCTTTGATTCAAAACCGAGAAAGTAACATTTCACTTTTCGAATACAAGAATTCCTTTTTTAATTTAGAAATGTTTATGAAATATACGCTAGGAAGCCATAACTTGTTCCTTTGATAGTTCACCTTTACTTCCAAGACTGAGTTTGTCTACTCACATTCGGCATTTCACTTGAGTTACTATTTCAGTGAAATAACTGTGGCTTTAAGATATCTTTCCAACTATTCACTCTGAACAACTGTACTTCAACTCGCATACATATGGACAAGTGATACACATCATAACTTTAGCAGAACAGTGGGAGCAAGGTCGTACCACTTCCAGGTCTTAGAAGAGTAGCATTAACTCTGAATTCATTGCTCTCTTTAAAGAAGCATTCATAAGAACTGCAATTAAGGAAACATTCACAGTAACAGCTACACTGAACTGAAATTCTAGATTAATCATAAATAAACACCAGTATGTTTTTTTTTCAAAGGAAAAGCTTCAAAGCGGGACAGTACTGTTATTTCCTGAAATATATGAGATTGAATAAAAATGTTGACTATTTCCTACAAATTAAGCCATTTCTTATGCTTTCCTCAACTATTAAGCCTCCAAATCAAAACTGAAAAAGACAGGACTAGATCACTGAACACGTTAAAGAGCAAACAAAACCACAAAGGCAAATTCCAGACAGATCACAACTATAAATACACATGTGCACATAAATGTCAAGGCAGAGGAGCCAAATCCCTCCCCAGAAAAGCTCTTCCACAATTAAGTATCATAATATTTGCCAACCCGCATTGATGAATGGAATAAATTTACACTCTCCCTACAATAATTTGAAGAAAGCACATCCATATACAAAATTTACTATAAGACCATCCATTATTTTCCCACAGAAAATGAATTTGACAATGACTTTTCTCCCCACCATCTTCACCTGTATATAGTTGTTAAATGAGCTACGTTTATACTTTGTGAATAAGACCTTGCACAAGCAAACCCCATTCATTAATTTCACTACAGAAGTATTCAGCAACTAGTTTCATACATAGAACTAAATCCTAGAGTTTACAACAAAAGCAACAAATGGTTGAAATGCTTTTTTAGAGCTAACAAAGTGAGAAGTGAGATCTGCAGAGTCTAAGAATCCTTTCTAATCATTCAACAGCCCTTAAAAAAAAAAAAAAGCTTCACTGAGTCACACACTTCATACCCAAGTAACTACCCAAATTTATCAAGTTTGTACACGTTCTCTGGAGAAACATGCTGCTACTGTGATGGAAGTAAGAAGTTCATTGTAGACAATGAATCTAGGGCTGATTTTACATATAAATAATCATATAAGAAAGTGAAATACCACAAAAACTTAAAAATAATAATGGAATTATAGTTACAATAGACAGTGACATTAACTTTGTTAAGGAGCATTCTTGAGTAACCCCACAATAATTTTATATTTTCATTTTGCATACATCGTGCCTTGGCAACACTCTACTTGTAAGAGATGCAATTTGAAATGCACCCTGAAGCACTCACTAGTTAATGCATTATATAAACCATAATTTCTTTCCTAAGGCATATGCAACAGTGCAATTTAATGCAATTCACTGACAACAGAAGCTTGCATTAAAAAGACTTTCTGGCTTCTGATTTCCTCCCAGATTAAAAAGGAAGACATACAGTGGGACAGGTATAGTCATGCTTTACAAAAATATCTGCCTTCTATTAGAGAGATATCCAAGTCACTGTGAAACAGTATTTCCTAGGACCCATACCTACTACACTTTCCATATTTAAAAAGTCAATAGCATTGTCTGGAAAGAACTGGTCTGATTATTTTTGGTTCAGGAAGACATATTAAATGAAACTGCATGATACAAAGTTATTTAAGAGAATTAAATTCATTTTATTTAAGTAATACCAGTCCTAGCATCAACAAAATATATTGATAGTAGTGGTTCTGCTTCAAAATAATGTTGATTATATTCCTGGAATTTCATGAAGCTATGCTTCTGTCAGCAAGCCGAAGGACATGTTTTTAAGGTCTTTTGTGCAAAAGCCGACTTTAAATACACATTCCAGAGCTGACATGAATTTATAGCTCAAGTTCAAGTGTTACCTCTCAAAATGCATACTGCTGTGACCCAGAGATATAATATTACCACTTCTGAACTTTCAAAATGAATTTTTAAGCCTGTGATTCATGCAGCCTCCAATTTTATTTGGAAAAATATATGACAAGACAGCAGGCACTAGCAATTTTTTTTATCCATTTTCTTTTTCTTGTTACTTCTGTAACAACAGATGAAAAATTAGGAACATTATGCACAACTGAAAATGCCCATCATATTTTCACATTAAAACTTACTATTATTATATATTAAGTTACAGGGTTGGGCTCTTCTGTTCAGAAATTGAGTATTTCTGATACAGACAATGCTAGAAAAAGAAAAAATAAATCTAACTATCAAGTAATATTATATCAAACAGTCACAACTATCTTCAAAAACACAAGGACACTAACAACACATACACACTGATCCCTTATCACCACATAGCAAACTAATATGTCATTAACAAAGAATTGCTTTCTCATACCCAATTCTTGTCTACTAAGTCATAATTGCTACTGTAGTGGAAGAAAAAAAAAATACACTTGGAAGAATTTTCCAGATTTAACTTTCCACTGCTGAGATGGAATGAACATGTTCTTGCAAGCAGGCAAAGTTCTTAGGACTCAGTTATGATGTAACATGTCAATGACAATGCAACTAACTCCCCCTTATTTCATAGTGTGATTAACTACTTCAGTCAAGTACCAGACTGCACTTGGGGGAAAAAATAAAAAGGGAATATCTTAAGTATGGTCACACAAAGCAACACAGACACAAAGTATTTTCTTCTACAGATTAAGGCTTCCCTCTTCTGAAAGAATACACAGATTCCACAAGTATTTTTCTATTCCTTACTCAGATTCAGTGTCCAGTTCCCACCCACGTCAATTTCTGTAAAGGACTCTTCATCAAAACATGTTGACTGGTCAACCAGGAAAAATGCCAATCATGCAAAACATTTAACAGGTTCCCTCATATTACTGACTACGCCTATTTACCACACTATCACAAACTTCAAGTAGTAAACAACACTGCTGCCACACACTTTTGTAAACCTCTATATGAAGAGGTGTACTGTGCTGGTAAGAAGTATCTTCTCACTGTTACTACCAAAAAAAAAAAAAAAGAAAGTAAAATTGAATTCATAAGGAAGCTGAAGTTCCTTCTCCTCTAAGAAATCATTCTATTTTGATGAGTTTTGTGCAATTTACTATTAAGATACCAGCTTGGGGCAAAGAAATCAGAAAAACAGAGGAGTCAAAGCTCCTCCTTTCAATTTGACATATAAATCTGGATTTCTGTCCTAACTACTTTTGGCTCTGACTGCCGTCACACTCACAAATTTATCAAGGACTCAAGGAATTCTGTCCTGAAACAACCCATATGCAAATAAAGAATTGGACTTACTCAGATATTTATCACACTGTACCAGTCAGGTTTCTGACTCTTTGTCGCCAACCTTCCCATGTTGGTTGTGTAACAAGTAAAGATATTTAATATTATGAACAGCTTGAGGCTTTGTAATCGTTCAGTTTCCCACCAACACTAGTTGCTTTTTATTTGAATGTATTAAGTTTTATAGCCTTTCCAGTAATTGTTTTAAGAAACAACATACTGCTGTACAACATACAATGCACATCTTTCAGATTCTCAGACCCTGAGTATGTTTTAAATATTGTCACACAGGAGTATTTTATTGGTTATATATATGCTTTATACGTATGCCCCAGGCTTCCAAGTTACACTGTGTTCTCACCACCAACAGTATACCACATAACAAAGTAGATATTGTTTATAAAAGGTAAAAAAATTGCTGATTTTGATCAGTGTGAAAAAGCAAACAAGATTGCTTGGTAGCCAGCAAAAGAAGCCATAGAAGTGCCAGGAAGTAGTAGGTAAGGAACTGAGAACAAAACAGAAAACATTATAATATCATAGGAACAGCACAGTACATCTGCAACATAACCTGGTACAGTTCTGTTAGCTTCAACTCCCCAAAACCAAGTATATGTAGGGTGTTTTTTTTAACATGTTCATAAAAGGACCATAAAAAATGATCAAAGCTATGCAAATGCTCCCACATGAGAAACAACTGAGGAGGCCTGAGCTCTTCAGTCTGTAAAGATAGAAGTCGCAAAGGTCTACAAGGTCTACAAATGATGGAGAAAGGAGGAGGAGGCATGAACTGTTCATGGTCTACTCCCATCTAAGGCAGAGCCACCATGTGAAACTAGCGGAAGCCAGTTTCAACAACAAAATTAAGAAGGTCTACAAGTGAGAGAATTACCTGCTAAAGGACACTCAAAACTCAAGAACAGTTTCAGTGGAACACTGAAATAGTATAGAAGAGATTCACTGTTTCTCGACAGAGAAGCCAGGTCCCTGAGCTACAAACATCTGGAAGCCTAGGAAGGGGGAAAAGACAACTATGTGCTTCCTTTGTTCTAACCTTCCCTGAAGCATCTACTTATGGCCACTTTCAAATGCAAATTAGTGGGCTAAACAAACCACTTAATGGACAACCAGTTCAGAGATCTCAAGATGAGCACCTTTAGATTCATTAAAACTTCAATGTAATGTAATTGAGCCACTTCCACGTTGGACAGAATGAACACTTTCTAACACAGAAGCTTAAAATGTGAGCACTGGCACTATGTAGTCAACCTCAGAGACACACAGGTGCTGTCCAAATGTATGGGCTCAGCCAAGTGCTATAGGTCTTCTCCACCCAACATCTTAGACGGGAAGTATTTGAGTATTTGCTTCCTTGCCATAAAACTGGAGTATTGTTTTGTATATGTAAAAAAAAAAAAAAAAAAAAACACAACAACTGCCTGGACGGTTGGTGGGAGCTTTTTGCTTTGCTTTTTCAGTTTGAAGTTTTTTTTCAGTTGTGAGATTTTTTGGTTTGGGGTTTGTTTGGTTTTTTTTTTTGGGGGGGTGGGTGGTATTTTGTTGGGGTGTTTGGTTTGTTGGGTTTTTTTAATGTACATACACTACAGGCATGTTACTTAAAACTGACCTGAAATTACAATCCACGGTACCACTTACAACCATGTTGCCTCCTCTGCTACCACCTCTCCACCTGTTCCTATAAAACAAGTACATAAAAAGGACATGTACACCTCTGCCCTCATTGTCCTACCTACAGATTTGTTTATTACACAAACCTTGGAAAATAAGCAATAAATATTAAATATACCTGTACTATTTTCCAACTAAGTGACAGAGAGGGGTGCTGCTTACAATAAACAGACTTTTTTAGAAGAAGCACTTAGTAACACATATAAAGATGTTTCTAATATTCCTGTTTTCAGTAAAAGTGAAGCTTAATTCAACATACCATTCACTGGATTCAGCCCCACTCCTGAAGCACAGAAGGGGCTAAAATCTCCCCTAAAAGCACAGAGACAGAATAGCAAACTCATACACTACTGCAGTCCTACATTCTCCATCCCACAGACAAGAGCCAGCTGGCACAAACCAAAGTAATGTTTGCTCTGGGCCAGCTGAGACTGGACAGAAGGCCAATCAGCTCAGACCATGGGAACTAGGGTTGGCTCCCTACCAGCTCTTCCACCAAATGAATCCTGATGTAGGAGAACTTCTGTGACCTAATAGTAGTGGTATGTACTGATTAACAGGAAAAGGACAATGGAAAAATAGTGTTAGTTTCCACAATAACCCTTGCTGACTTTCCTTCAAGAAATTGGAATGGAAAAAAAAAATTAAAGGCATTTTAAATTGCATTTATTTCAATACCCTACATAAAATTAGTTACCACAGTTCCCTTATCACCCAGGAAACATTAAGATAGGCAGGCTGTTAATATAATATTTCAGTGGAAGTAGCATACAACAGCTCCTCTTTTAGCCTTTCACCTGTAGATAAGGGAGGGTGCCACCTCTTAACAATTTACCAGTGTTTACCTTAACAATGGTAGCAACCCCTTCATTCACAACAAAGGAACCCTTAAGGGGTTTCTTTCCCCAAACAATATAATTAACAACCTGCTGTCTCAGCAAAGCAGCAGCAGAGCATTCAGGGCACCTGTAGAATAAAGACAGTCCTTACAGTTTAGCTCTTGCTAAAAATCTCTGGGAAGCTGGCACTTGCACAACTCAGATATGACCTGCTCTGAACCCGAAGTCTTTCTTTCCAATGGTTCTCAGCCTATCACTAAGCATTTGGAATCATTCTATTTAAAAAAAAAATAAAACCAGCCCCAACACACTGCCAGTTTGGAACATTCACTAATGGAACATAATACATTACAGAAATATTTTCCTACTGGTGAGGATGCTCAACAGGTTTAAACTGAAGACCGATACGTTCATCTAGAATTCTATCACTACTTCAGTCATGTTCCATAATTAAGGAACAGAGAAGTCATGCCTGCAAGTTATTTTTTCCTCCTTGTTTTCTGAAACAATTGAGAAACTATCAGCAAACAGAACAGCTGAGAGAAAAATATGAATAAACATGACACCGATCACAGTTACGGATCACATGTAAGAGGGTGAAGGGTAGATTGAAGATGCCTGCACAATCCCTATCCACACTCTATTTGATGGTTCCTCCCCCCCAGTAGAAAAAGAAAGCTATTTTATCAGTCTTGATGAAGAGGCCAACTGCAAAACCAAGTAAATTCACTTGGAAAGGTGATTCAGCTACACTGTATTGTTTTTAATTGTCATTATACTCCAACAAGATGAAAGTTATTAATTCATTACCAAATAAGGAACTGCATACATTTTTGCTGTGGACATGTGATCACACTGTTCTTACATAAGCAAAAGTAGACGGTCACACTCAATGCTTTTTCCGGAGTGTGCTCGTCAAAATCCCACCCAGCTGCTGATTCACGCAGCTAGTTTCACATGCAAGGCTGAAAACACACATGCTTGACTGCTGCATAAAGACAAGAACTGGAAAAGATGTCAGAACAACTGTTTAACCTGAAAGGAGAATACATATCAGTAAGAATGTACTGCTGTTCACCTACAGGAGACAGAAATAAAGGCAGCCCTAGTTATAAGAATGTTCTGGAATAAAAGCCAAAATAGTTCCTCTTTACTCTTTCAAATGTTTCAACCATAGCTTAAATCAGGTTTCTTTATATTCTCTACAGGAAATACCCATCCACAGTCAAAAGGTTTACAGGTGTATAGTCTTCTGTTTAAGCTGAACTTATGGAACCTCCTGTTTTCCTGCTCTTCACTCACATCAAGTCTTATCATGACATCCACATGAAACATTCATCCCTTTCCAAGTCAATGCAGCACTGTAACTGAGGGCTCATTTTTAAATACAACTGGGCTTTTAATTATTACCCAAAGATACTATTAACCACCTGATACTGAAGGGGCAGTCAGACTACAGCATTCTCTAAGCTGTCTTTAGGTATCAATTTATTACAGAAAAATATCTTTGGACATTCACAAACTTCACTACAAGCAATTCTTTTCCCCAAAACATGTACGTAACCCTACCAACAAAGTTTAAGAGGATTTTCAGTCATAATCACAGTTTCTTGGACTGAAGGGATTAGTAATTTAAAACTTCAAAACCAACCCTTCAGTTTTTCCTTCTTTCCTCACCCTCAGGTGACATTTACCTTTCTATGCGCTTTTTTTTTCTTTTGACACTGATACATGCACAGTTATGTTAAAAATAAGGTGCTCTGACTCGCAAATTAACAAATACAATTGTTAGATATAATTAAACAGCGTCAGAAAGAATACTAGTAGGGACCAGGCCTATGTAATTAGGAAGTACACCAATCCAGAAAGTAATCAAGTTTTTCCCACCTTGAGATTAGAATTCTGAACATTACTGCCTAATTTAACAAAAATATGTATTTATAGGCTTATTAACAACCTGTAGGCACAATTTTCAGTGATCTGTTGACAGATGGATACATTCCATCCCCTACAACTACTACACCCATATTTGTTCTCCTAATTCTCATTCATATGCAACTTCCACGCCTTAGCTCCATCAACCAGTTTAAAGCGAGGCCTTTCACACTTTTTCGTCCCATCATTTTCCACCATCTGGGAGGAGTTTGCAAATGTCAACAACAAATTCTCTGAGCTCTCAAAAGTTTTTTTTCCCATGACATTCACACAAAAACATCCCCATCCCCCACCACCCCCAACAAGTCAGAATCTGAACACGGATGACCACATTATCACGCTGACTCATATTATCCAACTGCCTTTGGTACTACATTCTTTCTATATGGTGATCCACACTGTCTCATTGCATACTTCAGCAGTATTTAAGGAAGACGTGCATGTTCTCAGATCTACCCTTCGGTATTTCATAGAATCATAGAACAGTTAGGGTTGGAAAGGACCTTAAGATCATCTAGTTCCAACCCCCCTGCCGTGGGCAGGGACACCTCACACTAAACCACTTCACCCAAGGCTTCATCCAACCTGGCCTTGAACAGTGCCAGGGATAGAGCATTCACAACCTCCCTGGGCAACCCATCCCAGTGCCTCACCACCCTAACAGGAAAGAATTTCTTCCTTATATCCAATCTAAATTTCCCCTGTTTAAGTTTTAACCCATTACCCCTTGTCCTGTCACTACAGTCCCTAATGAAGAGTCCCCCCCCAACATCCCTATAGGCCCCCTTCAGATACTGGAAGGCTGCTGTGAGGTCTCCACGCAGCCTTCTCTTCTCCAGGCTGAACAGCCCCCAACTTTCTCAGCCTTTCTTCATACAGGAGGTGCTTCAGTCCCCTGATCATCCTTGTAGCCCTCCTCTGGACTTGTTCCAACATTTCCATGTCCTTTTTATGTTGAGGACACCAGAACTGCACACAATACTCCAGGTGAGGTCTCACGAGAGCAGAGGGGCAGGATCACTTCCTTCGACCTGCTGGTCACGCTTCTTTTGATGCAGCCCAGGATACGGTTGGCTTTCTGGGCTGCGAGCGCACACTGAAGCCGGCTCATGTTCATTTTCTCATCAATCAACACCCCCAAGTCCTTCTCCACAGGGCTCCTCTGAATCTCTTCTCTGCCCAACCTGTAGCTGTGCCTGGGATTGCTCCGACCCAGGTGTAGGACCTTGCACTTGGCATGGTTAAACTTCATGAGGCTGGCATCAGCCCACCTCACAAGTGTGTCAAATTCCCTCTGGATGCCATTCCTTCCCTCCAGTGTATCAACCAAACCACACAGCTTGGTGTCATTGGCAAACTTGCTGAGGGCGCACTCAATCCCACTGTCCATGTCAGCGACAAAGATGTTAAACAAGATCGGTCCCAACACTGATCCCTGAGGGGCACCACTCGTTACTGGTCTCCAGCCATGAACCACAACTCTTTGCATGTGGCCATCCAGCCAGTTCTTTATCCACTGAGTGGTCCACCTACCAAACTGATGTCTCTCCAATTCAGAGACAAGGATGTCATGTGGGACAGTGTCGAACACAATTTACGACACACCTAATGAAATTTAACAGCCTTCTGTAAACTAGTCAAAATCCTAGTCACATCAGCCTTTTACTGCTCAACTGTCCTCAAGCCCAGAATCAAATTTGCTGGTAGACATCAGCAGCACCCTTAGGACAAATCCCCCTTCTTCCCTTTAAAGTTTTACTATTAGATTTCCTTTCAGCAGCTCCAACCCAATTCTAGCTTTAAATCAAAACACACAAGATTAACAAGAGTAAAATGTGCAAGACAAATGTTGTAAGCAATCTACAGTATTTCTACAGCTTTTCTTCAAATACTTGCTTCTTCAAATACTTGCTAAGTGCAGTATGACTAAATGTAAGCCAGGACTCCAAATCTCTCAAGATTTTTGAAACTTACTACATAAAAATTGGTAGAGCGGGGACCAGATATGGGCTTAGGGAGCAAATTCACTCTTGCTCTTCTCCCAAAAGGCAAGGAAAAAGCTACATTATCTTCACGGAGTGAAGGCAGATGTGACAGCAGCTGCAGCAAAGCAGCATGCCCCTCCTTTTCAACATTCCCACCTTCTCAGACAAATACTTTTTCCTACCCCCTCCAGTTCCTCGGTAACAAATCATGCCTGTGCATCTGTCTAGAATGAAGCATAACAGGAGTGTTTGCTGGCTGGGTAGGAAGACAACTGGCCGTCACTTAGATTACCCTGTGTAGGTGATCTAAGTTGGTGAATTCTGCACAGTAATATTATTTCAGTGCTAAGAACTGTTCCACTTGACCCCCATCTCTCTCAAAAGAGAACTTACAAGCATTGTATAGGTTTTGTAGACAGTTTAAGTTATGCTTAATATTATGGGTTTTCTATCAATACATTTTCTTTCACATCCAAATCGTAAATCTGAAATTTGTAATTACTTCTTCAGTGCACGTGGTAAATATGAAAGCTCATGACAGATCAACAGCTGTTTGGATATAGAGAACATGCTGAATCTTTTCTCAGTAGTTACACAGGGAGTTTTCTACTAATAATGTTGCAAATCCTGGACGCCCTTTGCCAGTGCAGGAGCATGAACTGACTGTCAGGACCTAGATTGCTTGATTTAAATCTCCCAAAGTGATGAACTCATCAGAAAACAACTGCAAATTTCCTCACACCAGCAATGACTTGCAGAAAGCAGAAACAGGCAGATGTAAAGCTATCACAATGGTTATCCTTTTCTGATAGAGACCATAATCACTTTTCCTATAGAGGTGTTTAATGTACTGAGGCAAAGGTAAACAAAACATGGTACCTAGAGAGTTGCAGAGGCAACTTAACAAGAAATAGTTTATGACCCTGTGAGAGGTCTCCTTACCCGTCCTAGCAAACCACTTCTTTCAGGACTGTCTTACCCTTTGCTCTGGTCACCAGAGAGCAAAGTTGAAGTTAATTGTTAAAGAGAAAAAAAAAAACAAGAACAGAAAAAAAAACACAATATACACCACCCCAAAACAAAAACGAAAAAAAAAGCCATACACAAAACCCAACAAAAACGGAAAAACAAACACAGTACTAAATGTGAGCATGCACTGAAGTGCCTTGGTTTATGCAGAGGATTTAGGTTAGTTCCACACTTCCACATTTATGCTTTTGCAATACCTGAAATAAGCTAATTTAAGAAACATAAAATACCCAGACTAACTTTTGGTAGAAGTAAGGATTACTTCGCACACACAAAATTTTTTTAAGAACAACTCAAAGCCACACAAATGTGGGGTTTTTTGCTTGTGTTTTAGTGTTGTTAACCTCCCTGCAAACTATCCATTACTTAAGTCTATGACAATCCACACTACTCATAAAGTTTTCTGACTTGTTGGATTTTTCATTCAAAGTACCTCTTTCTCAGTAATCATATCTACCAGAATGCTCTAGTCTAATGATTACTGAATAAAACCCAACAACTATGGACTGTAAACCATGACAGATGTCATTTTCTGACAAGTTTACTTAAGGGAGACACCTTCCTCCAACCTCTAACAGAAATACTGAGCGACATTTTAAAATTCCATACTCTGTTACCTCTTATGTCTTTCACTAGTTAATAAAATTCTGAAAGTGGCAGACTACTATACTTTCCTCATTAGTAAGGGGAAGTTACTGTACAAGTGAGGCTTATTTTTCACAGCAAAACCAAAGATCTCATGCTCTAGCAGCACAGTGCAAATGTTTGCTTACCAGTACACCACATTTAATTTCTTAAAAGGCAGATTTCAGAAAACAGGCAGTGACTAATTTTTGCAAGTAAGAAAGCAGAATAACCTGATACGTGCTGCTGTTACCAGTCAGCAACGCACTTGAAAAAATACTGCAGTTAGCACTCAGTGTTAAGGGGTTAGATCTTCACCCCACTCCATTAAGATATTAAAAAGAAGGGATTAATCCCATAGGGATAATTTTCTCTACAGAAGTATCATTTAATAAAAGGAAATGGAGAGTGCTTAAGAGATACAGGTTTCTAGCAGATAGGATCCAAGTGCCGTCATGGGAAATACAGATAGAAGTAACTCTTCCATTGTTGATAAAGGTCATTAGATTAGGAACAGTAAAAATAAGAACTTAGTATCTATACAGATTTAAGATCTTACTCCTCTGTAATTTGCTAGGTTTGGTGCTCTATTTGAAGGCCCAAGAAATACAGTAACTTCAAGAATCATATATATATATATCGGCTTTCAAATGAAGCATCACCTCATGCTGTGGTCAAAAGCTGATAAATTCAAAACTGACATTCACTTATCAGTTGTTTACAAATGCAACTAGAATGCTTGTAGTCCCGCCCAAGAGTGTTTTTATTAGCCCAAGGCATTATAACTACTTGCAAATAGCAATATTATACAGTTAAAGCCCTTCTCACAGAACTTAACAAAGAATCACTTGCCCATTTCATAAAAATAAAAAGCAAAGCACATAGACCCTCTACATTTAGTAAGTAAAGAGCCATAAAAGGCATAGCCTTTTATGTATTAGCTTTAGTGCCTCACAGTCAACTATTGCTCAACTTACTGATTTGCACACCATGGCTGGTATATGCAGACAAATTCTCAGTAACAAAGAAAATTAAAAAATAGTTCAAGGTCAAAGTGTTGCTTAGAAATAGCAGAGTTAAGCATAAAAAGTGAGTTCCCACTTTCCAAACCTATTTTTGCTTTCCCCCTGCCCTCCCCAACTACCACAGCTACATTAATGGAAGGTATATGATAATTCTTAATAGGCTTTTCCAGCCAAAGTATCACAACAGCAAATTTCACCTAGCTCTAATTATATACAGTAATCTGCCCAAAAGCATGTACGAATTCTGATTTTGTGGAATATATTTACCTTAAAACCCTTTTGAGCTATATTACTTCAAAGTTTTACAGAAGGAAAAAAAAAAACAACCCAGCACATGTTCTCAGCTTCCTCTGGTGGAGTTATCTGGGAAGAAACTGCAGTATGATCTGACCTTAGCAGCTGTACTTGGTCTTACTAAGATGATCCATTTATAAACAGCTAGAATTGAAGGGACCAGCAAGAACACAGGATTTCTCAAAGCAACATGGAGCTACAAGGCTAGCAAAAAAAAGAAAACGGCAGGATGCACTTTCTCATATAACTCCAACAGAGTTGCCCCCTCCCTGCATAGAGCCCAAGACGAGGCAAAGTCCAAAGCAACAGCTGCTTAATTTAAACTGACAACAAACAGACTCATTCAGGTTAGAAGAGATGTCCCACTCTTCATCTTAAAAGCACACATCGTTAAAAAACCCAAATATTAATGTAATGAAAGAGTCGATGAAAAAACTACAGTTCGATGCATATAAATATTTTTTTAAATGCAAAGCATTCTCTCAGAACAGTATAGAAAGCAGTTACACAGCTTAGTTCCCCTTCAGTATTATCCAGTCCCCACTGCTGTAACAGCTAAGTAGATATTCTATGACCTTATCTAGATGCGAAGTCTTCGCAACACTGTCACCCATATTCAGCATAACACCACAGCACGTCAGAGGACCCAAACAGGGCCCAGATTAAAGCACTACCAGCTCTAATTTTTTATTTAAGCTTGTGGTTGTGCAGTCGAGAGAAAAAAAAAAAACAACACAACAAACACAACAAGCAGAAAAAAAAACAAAAAAAGAAGCCCAAAAAAAAAAACCTTCAAATTGCAACAACTGTATAGTAACAGAACAAGAAATACACAATCTTGGACGCTGCAGGAGGCGGCAAGTAAAGCTTCCTGAAAAGCGAACGAATAAAAAACCAAACTGCCTAGCTCCATGGAGCGGTGGAAACAACGAAAAGCCGCCGGAAGACAGCGCCGGGCCGAGCCCGAGTGACACAACGGGCAGAGCACCAAAAAGAGCACGGCCGAGGGGACGGGCCGCACAGCCCCAGGCGCAAGCAGGGCTGCCCCGGCTCAACAGGTCTGCCTCTAAGCGGGAGCCTGACAAGGCACCCCTCACCTCTCCAGCCACCGCCAAGCCTCCACCGCCAGACACCGAGGTTTCTTCCCTGAAATAGAACTTGTATTATTTTTCCTAGCTGTCCCGCGTCACACCGTGGGTGCGCTGACAGGGCCCGGCGGCCGTGCAATAGCACGGCATTAAGAACAGCCTCCTCCACAAGACAACACCTGGCTAAAACGGAGAAAAGGCCCGGCTTACCCGGCAGCTACCTTCCTCACCCGGTCCTCAGCTAGCCCAGAAACCGGTTGGGACGGAATACAGCTACCAGAACACCTCCCCGGGCACAACCTAACGCGGCCAGGCAGGCAGCCAAGCCGCATCCGCAGTGCTGCCGGCTGCCCTCGGGCCCCTTCCCTGACCGCCCTCACCACTCACCTGACAGACGCTGCCTTAAACAGCCCCCTGGCCAAGCTCGCTCCCAGCACCCTCCACACCCCGAGCGCGACTCCCACTAGCGCACCACGGACTCAAAACCAAATCTCGCGAGATCTGCCTGCCGCGCCTTGCGGCGGGGCTCTGAGATCCTCCTTCCCCACACCACGTGATGCTCCCAGCCCTATCACCGGGTGTGTCTAACGGCTCGCGCCACCATGGAAACATCGCGAGCTCCCCCACCCCCACAAAGCCTCGAAACGCCGCGAGGCCTCTTCGCCTTTCTCCGGCATGCTGGTGAAATCTCGCCAATGAAATCTCGCGAGGTTAGGCGAGTTCCCCCAACCCCCCCACAGCACGATGCCGCGCAGGAATGTGAAAGGATCCCGCCCGCCGCCATTTTCTTTCTTTCTTGGCAAGCAGCGAGCGGGGAGGAAGCGGTAGGCGAGCGAGTATGGCGGACTACTCTACAGTGCCTCCGCCTGCTTCAGGCGCGCCCGGGGGAGGCGGCGGTGGAGGTGGAGGAGTGAACGATGCCTTTAAAGACGCACTGCAGAGAGCTAGGCAGGTGTGTGTTTGTAACTCGGCTCTACCAAATCAATGGGCCCCCTCGGCCTGGAGGCAGCCGCTGAGCAGGCCGCGGTGCCTTAGCCGCGGAAGGAGTTAGCGGGTTGTGCTCTGGGAAGACCTGCGGAGCGGGGCTTCTCCGTCAGTATGTGTCTGCGATGTGGAATGGCGGGAGCTTTGTCCTGTCTTGTTCCCTCGCCCCCCTCCGCGCACGCCGTGGCGAGCGCCCGCGGCGTCCGCCCGCCCTCCTCGGGCGGTGAAAAGCTTTTTCAGTCAGTTCCTGGTTCCCACTACTCCGCCATTGCCCGGTGGCGGACTGGGCGCTCGCAGTGTTTTTGGCCCGAAGCGATCAGCGCCTTTGCGGAGCGGCAGGATGAGGGGTGCGGCGCGTTGTGGTCCCTGCTGCAGGCGGGGAGGCGAAATCTCAGTTGGCGGTGCGGCGGCTTATCGGGCTCCCGGCGCCGTGCCGGGCCTCGTGGGTGGCTGACGGGCAGCGGGAGAGAAGGCGGTTCCTTCCGCGGCCCGCATTGTGTTCCCCGGGGCGCCCTCGGTGCCCGCTAACCTGCTCAAACCGGTTGGGAAGGGCTGCGGCCTGCGGAGTGAAGGCGGCCAGGGCCGTCTTGTAGGAAGTTCTTTATCCCGGAGTTCAGTCTGTAGCTTTTGCACCACAAGCGATGGTTTCATGATTTCTCGGGTAAAATTCTCACCTTCTCTGGTAATAACCGGTCGCGGTTTTGGCAGTAGTTGAAGGCCCAGCGTTATTGGGACTGCTGATGTTTGGAGTAATTTTAGCAGTGTGTTTGATTGTTGTTTTTTTTCCAGGAATAATGGGTAGAAAAGGAAAACCCTTTTCAGGAAAAAAGTTTCTGCTGTTTGAAAGGTAGTTGGTTTTGAGAATCATAGAATAGTTAGTGTTGGAAAGGACCTTAAGATACCTAGTTCCAACTCCCCCTGCCGTGGTTTTTTTTTTTGCCTTTTTTTTTTCTTTTTCCTTCTTCCCCAGGCGATGGAGAAAATGTAGGAAGGTTTCCTGTTGAAGGCTGAGCACAAATCTCGTTGAAGATACTATAAAATATAATTTATGTGAGGAAAACTGTTCCTAGCACCAGCCTTGTGCTTATTTTGTGTCATTGTAGTGTGCCTTGTATAAATTGCTCAAAATCTTTTGGAAGACCTGGAATAAATGAGGGCTTATTGGTGGATTTTTAGGTTTTTTCCCACCTCACAACATCTGCCTTTGTTTAGATTGCAGCAAAAATTGGAGGAGATGCTGGCACATCAATGAATTCCAACGACTACGGTTATGGAGGACAAAAAAGACCTCTTGAGGATGGAGGTATGCACTTGTTACTGCTGGATTTGGCTATTGAGTATGGCCATGGTGCTACAAAAATTGTAGGTGGTGTTTTTGGTTTGTGGGTTGTTGTTTGTTTTCCCATAGCACAGCATAAAAACATCTTGTGCCCGTTGTAGATCATTACATGCTTTTTCATTTTCGGTTTAATGGGGAAATAGTTTTAAACCATCATGCTCTAACCTGAAGTGAATGTAACCCTGTTATAAAATATTTTTAACATGGTTTAAACATTCTATTAACATGGTTTAAACATTCTAAAAAGGAAAACATATTGGGGGGGGGGGGGATAAATGCATGGTTGAGAAACTTACACAGATATATCATTTAAGTCTTTTGTAGTTGTGTAGGGCTGATTACAGTTTGTAAATTACCATTGGAGTAAGAAGTGCTCACTCTTTTGATTGTTTCATATACTTTATTATTGCCGTTTCAAATAAAACTTAATGCATTTCATTGTAAAAGCATAGGACTTTAAAAAAAGACAGGAAAGTGTATTTTCTATCTTGCAGACACTTTTGCTTAGTCTTAACATTTGCGCCTATAGCATGTGTGAACCCTGATAAGATCACATTTAAATCTTTTTGCAGCGTTTTGGATTTCCTTATACTGCAGTAAAGTTTTCCCTTGAAATGTGTGTGTGGTCTTCGGTCTCTTACTAAGCAGTCAGTTTGAACTTAACAGGGTTTGGTATGTTTAATAGACACACAGAATCCTGGCTAAATTGTGGAAAGAAATCTCTGAACTTGTTGTAATGTTTTCCTAGGTCTCACAACAGAGCAATGACTTTTTTTCCTTTAAGAGGATTGAAACTCAGTCTACAGAATGTAACTAGGGCTTAATATCAGGAGTTCTTGTGTAATGAAGTTTTTTTTCCTATTAACAGTGAGATTTTCAATATACAAAAATGAGCTAATGATGCTTCAGATGATATATGTAATGTATTCTTTTTATTTTATGTGTAGATGGCTCTTGGACAAGTCCGAGCAGTACAACACACTGGGAGGGAATGCCCTCTCCTTTTAAAGGCAGGAATTTTTATTTATTACCTGTGTTTAGTATGTAAACATGACATAAACTAGTGGATCTTTCTGGATTGACACAAATATTTCTTGGAATATGTGTCTTGAGTTTTTGCCACACATAAATTATGATGGTTCATATAACCTTTATTTTGGGGTGGGAAAGAAGCATCCAAAGTCTTGTCTTTTCAGGTAGAGGTTAATTATGCCTTTCATTCCTTTACTGTACAGAAAGGATTTGGATGGTAATGATGTAGTTGCTTTGAATCTGCTTTTTTTTGAAGTTTTATGCTATGAAATGCTTGATATTTGGATAGGAATTTCATATTGACATTCAGATTGAGATTGCATTTCCATGTGATACTGTTGTATTTTCTGATGTTTGATGTAGATTTGTGGTCATTGTCAGAGATTTTTGTGGGTTTTTTTTTTCCTTTAAATCATTGTTGATTTTTGTATGGGTTTGATTTATTTTTTCTCTTTTTTTTTTTTTTTAACTATAGAAGCATCATTAGCTTGAGCAACCAACAGCTAAACTTTGTTCCTTGTCTTAGTTAAGTTTCAGTGACTGGGTATCTATGAGCAATCTACAGTGTGTTCTGAAAACTGCCTTTTGTTAAACTACTTGAGTAGATACATGGAAAAACCTAACATCTTTTCAGCTATACTAACCAATTGCTGAGTGTTCGTGAGATTCTTTCTTCTGTTCAGATGATCAACTCCCTGAAATTGGAGGAAAAATAGGGAAAAAAAAATGAAAGGGGGACTAAAACACAGTGGAAAGTTACGATTCACACTAAAAGGTGTAAACACTTCTTGAATTTTTAGGAAAAAAAAATTCAAAAACATCTTAATTTTTCAGATCAACCAGATGCTAAGAAAGTTGCTCCTCAGAATGACTGTAAGTAATTTTTATTTGGGGGGGGGGGACGGGGGGACGGGGTAAGGAAAAATAAGCAATTGTGACATTGTCAAGAATCTGAAATGGTGTTCTGGTAGGTGATGCTTGAATTAATAGTACCAAATGTATGGCTGGGGGTTTATGTCTTGTTTTCTTGAAGCAATGCGAGTCTGCTTTATAAAATTGACAGTGTAGTTAGCAACAGTTGAGAATGGTTTTAGCCGTTTTTTAAAACTCTTGATAACACTTCTTAAAAGTCAAGTCGGACAAAAGTTGATCCAGCTAATTTTTATTATCAAAGGGGAAGCTTAGTTCTAAATTTTATCACTAGTTTGAATTTAATTTTAATGATATTTGTTTATAGCTTTTGGAAATCAGCTACCACCAATGCATCAACAGCAAAGGTAAGAGTTTGCATTACGCATTATGTAGAGTTTTCCTCTTTACTGAAAGAAAGTAGTTGCAGAATTTTTTTTCATTTTTTTTTTTCCCGTTAATTTTCAGGTGGTATCAGTGAGAGCTTACCTGAAAAGTAGCGTAATTGCATAAAGAATTACTTTCTAGTTGTGTGATTTGTTGAAATCTAGTTTCGCAAGTCCCAAGCCGAACACTTAAAACGCATCTATATTGTTATCTCTTTCTCTCTGCAGCCTTGGCTATACATCAAGTTTAGTAAAAGGAAAATGCCTTGCTGGTTTTTACTACTTGAGCATAGGTAGCATAACCTGAAGTTAGAAGCAGATCTGAAGGGGAAAGGGGTTGATACTATCCCTTAAACAAAAAGAAAAGCAATGGAATTCAACAAAAAGGAAAAAAAAAAGAGGGGGGTTCAGACTTGACACAGCATATTTCTCATATTTGCTACAGCATAGTAGTTTTCTTGAGTTATTTCTTCCCTAAACAACCATATCCAGCTATTACTATCGTGCTTGGCTTTTGGTTTTGATATGCAAGATGCTGGGATTGTGTATTTTCAGCATACTTAGATGAATATACAGATGAAACTTAAAATGCTACATTACCTTTTTGTACCTCACATCTTTTAATAGTGAAGAGGATGAAGGAAAACTCAGATTGATTCATATTATACTTGAACTGTTCATGATCACTTTTGTTTATTATCACTTTACTTGGTACTGTGCTTGCATAACAACTTTCAGAGTTGATGTGAGACATGAAAGCCAGGATGATAATGGGGGCAGTAGGTTTCATTAGTTTAATGGGAGGATATATATAGATTTAATGCCAGTTTGGTCTCTGAACGGTCTTTTTTTTTTGATGTAACGTTATCTGTAGGTCTGTGATGACAGAAGAGTACAAAGTTCCAGATGGCATGGTTGGATTCAGTAAGTAGTATGGATGTGGTGGTGTATAATGAGGAATGTTAGCAGATGCTGTTAATACAAATAATCTTTTGGTGTTTTCTTTCTCTTAAGTAATTGGCAGAGGTGGAGAGCAGATCTCACGCATACAGCAAGAGTCGGGCTGTAAAATACAGATTGCACCTGGTAACTATTTGTGGTTTTATTCTTTATTTTGGTGGGGTTTTTTTGGTAGAAAGTTCAGAAAGCTGGTCATTGCTTCTGGTTGCCTGAACCTTCATTAAAGGTGTATTTTAATTTTTTTGTGCTAATGGTAGTTGTCATGGTTTAAAGAAATGCAAAATTATTGTGATACATTAATTATTCTGTGAAATTCCAGTAGTTCATATATTATGTTTGATCACATAACCTCTTTCTGACTTTACACTACTAACAAATTTGTTTTATTTTATGACTGTAGATAGTGGAGGCCTGCCTGAAAGATCGTGTATGCTAACTGGAACACCAGAGTCTGTTCAGTAAGTAAAATAAATTTGGTGTGTTCATATTTAACTGTACAATACACTTAAATTTATTTTTTTATGATCAAAATGTTGTATCTAGATAGTATGTTCATAACACAGTATTTTTTCTTTTTTTCTATTGAAGAGGCAGTCTGGGGACAATTAAATATATACATAAGAAAAAAGGCCCTCAGCATCCTTGGAATTTTAAGACAAATACATGAAACCTCCAACTTTTCCCAGTCCAAACCTTGTAGATAATACATGGGGAAAATGTGGAAAAACAAGTAATGCATCAGAGTAGGAGTTACTCAGAGCCCAGCCCATCAGAGTTCCTAAATGGCTTTTGTGTAAATTAATGTATATCAAAAATTATTGTAAGCGGTGTCTCTAATACCTATCAGCAAAGTTAACTTTTGCCTTCCTGTGTTCAGGGAAGAGGATTGTAACAAAGTGTTCTGTTTGATTTGCTTTCTTTACTGGCACAGAAGTCATATAGTCACTTAAAGACCACCTTATCCTGGATATGCTAAGAAAGTTCTTAAGTGTAGTAGTGTATTTGGTACTACTTCATTTATGTTAGCTGCTTCCAGTTCAGGTTTGCAGGTAGAGGTCTGCAGCTGTGTGTTTTCCCTTGGGAAAGTAGCATGGTATTGTCATCTTATGTTGCAGCCAAGGATTCATGAAGTCATTCTTTACAGGAGGTTTTTCTTTCTAATTACAGTTTATTCCACTCACATATTATAGGAAAGGATTTTTAACTGATGTTAATACTGTAATCCCAGTTTTACTCTGATAGCAACTCCCATGTGGTGAATATATACTTACTTTTGTTCAATATTCTGGTAATGGCTACAAGTACATATGTGCTTGCTTTGCATGCTGATTGAAGCAGTAGCTATTGCAGTACTTGATGTTAAACCTAGGTTTAAACAGTGTCAGGGTTTTTTTTCCTTTTTATAGAACTTAACATAGACTAGATCTGCCTTAAGAATGGTTGATGGTACATTAAAGAAAAATTGCTGTCAAATTAGAGGTTACTCAAATTAATACTGAAATTAAGCAAAGTTAGAAAACGTTTTCTCTGATTTTTTTTTTTCTTCTTTTTAAAAAATGCACTAAAAAGGTAAACTGTAACAATGATTAATCATCTAATTAAGACTTTAAAAATATTTTAAAGGACAACATTTCCATCTTCTGAATTAAGGTTTGATCGGTGTGACTGTATTCAGGGATGATGGTGTGTTTGGTAAAGAAACACATTTTGTATTCTGACACTGGGCTGGTTTTAGATCTACCACATTAATCTGGCAGTTAATTTCTTAAATTATTCTTACAGATTTTCTGAGTTTGCCTCATATTAGTGATAGTGATTATATTTCTTCAGAAACTTTGCAGATTAAGAAAATAAAAATTTACAAGCAGAATGGGTGTGAGCAAGTGGCACTTGTTGGAGTATATATTTATAATACATATTGTATTATAATACATATTTATAAATGTATATATGCCTTCACAGATCAGCAAAAAGATTACTTGATCAGATAGTTGAAAAGGGAAGACCTGCACCTGGCTTTCACCATAGTGATGGACCTGGAAATGCAGTCCAAGAAATCATGATTCCAGCAAGTAAAGCAGGATTAGTTATTGGAAAAGGTGGAGAGACGATTAAACAGTTGCAGGTATGTATGTGTGTGTGTATGTATCATCTTGTAAAAATGTGAGATAGTCTCTAATCTGGATTTGAGTGGATATTGACCTCCCTTTTGTGAAATAGGAGCGGGCAGGCGTCAAAATGGTCATGATTCAAGATGGTCCACAGAACACTGGTGCAGACAAGCCCCTTAGGATAACTGGAGACCCTTATAAAGTTCAGGTAAGGAGTCCTTCAGAATTCAGAGCATTTTTAAATCCATTCTGATGTTGCCTGAATGATGTACCTAAACAAACTTTCATTCTTCTTTTAGCAAGCCAAGGAAATGGTGCTGGAGTTAATTCGTGATCAAGGTGGCTTTAGAGAGGTGCGCAACGAATATGGGTCAAGAATAGGAGGAAATGAAGGGATAGACGTAAGCATGGTTGAAAAACTTGTTCACTGTATTTTGAGATGTTAACATTAAAATGTAAAGCTGGGTAATACCACTGAAAGCTTTTAACCAGATTCCAAAAGTGGTTGTGGCATGTAAGTATTACTTGTTCATTGCTGAAATTGCAACTTCAGATGCCGTGCAGCATTCACTTTACATTACCAGCAGTTCTGAACAATTCCAACTAGCTGGATTTTTTCATCAAATAAGAGATAAGTTTTATAGCCAAATATACAATGTTACAGAAATTGGAGTTTGGCCTTTAAAAAAGGGTATTTAAGTCCACTTATTATGACAGTCATAAGCATGTAACTGTTGATCAGAAGTGACGCTGAAAGCTTCATCTGCTATAATGTGCATTTTAAGCGTGTTAGAACTTTTGTTCTTTGATTGTGGGAAGCATAATACCCACCATCAAAGGAATTGCTGCCACTATAAGAGCTTGTGCATAGGCTCTCTGATACTTTCATCCAGTTTTTGCTAGGCTTGTGACTGGATACTAAAAAAAAAAATTAAAAACTCACACTTTAAAAAGTAGCATAGAACCGGCCCTAGTTTACCAACCTAATATGTGACCCTTTAATTTTGTTAATTTGGCAGGAATATTTGCATCATTGATAGCTTGAATTTATTTTTTTTCTCTTTAAGGTTCCAATACCGCGGTTTGCTGTAGGTATTGTAATTGGAAGAAATGGAGAGATGATAAAAAAGATACAAAATGATGCTGGTGTTAGGATCCAGTTCAAGCCAGGTTCGTATTAAGTCCTTAAGTTTCTGTGAATTGAGTGTAAATTTACTGGATTACATATATTGGAATAGTTCATTTTTATTCCAGATGACGGAACAACTCCAGATAGGATAGCCCAAATCACAGGGCCTCCTGACAGATGTCAGCATGCTGCAGAAATTATTACAGATCTCCTTCGAAGTGTTCAGGTTGAGTAATACATTGTTTACTGTTTAAAGTCTCCTGCCTGACTTCTTGAAAGACATAAACATTTTAAAAATGAGTGTATAACTAAAGAAGATAATTTAATGGTGTCATTTGAATCTGCTTCAAAGTTGAGTCTGGAATGTGAATGTTTGCCTTTATAGTTACAGTTCTGCAAGTATCAGGATGACAATACTGATTCAGACTCATGGCAGCTCTTGATTTGACTGTTTCTAGTGCTGCTGCTTCTGTTACCTTGTATTAATAGCCTATATACTGTTAACCTTTGGTTGTGATCAGTGTTTTTAAATGCTTATTGTGAGATGGGCCTCACTGCTGCATTTACTGAAGGCAGAAATTATGTCTTTGTACCCGTGAAACTTCCTACTTGCTTCTATGTCCTTTCCTTCGTCATCTTTCATTCAAATCTATGAGTAGTGAATATTTTTTTTCTTAACAATTTGTTTGCAGTACTTTTTATAGAACATGCTAATTTGTTGCTTTTTCTTTCCAGGCCGGTAACCCTGGTGGCCCAGGACCTGGTGGTCGAGGAAGGGGTAGAGGCCAAGGCAACTGGAACATGGGCCCTCCTGGTGGATTACAGGAATTCAATTTTATTGTTCCCACTGGCAAAACTGGATTAATCATTGGCAAAGGCAATATATCTTACGCATATCTATGTGTATTTAAAACAACTCTCAGCTTTTCTATTTGTACAGGTAGTGGTACTAGAGAAAGGTTTCAAAAGAAGCCTTGGGAAATAGTTTCATATATAGTGGAGCAACACAATACTGCTAAATCACAACACTCATAATACCCTTTTCACATTTTCCTCACCAAGACCCATACCTCAGTACTTAAAAATCAAGACCCAGTAAATTTATGTAACTTTTTAAAGTAGTAAGTACTGAGTTGCATTGGTAGCGTTTGATAGATTCTTAGATGATCTAATTAACTTGCATTTGGTACTGTTTGATTAGCTTAGTGTTACTGTATTTCACTCTAAAACTACTTATCTTACTCATCTGTATCTCACTCTTAAAACTACTTTTCTCATATTCTAGTGAAGATCTTTTACTATGGGATCCTAGAACAATTTCTTAGTTGTGTGTTTATTAAAGCAGTTACTTCTCAAAGAATTTTATTTTATAAACAATTTACTGCATGCTTCCAAATGGAACACGTGAGTTATCTTAGTCTTCAGTTTGTAATGTCTTTTCCAGACACAGTACATAGGCTGACATAGTTCAGTTACTGACTTGGAAGGTTGACTGATCTTCTTGTTGTTGGGGTATTTTTGTTTTAAATGCAAAATGATCCTTGTTTTGGGAACTTTGTGCCTATTAATGATAGAAGTAACTTCTCAGGATCCTGTAAGAGGAGGAACTAGTTTAGGGAATTTAACTTTCCGGGTAAAATGTACCGCAGAATAGTTGTACTTTACCATCTGGTCAGTTTCTAGGTGTTTTTTGTCATCTGTGCTTGCTTACTGCTTTATAGGGAGGATGAGATTTAAGGTTGTATTTTCTGATAATTGTTGGGTATTGATTGATACTCATGTCTAATCTTCCATCTTCACATGAATGAAAAAGACATATTGTAGGGGTTCTTCGCTGTTCTTTCTCAGGAACAATAGCTTGATCTTTAAAAAATAGTTTCTTTTTACTAGTTTATTACAATGAAAGTTCTATACTAGACTGAAAAGGCACTTTTTAAAATTGTTTGGATGTTCTTGCACGGCTCGTAAGAAAGGTGCCTTTTCGTTTCTTTATCTTCAGTTTCCATGCATGTGACTTTTTCTGACTTGAATCTTAGTATTTTTGCTTCAATGCGTGTCATAAAAGCTGTATGTTGCATTGTAGGTGGTGAAACTATTAAAAGTATAAGCCAGCAGTCTGGTGCTAGAATAGAACTTCAAAGAAATCCTCCACCTAATGCGGATCCCAACATGAAGATGTTTACTATCCGTGGAACACCACAGCAAATAGATTATGCACGACAACTCATAGAAGAAAAGATTGGAGTGAGTATTTAACTATATTTTGGTTTACTGTCATAACTAAACAGAATAGGAGGCAAGTCTCCTTTGTGGAGATGTTTTTTCCATTTCACTTCCAAATTATTTAATCAAATAATAAGCTGATGATAGTAATAATGGTTATCTGGGTTTGAAGTAATGTAAACATAACTTGATGTACCAAAGGAAGCAATAACTTGATACAGAAGTAACAGTGGTTTTCTTCAGTGTAATACAGCATGGGTTTTAATGATGTGTTCTTGAAGATACCCACTTGGTGTGTAATGAAAAATTTGGTGACTTGAAAGATACATTTGATACTCTTAAAGCTACTAAGCTGTGTGTTTTTAGTTTTTCAGTCTCACGATGTTGAGATGGAGTTTTAATCTAAGTTTACAAACTTCAATTTAACTACAGTTTTGTGTATGTATGTAACCATATTTACTGCCTATTTTTTGTACCTGATCTTACAAACAGATTTAATTAGCAAGATTAATCAGATTTAGATGTATCAGTTTATTTAAAAACCCTGGTAGTTTTGTTTAGGTTTGTGGAAGAATCTATGTTGATTTGTAAACTCTTGGATTCCTCAAGAAGGAATTGAAACAAATGCACCTTTTTAGTTGCTGTTACTGCCATGGCTGGTTTTAACTCTTTAACTAGCCATAAGCCTTCAGGAAGACGGATTTCCCCAGGGAAATGGTTTTATTTAAAAACCATCAAACCTCTTAAATTACACTCTTAAAATGTTCAAGTTTCATCTGTGTGCTACTCTTGTTACAGGGTCCAGTAAATCCATTGGGTCCACCTGTTCCACATGGACCCCATGGTGTTGTTCCTGGCCCACATGGACCTCCTGGGCCACCAGGTCCTGGTGCTCCCATGGGACCATATAACCCAGCTCCTTATAATCCAGGGCCTCCAGGTCCTGCACCTCAGTAAGTACTGCTTCAGCTAGCTTCCTTTTTTATAGGGTGACCCTGGAACTGGCTTTCAGTGTATATGTGTGACTTGATCTTTTATAGTGGTCCTCCTGCTCCATATGCTCCACAAGGATGGGGAAATGCTTACCCACACTGGCAGCCACCAAACCCACCAGATCCAGGTAAGAAATGTCATAGTTACGCTGTAGCGTGGATATACTAAGGTATATACGTTTTGTCCTTACATGTATGTACATTTCACAATTCATTTGTGTTAACACTGGTAAATCTGAAAAAGCTCCTATTCTTCAGGCTTTTTTTTTCTGATTGTTAGTTTATGTATGTTTTACACTCCACATGTTTCTTGTGAGACATTGACATTCAGTTGTTAAAGTTGGAACGTGCTTCTTCACTAAACATGAAGTTCTTTAAGGAGGATGTTTTCTTTAATGGTCAATTACTTCATATTTTATTTTAAGCAGCGCCCATTACAATCTCACTGATCCTGACTTTGCACAATTTATGCTATATTATATATTTCTAGTTTTTGTTGACCTATATGAGATTTGCTTCTTAGAGTCTGATACGGATTTCTTCTGTTCAGTCCTTTATGAGGGATAAAATTTATGTTAATACAGTAATACTAGTTAGAATTGTGTATTTTAAGCTTTTGCTTGTAATAGTTTTGTATTTTCTTCTGAAACCCGTCTTTGTAGAATCTGTTTCTTCTATTTCTGTTTATCTTTGTCAAGACTAGGAGTTTTTATTTAATTACAACTTCTCGAAGTTGTAGTATCCTGCTTTTCTTTAAGTTACATCCTTTGGTTGGACTAGAGCATATGGGGAAACGGAACTGCAGTCAAGGAAGTCATGGTAAGGCTAGATGCGTGAGTCACTTGTACCTCATTTGTTTGAGGTAGACCTTGGTCGTCTTCACTTCAGCCAGAAGATGTCAATTTTATTTTTGCTATAAATGGAGTAAATATTTCTGATAGCTGTTGATAATGACACAAGTTCCATAGGTAAGAAAGGGAGGGCTCTGGGGGATGTTACAATCTATAGAGAGTTCTGTTCCTATCCAAGTCTTTTATATATCATTTCTAAGCAAAGAGCAATCTCTGGTTTCAGTTCACAGACTTTTATAAAAGGTTGATCTGCATGCATTCAGTTTAGAATTTGAAAATGTCTGTTGTATTACTTAAAAGTGGAATGATTCAAAGTGACTTGACTTTAAGTCTTAGCATATCAAAAGTGTCATTAAATCCAAAACCATTCCCAAAGCATTACAGCCTTTTTCATACTGTTGTTTTTTGTTTGGGTTTTTGTTTTGCCTTTTTTTTTTTTTTAAATTTACCTATGTAAAAAACTGTAAAAATGGCAAATAACCCTGGTGTCATCTTAATGCTGATAAGAGGTTTTTGTATAAATACTCCTGCTAAAATCTATTGACATTTTCTTCTGTGCTTTTCAAGTTGTTTCTTTCAACTAGCATTTCTTTGGATGAGCTTTATACAGTTTTCCACTTAGTTGTTCATTTCAGTGTAACAAATGGGTTATTTTAGTATTTTTTTCAGAGGTGCTTTTTCCAGAACCATGCTTGCTTCTTGTCACATGAAAGTGGAGCTAGTTACTACAGTCATATTTCTTTGGATATTTAATGAATCCAGCTCTGTGTTCTTCTACTCTAGAGGAGTAGCTACTAAGGGGAATGAGGGGGGGAAACGGAGCAATGGCTTATTTGATATTTGCAGGTAACCGTAGAACATAGTTTAAATGCATTATTGTTGATGGAAGCAGTGCAATTTAAAAAGGAAGCAGTGTGTTAACATTGTTTTCTGTATGCTGGGACTAATGTGTGCTTTTTAAGTGGTTATATCTGGCTTTAATGCTAAATGAAATGCTACAAGAAATGTGTTGGGGATTTCTTCTCCCTGATGCCCTTTTTATGGGGAGTTCTTTATCTTCTGTTAGTCACTGTCTTAACCTATTTTGTGTTTGGAGTGAATACACTTCTATTCCCATTTTAGAGAGTCAGTTATGTCTCTGTCCTTAAGTGAAGTTCTTTCCTCAGTTGGCTGCATTTATTTGCAGATATTTTTATCCTTTTAAGGATATAAATAATGTTAAAGGATGTTGTTTGCATTACAAAACATACATTCTCCAATAGTAGACTTTCAGTTTTTGTGGATTGCCAGTCTGGTAATGTAATCAATCTTTGTGATTGAACAAGAATAAGCCATTCCTAAAGGCTGTATGTGAAAAACAAAAACAAGGCTTTAGGAAACAGCATCATTGGCCTACCTAGATATAGTTAAAAGTAAGGGAAGCATGGAGATAGCAGCAGCAGATGTTGTACTATTTGTTACACTAAAAAGCTGTAAGCAAACAGTGATGCTTTATATCCGTGTATGGGGATTCAGGTTCTTAAAATACTATGTGTTTCTGTATTTTATTGTTACCTTAAAACTGACATGCATTGCAAATACCTAGTAAGATTTGTATTCTTCTGTTTCAGAAACATGCATTTGGCATCCCTCCTCCACCTGTGCCAGTGGTCATTAGTGTGATGTTATGACGAAAGTAAAATCACTGAGATTGGTGCTAGGATGATTCATTGTTGATAACATTTAGTACCTTGACTAAGAGTATGAACTTGAAAGTCTGATGCAGTTTGTCATGCTAAAAAATTAATAAATGGCATTGTAGTAGTTTTGAAACAATTTTCTTATCAGTCCTATGACAGTACACTGTGTACAGTACACTTGTCTGAAACATGGAAGTTTTTACTAGACTGAAGAGATAGTCACAGGATGTACGTGGTTATTTGGTTTAGATGGATTTTTCCTTGTAGGGAAATAGGAGCTGTGATGGTCGCATTCCATTCATACTACTTTTTATAAATGCTTACGTTATGTTTTCATAGGTAAACCAGGAACAGATCCCAATTCAGCAGCGTGGGCAGCTTATTATGCTCACTACTATCAGCAGCAAGCACAGCCACCACCTGCAGCCCCTCCTGGTGGACCAGCTACAACCCAAACTAATGGACAAGGTAGCTTTTAGTAAAATGGATATGTTTCTCATTTGTGGGGGCGTAGACGCCCTATTATTTTTTGTTGTTGTCTTCATATATAGGGTAAATTCATTGCAAAGGAGTCTGTTTTCTTGTGTTTGTCTTGTGAATTCCAGAGAGAATTTTGTTGCTACTTGGGCTAACTTAAAGTCTATGTAGTGCAGTCGTAAGTAAAAATGAAATGAGCCAAACTGTTGTCATATCCTTAAACAGTTGCACCACATGAGTGGTTTTAGGACAATTACAATTGTGGTATAAGTTGTATTAGTATAATTGTTACACCTGGATAAGGCTTACCACTTACATTTTAGGTAGTGCTTTGTACTGTGAGTGATATGCATTTCCTGAATTTTGAAAACATGCTAAATGTTTCAAACATTTCTTTGTTCCTTTGGTGTCTTTTACAAATAGTTCATATTTATAATAGTTTGTACCACATAGGCTTACAGTGTCAGGTTTGGGCTATGTTATTTGGGATTGTTACTTAAAATTTCATTTCATGATTTGTAAAATGTTCTACACATGAAACCAAACCTAGTTTTATTTTGACTATTTTTAATGTAATTCAGGAGATCAGCCAAATCCAGCACCAGCAGGGCAGGTTGACTATACCAAGGCCTGGGAGGAGTACTACAAAAAGATGGGTATGTGTGCAGGTGTTTTCTGTTGTCTCATGGTAGAATGTTTTAGAAGACTTGTGTATTGTGTTTGATAAGAAAGGTTGTTGTTTGGTTTGTTTGGGTTTTTTTTTAAACAAAATAAAAATGCACAATCCACATATATTGCTAAAGGCCCTGAAACCTGCAGTAAAACAGACTTAAAATTTTGTATTGTGCTTAAGGCATTTACTTGTATTCATGCTAGTTATCAACTTGCAAAAAATAGTTCATACCTAGTGAGATGTCTATATTTGATCATTTGGGAAACAAAATCTTTTAAATACTTCAATCTGAGTATTTTTAAGTATATATTTAAAGTATATTTTGTAAGTTCTGGAGTTCAACTTTGATATACATCATGAAGCTGTCTGATAGTTGTTTCCTAATGCTGATAACGTAAATAAATTTTTTTTTTTCTTGTAACTTGTTTTCTGTGTTCTAGGTAATGAAAGCATCATAACTAGCTTTCATTTACATCATGCCCTTTTTTTAAATAGTATTTTGTAGTACTTAAAATCTGTGTTTAAACTGCAGGTTATATGTTGTTGCTAGCTTTTTCAAAATACTTTGCTTGACCTGGCTTATGAAACTGAAATGTATTTGCTTGTTAAGTTGCATTTGTCAGAATAAGGAAAAATTAAATGGACATGATGCATTGGCAGAAGGTTCTATTATCTTACAAATCATGGTAATGTCTTCCAGGTCAGTGTTTTGTCCACAGTGTTCTCCCATGGGTGTTGTCATTGATGCAGATTTGTATACTGAGAACTAGTGGGCTTGCACATGCCAGTGCTTTCTCTGGTATCTCTCTTTGACCAGACATGTAGCAGCATCTGGTTTGGATTTTTGTTTCCTTGTTTGCATGGGAGGTTTAGCAAGTTGTCCTCTTCCAGCTGCACGCTATTTTCTCATGGGATATTAAGCATTTGGAGCTAAGATTAATAGCACATTTAATTGCTCTTGCCAGCCTTCTACCAGGTTGATATCAAATTATTTGTGAAGACATAACTACCTCTATTCTTATTTTGGCATAGCAAAAGTGGTGGAATGAAACATAAAATATGTAATGATGGTATACTTGGAGAATCGTGTATTGGACTAAGAAAACTGCAGTAGAACTCCCAGACACATGATTTTTTAAGATGTGATAGGCCTTTTCCTTCCCCCCCCCCCCCCCTTTTAGTGTTAGTTCATCTCACATTTTTTAATGGAAAGTTGTGTGGGGTTTTTTTCTGCTTATTTAAGAATGGTGTAATTTGTTGGCAGGGGCTCTGCCATCTTTGTAATTTGCTGTCTCTGGAAACCAAAGTGAGTGGCACTAGTCTTGCATTTGCTTGAACTAGCTAGTGATAAGGTGTTGGGATTGAGTTTTCTGGGAGGAAGTCCAAAGAGGAGTATGAACCCAAAAAAGACATTGGGCGATGTAAATAAAAGCTCTTCAAATGCAAAATTATAAAAAAAACTAAGTCAGCAATCAAATAAGAGGAAAAACAGAAATGCAGTTTTGATTGACTTTTTCCCTTTCTATTTCAGATTGAGTTCTTTCCTGAAGGAGAGCTCTTGATGTCTAGACCTGTATAACTTGACTCTTTAAATCATGAGCTCGAGTGTGTAAATCATGACATAATGGTGGTGAGGCACTGCAATGAGTTGTCCGGAAAAGCTGTGGATGCCCCATCCCTGGCAGTGTTCAAGGCCAGGTTGAATGGGGTTTTGAGCAGCCTGGTCCAGTGGAAGGTGTCCCTGCCCATGGCAGGGAGTTTGATCTTTAAGGTCCTTTCTATTCTGAAAGTTTTACGAGAACTTTTTGATTCATCAGCATGTTGAAAATCTTAATATGGAAGATAACATTTCTCTTAAGATCCACTTCGAACTGACTAAGTGGGGTTGAAGGGCAGAGAATTCACCTAGAACTGAGTTAGTGCTAAGTGGTGTTTTTCCCCACCTCCTTAATAGCATTAAGTAGTACAAAATCTGATGGAACAGGAAGGCTGACTGTCAGCGAGTTCATGTGGTCTGCAGGCTTTGAGATGCAGTCTCTACTGTTTGTGCTTCCTCCTGTACTTACTGTAATGCTTCTGTCCCCATTAACTTATGTCCCTATTAATATAAAAAAAGGGAAGGTAAGAATTACAAGTTACTCACTGACTTTTCTTTCAGATTTTTCACAGCACAGATAATTACACAAGCAGCTGTTACGGGGAACTGAACTAAAGCTTGGAAAGTGCTGCACCCAAGCAGTTTTAGTTTTGCTGCTGAAGAAAACTCTTTCCATAGTGCATGGGGCAAACTTATGAGGGTGGCAGTACTGAGATGGATCTGATACTGCAGTTGGTGATCAGGATTTTCTCATGGTTTTTTAAGTATTGAGTGAGTTGTAAACTAAAGCACCTCTGAATACTACCATTAAAACCATAATACTGGTTCCAGAATGGCTTCCTACTGGTACAGTATGACTTGGCTATTGATAAAAACCACTTTCCATGTTTTTACAGTATACAAAACAGTGACTAGAAAATAACCTGTTTCCCAACTCAAAAATACAGTGGTAAGATCCATCTCCTTTTTCAGACTGATATTTTGGTCCTAGACTTGCTGAGTAGCAAATACAATTAAAAATAAAAATGAAAGCTAGTAAACATATTCATATACACTGATAGGTTGCTGTACATGGATCTTGTAGGTGATCCAGACTATCTAATTGCTTGGTACCCTACTTGATAAATTCAGAAAATTTTGTTTGTAATTTCCCTTGAGTATTACCAGGTAACAGAATAGTTTGGCTTTTGAAGACATAATAGATGCTGTTATCTTGAGTTGGAGACATAGTGTTTTTAGTTTTCCTTGAGAGCTGAAACAGATTTGCGTAACTGGGCCCTAAAAATCTTGCAAGGGTAACAGCTCCCTTGAAACATGAAGTTCTATTTTAGTAAATGATCGATATGTCACTATAGCAGTTGTTATCTTTTAAAGCCATTCTTGTGGGCTTGATTTATAATGGAGGAATTCCATAATAAGACAGTGGAACTGTTCTTTAATGATTCCTCACCACTGTAGCAGGAAAAAGAACAAAGAAAAGTTTTCTCTTACTGAAATCACCCTTTATGATTTGAGTAGTGGAAACCATGTAGAAACATCAGTTTTTTCTTTCTTAGCCTTCTTGATGGGGATGTACTCTCTCTTGTGTTTCTTTCGTGTGTAGTACATCAGTCTTGTTCATTGGTATTCCAGTTGTATCTGGATATTAATGAACATTTACTGTTTCAGTGTAATTCTGTACACTGAAAGGAAGTTCTGACTAAACTGCTGAACTCCGTGAGTAATTTCAGAATTACTTGCAGTACTTAGTACAGGAATGATGCAGCTAAAATATTTTGAATCCTTATTAACCTGTTTCAGAAGAGAAGTCCAGTTTGACATTTTTGAGTAGATCAAACTTCATATATTTGGTTTGTTACTCGAATTTCAGTACTGCCTTCTTGAATGTCAGAAGATTCTTTGGTCATAATACACAAAAAAATGCCTTAGCACATTCAGCTGTGCTGACAGTTATGACATAGCTAAATAATTTATAAATAGAATTATTACCTCAAATGAGTAGTGTGTCCTGGGATAATTTGTAACCATATTAAAATCATTCTGGTTAAAATAATTGTTCAAAAGTATAAATTATAAGTGTGACAAATTGTAAAATGTTATTTCAGCTCTTAAAATTTAAAGAAGCTAATTGCTTTACTGTATAACCTCAGAAGTGATGGAGAGGGTTTTTTAATACATCTACAGTGTAAGTGGGAAAACTCTTAAGTTGTATAGACAGTTGGAAAATGGAAGAGTTGCCAACTGTTTCCATTCTCTGGTCGCAATGTTTTTGAGAGGATTGAAAGAAAACACGTGTATGTAAGAGCATGCAGATATCTAGTATTCATGTGAATTTTCTGTGTAAAAATATTTTATAAAAAACAAAATCAACTTCTATCTGATACCCTAGAAAACAGTTCATTGAAACCTTTGATACATGTTCCCCAGCATTAATGGTCTTCTGTGCAAATAAAAGGTGAGTTGGGTTCAGGTAGGATTGAAAACTTTCAGCCATCATTGTGTGGAACCTTTTTCATGGTAGCAGGATAAAAGATGAGAGGCACATGGAACTGTACAGGGTGCAGGCTTGCATTTTTTCTTGATGGTTATTGGATGCTGTGGTTGGTTTTGTAGTGTTTTTTTTTTTAGTTTTTATAAATTTTTTAGTATCCTAGAAGTAACTTGTGGAGAAGGTGGGGTTTCTGACTGTAAAACTTTGATTTGACAGATACCTTTTAAGAATGTAAATACAAAAATGTCATATCACAGTAGTAATAGTTATTTTTAAAGTTTTAAAGCTGCAAGTTGTATTTGTTGGAGGGACTGGTAGTTCTCAGCTGTAAGTCTGGGAAAGTGACTTTATGTGTACATGCTATTTCCAGAGAATTGGAACTTGAATGAAGGTTGGAAGGAGAAGTTTCAGGACTGTATTTGTTGGTGGAGTAAATGTTTACAAAAACAAATGCTCTCTTTGAAAAATGTTATCTGCAGTAACCTAGCAGTTGCATTAAGGAGACCACAATTGGGGTAATGAATTGGGGTAATGGCATCTGGTGAATTTAATAATACATTCTGTACAATAAGATAAAGTCAGTCTAGATGGATTACAGAAAGTAATCTTGCCTGTTGATCTGTATTTTAGTTTAATTGATCTGTATTTTAATTTAATTGCTGCTGTTTGTTCAGGTCAGTTTAAGTCAGCAAAGACTTCTGCTTTGGAACACCAGTCGAGGTGGAAAAAAATTGTCCTCACAGTTACTTAATTTTGCTTTACATGGGAATCTTTGCATTAAAATAATAGGATGAGTGGTTAGGTGAAGGAAAAAAAAAAGCAGCCACAAGATTATTCTGAAGCTGAGGAGGAATATTGCAAGACTCTAGGTGATGTTTGCTGGGCAATGAGACGTCAACATTTTCTCATTTCTGTTGCAACAACCAAGCTGTATCATTTTAATTACTTGTAGGTCAAGCAGTTCCTGCCCCTGCAGGCGCTCCGCCAGGTGGTCAGCCGGATTACAGTGCAGCATGGGCTGAGTACTACAGGCAACAGGCAGCATATTACGCCCAGACAAGTCCACAGGGAATGCCACAACATCCTCCAGCACCACAGGTATAAAGTTGAAGTTTTTTTTTTCGGCTGGCTTCTGTTTCAGTGGTTATATATTTTTGCATGTCTCCTGCTTTGTTACCTTTGGAGTATGCATCTTTTTTTTCTAGCGAAATAACTATCAGAATAATTAATAGATTACTTTGTTTACCTGATTACTCAAATTCTGTATCTATCCATGTGTTTGGTGATTATGTTTTGGGGTTTGTTTTTTTGGTTGTGTTTTGGTTTTTGTTGTGTTTTTTTTTTGTTGTGGATTTTTTTAAGAAAAACTTTTTCCTCCCAGGGTTTTGAAAACCATGCAAGAAGCCACCACCATTTACATTAACCAGTTTTTCTTTCTTAAAGGCTTCACTCCTGAGTTAGCTCGATTTAAAGGATTTTCTTTAACTTTTTGTGTATCTCTTATGTATCTCTTCTGCACAGGGCCAATAATAAGAAGTGGACAATACAGTATTTGCTTCATTGTGTGGGGGAAAAAACCTTTGTTAAATGTATGGATGCAGACGCCTTGATGAAGATCTTAATTTTGTTTGGTCAAAAAAAAAATAGTGTTTTTGAAAATGTACAAAATATCTATCACTACTGATAGGAGGTAATATTTCTGTGTAGAAATGAAAAATGGTTTGTTTTTAGTATTAGTGTAGATGTACACATTCCAGCAAATGTATTTGCAATTATGTGGTCAATGCTTTGTGATATAAATGTACTTTTTCAATGTATACTTTATCACTTTTAAAATGCCTGTTTTGTGCTTTACAATAAATAATATGAAACCTCCTGTGTCGGTAAGTTGGATATGTGGGTATATAAAGAATTATAGGATTGTTTTGCAACGCTGAATCAAGGTACCTGTACACAAATGAGCTTATTTTTCCCCCAACCCATGAAACCTTGTTGAGTTTAAAAACTTGTCATTGACATGTTTTTCCCGTCTTGCAGAATAGTTGTAGGTGGAGGATCTCTTTCATTCATTGTATTTGCTGCCTAGCACCAGTAATCTTGATACCTTAATTTTCTTTCCATTTGAGTAAAACTGCATGTGTTTAAGACAGTGATTTTTTTTTTGGCATACTTCCATTGCATTAACAGTGAAATTTCCTTTTATACATGACCACTGTTTCAGACCTGTGCAGCTGCTATAACGTAATTTTTGTTCTTGATGGAATACTTCAAAACTGTTCCTGCATAACTATTTTATGGATTTTTTCAGACTAGTTATGAAAGTTATTTTAAGTATAATGTGCTTAAGCCTTCAGTTTAAAGTAGTCCACTTCAAAATTCAGTGTAGAAAAGTCAATGTGGTATGCGTAGTAGTTACAGGAATTGCATCTGTCCTTAAAACACTGTTTTGTTTGAGTTATGGGGAGTGTTTGAGAACTTCCTGCAGAGCAAAGAACTTGGTTTTGTAAATACTCAAGCATTTGAATCAACTGAATATTTTTATATATACTTGAAACTTCTTACTGCTCTAATGCTCATACTAAAAATCTGATTCTCTTAAAATCTTATGTTTGCTCTTTGCATATTTATTGGCTCTTTGCATATATTAGACTACATGCAATACAGTCTGTCTTGCCATTGTCTGTTGAAGTGCAGGTTTGATCCAGCCAGTATAGAACTAGCTCTATAGGGGTGAGAAGGACTGTGCTGTGTATCATCCTTGATTGTTCCTTCAAGGAGCATTGCACTGTAAGTACATCAGAATGACAAATTGATGAACTGCAACAGTATCTTTTTGTCAATGTTCCACATAATGAAAATGCCATACTTGTGTAACTATTATGTTGGAATACAGTGCTAATACCTTAGGAAACCGTAATTACTTCTTAATTCAGAAACATAGGTTTGCGTATATATATGCACATACACATAATATGAGCTTTTGGGTAAGTATTTGTGAACCGTTCAGCAATAGCTAAAAAAAAATTGTGTTTCTTTGTATCTGAGTAATAGTGTTTTTTTTTATTAGTACTCCTGAGACAGGTGTATTGTTCAGTGTTTTAAAGTATGCGTATCGTAACACTCAAGTCTTTGGAACAAGTTGTTAGACAGAAGTTGTCTTTGCCTTCAGCTAGTTGGCAGATACATAGTGATGTAGGTATGTTTTAAATCTATAACTGTTAAATTGCTTTATCTTTTGGAACACCATATTGTTGCTTTGAGAATAAGTTTTTTTTTTTAGGGTGGCTGCACAGAAGTTAAGGCTTGAAAACTGAAGTAGTTATTCAAGTAATTAGCAATGTATATATTGTGCTGTAGAAATAGAAGGAATTCTTTTTATCCATTTTAAAATTAGGAATTATTCTGGTAGCTTAAAAAAGGCTAGGACAGCATTTGCTATCTTTAGGGTAGGTTATGAAGTTTAATAGTTCAGATATTTTGCATGGTATTTTGTAGATAACCTTATAGATTGGTGCATTTATTATGTACTAAACTGAGCAGAATTAAATTCAGTGGATTCTTTTATCATTCACAAAATGGAGGCTGTTGATTTTGATTCATTTAAGGTATAAAATCTTTATTAATTGCAAACAGTGCAATTATTTATACTTCACAGTGCCTTCCCAGACCTTCCACCTTAGGTTCTGCTGCAAAAAAGCAACAGGTAAGCACAACCTAAGGAAGTATATAAATTAATATATTTCAGTACATTAATGTTGTCCCTGTGAGATCTTTGTGGTTGTGTATTGAAAAGCAATCTGCTTCCCCAGATGCATTGTTACTCACGGTTCCATTTCAGTGGAAAGTCTTTTTTAAACAACTGTTTATATTTCTAGGTAAATATGTAATTTTTTCTTTTTTTTTAGACGAGATTAGTAGATTGCATTAAACTTGGTCAGAATAAGTAATTTTTGTTATTTTTCCTCAAATAGGTAATTGTTGCAATTAAAGACTCAAACATTTAAAATATGCAGGAATTGTTTTGGTTAGAAACGTCAACAGCCTTCACGAATGTTTTTTTATAATAGGGCACTATTACCACTTGAATTTGTGAGACCTAAATATGAAGAATATTGCATCTTGTTGTTATCACTGAACTTGATAACTTGTCTTAACAGTTATAGTGTGTTAGTGGAATTTTTAGATAACTTAGTTTGCTTATTCATGCTTGACATGGTAGGAAAACAAATTCTGGAGTTTCAGAGATTAGTATATTTTAAATGAAAAAGCATGTGCACCAATTAAATGTTAACAGCAAATAATATTTTATCTGTATAGCAGCCAGTGTATCCTGTTTCTTGATACTTTAACTGAATTGCTGTATATTTTGATAGTTTAAAATGTTTGTATGTCTTATAGATGGTCTGGTACAGGTTTTTGGTTTGGGTGTTGTTGGGGTTCTTTGGGGTTGTTTTTCTGGGGGTGCTTTTGTGTTGGGTTGTTTTTTTTTTTAGCTTAATGTAAAGCAGCATCTGTTTGGGGTTTTTTTGTTGATTATTCTGTTTCTGAAATGTGCTGCTTTTGCAAAAGTCCTGCTTATCTGTACATCAAAGAAAAATATTCAAAAATACTGCCTTCATTTTCACACACAGTGCTGAAGATGCTGCAAGCACCAAATCATAGCTCATAGAATCAGGTCCTGAGATAGTTACTACCAGTAAAGAGGAATCCTTTGAGTGTATGCCATTGGTGAGCCGATGAGCATGGACCATAGAAGGGCTCCATGTAGAAGGTAAAATTGGCAAAAACATAACAGATTTGAAATGTATCCCATACATAATGGTGTAGGGTATAATTTTTGTTCTGATCACTTTTCATTCTTTAAAGTATTATTGTTTGACCATAAATGTTCCATAATCTGTTAAGTTTTTTAAACTGTGATTTAATAATATAAATCATCTATTTTAATTTATATTCTTCTAAACAGTCAAGCTTAGATATACTGAATTTTTGAACTAAAACCAGTTGTGCTTCAGTTTCTCAAGCCACTTAATATTTCATCTGTAGTTTAATATGTAACTTCATTTTTGGCATGAGAAAAGGTTAGGTGTGTACATTTGGATTTTGATAACTGTGAATTTAGTGTTGGGGCAAGTCACTTATTCACTTCCTTTTACATGATACTTTTTTCTTCAACTGTTGTTCTGAAATATCTTGAACAGTCTTTCAATTTTAGACAGTGGGAGGAGATAAGAAAATGCCAGTTGGATGTTGCTAGTGTGTGGAAAGTGAGATGTTCTTGTGTGTAGCATTTGAGGTGTACTGACTTGCAGCTTTCTCACTGCTGAGCTTACACAGCATGCTGTTCTTGCTAAGCATAGTGTTTACTTTTCAAGTTTGTCTCCAAGCTCATGGTTCTTGGCAGAACAGGAGCAGATTATGGGAGCTATCCTGATCCAAAAACATGACTGGCCTTGCTTAGAAATGTAATTAACTTGTCCAAAAGGTGTCTTTAAATGTTTCCTGCTTTTCCGCCCCGCCCTTTAGAGTCCTGCAGGTTTAGAATGTGAAGAATACAAAAAGTTTAAAAAGGAAAATATAATTTTCAAAGTAGTACAAGTGTTTTCGTATCACTTTCTGTAGCCTGTACTTTAATAGGACATGAAATAAAATGTCAGGTGGATAATCTTCAGTCTAGCTTTATCATAAGTCTTCTAGTTTAAGTTGTCCAGGCAGAGAGGATCATTATTCACTTGCACAACCTCAACCTATCTTCAAGAATTTGTCCTTTTACTAGTGGCATTTTATGGGATGATAGAAATTGTTTCTCCCCTGTTCTCTTCTGAAGTAATGTTTTAAGTTATTCCATTGCATGGTAGAAGCTTTTTATTTTGCTTTTTTTTCTGGAAGAGGGGGGAGGAAAGGGAGGTCTGGGCTTTTCAGAAAGCATACAGTTGGCAGGATTCCCTCTTCCCTCGTAATAGCTTATAAAACTCTTTTATGTATGCACAAATATTTCTCTTGCGTGCATGTGAAATGCCTTTTCGTCCTGAGAAAAGTGTTCTCTGCAGAAACTACCCGTGTGTAAAAAGAAGATTGGCTTTAAAAGGCAACTGTGATGGGAACAGTGTCTTAGGGAGATGCAGCTTGGACTGAGGTAAATTGAATGCTTTACAAAAATGTGGTTTTGAGTTTGCATTGACATTGTATGTAATATGGGTTACACGTTAACTGTATTACGGTTTTTGTATGTTTTTTTCTCAATAAATGTAAACTGATGGATAATAATAGCAATGGTTTTGTCTTTTTTATGCTCCTCTTCCTGCCTTTGTTAGTTTTAGATTACAGTTTCAGAGTAAAGATTTTGGCATTAACTAGTACTTCTGTGAACAACACCCACATGAAATGAAGTAAAATATATTTATATGGCTAGAAGGATAAATATTTATTCAAAACATAATGCAGCTTATTACCCTTTTTTTTTTTTTCAAGACATTTCTGAATTTGTAACTTTTTTTGATGAAAAAGAGGAATTCTCAGTAGGTGACTGTACAAAGAGCAGTCAGCAGATTCAACCACAGGAAAATTTCTTTCTGAAACTGCATGAAGCTAATTTGCTGCAGGTACTGTCTTTCTGTTAAGGCTTATACACATGTTCTTTAATTTAAAATGTGACTATTGTTCATAAAATTACTCCTGCTGAAGCTGAAAAACTCAGATGGTGTCAGCTGAATGACAGTTTTGATGTCAGGAGGCCTTAGAAAGAACAGCCTTAAGAAGACAATGTTTAGAGATGCAGCAGTTTATTGCATTAAGAAAGAACAAAGATTGAGAAGTTAGGCACTTTTTGAAAATAACTTTCTTAAAGCTTGCTTCCCATCAACTTAAAATATGAGCCTGCCATAGCTGTTGCCAACTGTTCCTGTATCATTTAAGCAATGAAAACATTAGCAGTTTTACAAGCAAATGTTGGTACTGTGAAGACTACTATAAGCCTTACTGGGACTGTTTTACTGTTTTTAGTTTTTTATTGTCAGTGGCAACAACAAGCAGGCCCATTTTAAAACAAAATAACCAATGCTCTTTGAAACAAAACAACAAAAGTGAGCAGTTACTTAATCTTTTATTCTTTAAAAATAGTACACTCGAGTTTTTGAAAATCATCAATAAGTATTTCCTTTGGCCAGCTCAGTGCCTCTGAGATAAAGAAAAACAGCTTAAATATTCAGTGTTCATGCAAAATATACCAGTAGATTTACACTACTACACAAGTTTCCAGATTGTTTATTTAGCTTTATACTATTACACAACAGTTGGTCTTCAAATGTGGGAGCACTCTAATAATTTAGCTTTTTTCTTTAGTTCATCATTCATACACTGATTCCTTCTTTTTAGTCTTTAATACCAATTTCTGTACTGAGAAGGAACCTGAACACTCTCACAACTGAAGATTATTCTTATCTGATGCAGGAATGACAATGCATATCCTTGCTTTCTTAAGTTGGCCCCATCAGAGAAAGAGATGATGCAGTAAGAAAGTTTTGAGGAGAAGAAAGATTCCAGCTAAAGGAGAGCATTAGTAGTCATCAGCTAGAAAAGAAAAGGGTAAGAGAAACAGATAATTAGATTTCATAATAGGAAAGGTGCAAGAAGAATGAGAATGAAGCAAATGAAAATGCTAACTCTTACTTTCAATGGTAAGAATACAAGTGCTAGCAGATGTGCCTCTGTTGTTGACTGCTTTACACATATATTCCCCTTCATCTTCTGGGAAGGTTTCTGGCAAGTAAAGGCAATAGGTTTCTCCTCTTTCGATATATTGATAGTCCTCAGAGTCCTGCAACATTTCTCCCTCAAACCACCATGTAACTTCAGGTTTCGGTTCTCCAGTAATTTTAACTGTAAATCTCACTGGCTCGCCATCAACAACCGATGTGTTTTTCAGTGACTTCTTGAACCAGGGTGCTCCAGATCGAGCTTGATCCTCCTCATCTTCACAAGTAGAACCATTAATAATGCTTCCCTCCTCCTCTTCTTCCTCTTCCCTTTTCTGTTTTAAAATAAGTTGATTTAGAACATTTAAAGTGGCAATAGCAGTATGCCTGTCAGTGATAACATATTTGATTACAGAAAGTTACCACATTTCTGAGAAGCTGAAATGCCACCTATCCCACTAGATACCATAATGCACTGAATCTAGATATGGAACAAGCGAGGCTATAATCTTAGGGCAAAATACAAGCAGAAAAAAATCCCGTTTTCAGACTATTCAGAGGATACTGCAAGAAGAGTTCATTGTATCTCTGAATGCATCAAGAATATGTGAAAACACCAAAAGCAATTTTACATTATTGCAGCAATTCACAGCAGCTGTTAAAACAGCATAATGTTCCTTTTATACCTCTAGCAGTGTTGCCATCAATGCTAATCAGAAGCTAAGTTACATGACACTTAGAACTGAGGAATAGGCACTTTGTAATTTATACCTTCTGTAATGCGGCATCAATTTCTTTCTGTTCAAACTGCATGCGTAGAAACTTCTGTTCTTCAATTCTTCTCTGCTCCTCTTCTTCCCTGGCTCTTGCCATTTGCTCAAAACGGGCCTTCATGTTTACTTTGTGAGTAAATGGAGCCTCAGATTTCTTAGCTGGTCTCACATCTACCTCATCATCCTTGTGAAGGGGAAATTAAAAAATAGGGCTTACTTAACTACCTTTTAAATATGTGTAATAATAAACTTGAGTTTTGTAGAGCAGTAGTTCTTAACTGAACAAAGCCATGCAGAGTCCTGTTTTTCTCAGAGGTTTGCTGTTGGGTTTAAATCAAGTCTCTTAATAGCTTATCCCAGAGACAGCAAAATACTGGCAAAGTGATTTCAAAAATGCTGGGTAGAAAAGTACTCCTAAGGATTTATTTTCATATAAAAGTTGAATACTGTCATGTGGCAGTGGTAAATCCTTAGTGACTTGAGTTTCATGCCATAGTGTTTGGGGTAGCTTCAACAGCTAACACAGGTTGACCTTATAGAAAAATCACTACAGTGTCAGTCATCAAAAACTCAGAAATAAAAGGTAGGTGTTGAGCTGATTCTGAAGTGACTGACCACTGTGAATGAGAACCTCAGAATGAGGCTCAGATCAGGCTTGCTGCTGTAAAAAGTTTTGTGCACTGGCATGTGAAACATCATGAAAGCTGACATTAGTGTTTTGGGTCACAGAGCATTGGGTTGATTTATTGCTTAGACTGATAGCTTAATTTCGTGGTTTTCCCCTCTGAAAAATGCCAGAGATTCCAGTCTAAGGCATAGATAAGTAGACTTCCTTTTCTGCTCTATCCTGAGAAATGAGTAAAGATTCTAAGATCTGATCTTCAAATGGTATTGTTTTGTTTTTTGTGTTTTGGTTTTAATTCATACAGTAGAGAATGAATTAGAGTTCAGAAGGGGAAGCCATTTGTGATGATTAACAGAGTAATTCTCAAGAATATTTCAAAGCCTCAGGCTGCCAGGTTTCAGACTGTTAAGATGCTGAATTGAGGACTTTGAGCAGAAAAGATGTATGCTTCACCAGATGACTGATAATAAACTAGTGCTGTTTCTGTCAGGGATGCTGAGGTGGGAACAGGAAGGAAGGGAGAAAATAATTTTGGAAATGTGGCAAACTTTGAAAGCAGCAGTACTGTCAACCCCTGGATTATCAGTGCAAGTTAAGTACATCATTAACATAAAGAGAATGCAACTTACCTCTTGAAATTTTTCAGCTTCCCTTTCTCTTATTTCTTCATCCATTGCTCTTCTCTTTGCTCGCTCTTCTTCAATCTTCTTCTGTATTTCTTCTTGAGACAGCTGTCCTATTTTTTCAAATTTGCTTTTTAAGTTCTTTGCCTGAATAGAACCACTTCTTTTTAGCTTTATTAATTCTTCATATTCTTTGCTTAGCTCGAAAGTTTCACATTCTTCTTCCAGCTGTTCAGAAATTGCAGAATGATAAAGATGGAAAGTGCCATAGGTATTTTTACTACCTGTTCTCCCCACAGACAGGTGTAACTTAATACACTTGAACAGTTCTCTTAGTTATTTGAAATCAACATAGACATTTTCTCTGTCTTTTTTTTTGTTTGTTCCTTTGCTATTCTCTAAACTAGATACAGATTTTACAGTATCTTGCTTAAATGTACCCTTTGTTTGAAATTGCTTTCAATAAGCCACCTTTCACAGACTCAGAAAACCGGACACCTAGCAATACAAAGAACTTAGTTATCTTGGATCAAGAATTTACCTTCCTGGCTTATTGCAATATGATATGAAATAACTTTCTAAAATACAGCTACTTTGTTAATTCAGTAAAAAGCGAATGAGATTTCAGGATGTTGTGGCTGGAAAAGAAATGTCAGTTCTGGATCTTGTAGTCAAACCCTGTCTGAAGCTGATATTGTTACTATTTTACTCCCTCCTTTTATGACCTCTGCCTGACAGTTAAGATGCATATGCATTTTAGTTGGAGGACCCTGTCTCTCCCTTCTTCCCCAGCATGTAATATGAAATTTACTTAAAAAGTTTAGGTGAATAAAGGCTCCAATATAAGCTGGAGCCTTTATTACTCACTAGCTTAGCTTACCTTAACAAAAACGTAGTCCTCTAACATTCAAAAGAAATTAATAAAGAATCGCCACCCCCAACCAAATCAAATTGAAGCATAAAGTTTATGAACGTGATGTTTTAAACATCTGGTATGCAAAGCAAATTTTGTGTGATTTTTAAGATCAACTGTGACAGTCTTCAAACCCTTGATACACTGACTAGAAATAAGTTGAGGCCACTGTAATCTTTCCTAATTAGTTAACACCGTATTCCCTTGAGGAAAAGCAAGAATTTTGCTCTTTCTTAATTTCAAGTTTGTATTTTCATTTAGGAACTAGATGTTTCTGCTCTTCTGTTATTGTAAATACTACATAATAGCTTTAGTAATGCTGTAGAATTTTCAGAAGTGGCTGTAAAATAACATTAGAAGTTTGAAATTGTGTTTTTACTTTTAGGGTGGCAAGAGATAAAAGCATTTTCCTGGTAGATTAGTGATAAAAATATTTTTTTAATTTTGTGTAAGATGTATATGTTTTTCTATTTTTCATTCTTTTCATATAATGCTAGAAGTACTGATTTAAAATTGCTTCTAAAGGAATATTTAGTGACATTCTTAAATGATAATAACCGAAATTATCTATTTACTTTTATTCAGAATATGCATAGCATATCTTTTGATATACAAACCTCTCCCATTTCTTGTCTCAACTGCTGAAATTCTTGCTTCTCCATTTCCAACTTTTGCCTACGCTCCTCTTCTGTGCGTCTCTTTTCTTCTTCCATTTTTTGTCTCAGCAGCTCCTCAAAATTAATTTCCAGTTTACCAGGTACAAGAGATTCTTGAGAAAACGTTTTAAACATTTCTGGTGATTCATCATCCAGCACCTGCTGGAAATTGAGAGCATTAATGATACCTGTGGTGAAATCACAGCAGTGCTCAGGCACTCTAGTACATAAAGAAAACTGAGTATTTTGCCACATCTACCACAGTAAGATGCAATGTGGGTATTCCTCTGATGTTTTGGGAGGGAGTGTGTTTTCAGGAATGGTATTTGACTTTATGTCTTCCTTATTACAATGCTACACTTTTATAATGAGGGTGAAGGGGATCATATAAAATGCAGTCTTTTTTGCAAGGTGATGAGAGGATGTCCCCTTAATGCAGCTTTGGGACCTGAAACAATTGATTCCCATTTACTTCCCAGACTATCATTACACAAAGTGCTTGTGTTTCAGTGTCACTGCTCTTAACACTGAAGTACATGTACTTGTTATCTTTTCTTAAGCAAACCAGATTAAATTCCTGTGCTTAAGCAGCACCGGTATTCCCAGTAACCAGAACTGAACAGAATTTTCTACAAGAAACTCTTCTTGTGCACAGATTGATTATACAAAGTTACGCTGCCAGTTCATTGGTTTTGTACAACCCAACAGCAAGGGTTTTCTCATTTCTGCCCTTTCTAAGGAAGGGTTAGGCTTTCATAGTCATTCATGAGCAAGGTGCTTATTTTGAAGCTAATTCGTAAGGTGGTAGGGCCTAGGAAAGGTGAATTTAACTACTTCGAAAAGCAGGAAGTGTAAGAAAAAACGCTTTATCAGACTGAATTTGTTGAAACAAAGTATTACCAAAACAGGAAACTATGCTACAAAAATGGCCAGGGAGCATGGCAGTCTCTTGAGTTTAAGCAGCAAGGTTAAGTTCTTGATAAAACCAATATAAATGTATGTTTGCGCATGTAACTATGTAAATTTATTAACAGATTGACTCGGCAGAAATGTTCTGTGGATAAATGTGAGATTTTTCAATTTACTGTGTTCATCTCACATTCTTTAATGCAACGTTGTGGGGTCTTTTTCTCTGGTTTTTCAAGAATAATGTGATTTCTTTCTGCCATCTTTCTAATTGGCTGTCTTTGGAAAGCAAAACCTGGGTTGCATTAAGTCTTGCATTTGCTCAAACTAAATAGGTAGTTATAAGGTGTTGGGATACAGTTTCTGGGAGCAAGTCCAAAGAGGAGCATGAACCCAGAAAAGACACTGGGAGGTGTAAATAGCTCTTCAAATGCAAAATTAAAAGAAAAAAAAATAAAAAATCCCAAGTCAAGAATAAAATAAGAGGAAAAACAAACGCAGCTCTGGTTGATGTTTCTTTTTCTAGTTGTACCTGAGTTCTCCAGAAGGAGAACTCTGGATATCTGGACCTGTATAACTTGACCGTGTAAATCATGAGCTTGAGAGTGTGTAAATCGTGACGTAAATCATGGAGGTGAAGCATTGGAACAGGTTGCCCAGAGAAGCTGTGGATGCCCCATCGCTGGCAGTGTTCAGGGCCAGGTCGGACTGGGCTTTGAGCAGCCTGGTGTAGTGGAAGGTATCTCTGCCTGTGGCAAGGGGGTTGGAACTAGATCACCATTAAGGTCCTTCCAACTCAAAACATTCTATGACTGTATTAGGTCTGATACTGATCTAGAACTGCATGGCGATGTGGCTTTTGGCACTATTTAATCAGTGCATGTTTGAAAAGCCTTGTTACAAATATGGAAGAGCCCAGTGTTCCTTAAACTGTAGGCATTCCCATCAGTAGTCGTCAAATGCTAGAAGGAATTGAAGGAGCAAAACTTTCATTTGAGAAAGGGTTTTGACTAGCTTTATAAAGAAACAAACTTTTTTTTAAAGAAAGATTCTTTGGCACTCCCTTTTCTCTGTATTGCTACTTACTGCCAGTGTAACTTAACACCTTTCACTGCTCCTTGTGCCATCTCAGTTTGTATGTCTGTCTTGATCTATTTTGCCCATATCTTTTTTTATTTTTTACAGCTCATTTTTTTGCTTCAATCACACTCAAATACTGCTGCTATTCACTATAGATGTCCTTCAGATTTTCCCTCTGAGTAAGCTTATAGTTGGACTTCAGCCCCCATTCCTTCCATTCTTCGTTTGTTTTGCATAATATGAGCAGATTTGTTGCAATTGCATTATGGAGAAGTGGAGTTGAGAAAACAAAGCTGTTAACTATTTCCCTTAATGAAAACAGTGCATAGCCCTGTAGTTTCTGGAGGCTAATCACAGCTAAATTAGCAAAGAAATGTGAAAGTCTCTTGTTATGGTGCATTAGTTCACATGCTTATCACTTCAAGGAGATACGGAACCTAAGTGGGCAGGAGAAGCATTAATTCAAAATTTACCACTACATGTATGTGTAAGCGTTAAAAAGCTGTGCATGTGAGCAAACACTAGCGGCTGTCTGCTCTGCGTTTTTGAATCACGGAGTTACAAAAAGGCAGCAACCCAACTTATTCCTGGTTAAAAAAAAGAGGACAAAAATCAGCTGAATTTTGTGATGTACAAGCTCCTTGTGGTCGGTTCAATAAATATTTAGCTGTATTTTGTGAAGTGGGAACAGATGGTAGTGAGAAATGATCCTGTACCAGCCACAGTTTGCAGCAGTCAACAAATTTTCAGTGGGAAACAGTGACTGACAGAAAAAAGAATATATTTTTTTTAATCTGTGCTAAGACAGGTTCTTTATGCATTCTCTAATAGACTGTCAGCGGTGAAAGATGGATGCTTCAGTCTGAAAGTGATCACCTTGGTGGTGGGAAGCATGGAAGTATGAATGCAGAAAAAGTAAACATGAAATAGGGAGATCCTTCTGAAAGGAGGTGGTGGTTGTGTTTTCCAGCAACAATATTGCTACTTCTATGTGTGTACGCTTTCAGATCTAATATGAATCAACATGAAAGAGGTTCTAAAATAACTACATAATTTAAATGCTTAAATAAAAATTGTGTGAGATTTTCCTGCTTCTGAAAGAGATGACTAAGATGTTCTTAAAATGTTTAAATCTGTATTGCTGCTACACTGTGGAAAATAGGGAAAGCATGGTCTTATATTTGTTATAAGTAACAGAAAATGTTCATATTCAAGATGCTGATTAACAGAAACCTTCAAACATGAAAATGTGAAAATACAATTTCAGTTAATTTCTTAAATCACTGAACGTTTTCACTGTCTGCAGTTAGAGTGCAATCATAGACTCTGTGCTGCATCTAACAGATTAAACCCTGTTTAATCAGTGATATTTTTCTTGACTGGACACTTGAGCTTAGGTTCTTGCTACATGGAAGCAGAAAAAAAGAGGTTCTCAAGAAAGCAGGAAGAAAACAGAGGATGGCACATTCTTTCTTCAATTTTCTTTTTTCTTTGTCTGCTGGCTTTCCATAATGTAATTGAACGGTAGAAGTCCAGTATAATCATATAAAGTTTTAATTTCTTTCACAAGCATTGCTTTGTATGATGAAGAAAATTCTATTAGTTATGCAGCTGGTCTTTCCCAATAAAACCACAGAGAGGAATGTAGGAAGACACTGCCAGATGACTGGGTTATTCCACAGTTCTGTATGGTGGGTCTTGCCCTTCCTTTTGAAACAAATACTTAGGTTTAGGTGATATTTGTGTAATTTAATACTGTGTTTCTTAACCACCACCGGTAAGTAACTGGCTTATATCCAAAAGCCTTCAACAGCTTGAAGTTGTTGGAATAGGCATGAAGAATACAGTGAAAAGCTCCATGCTGGTTATTTCTTACAATAATGTTGCCACTTTCTGAAATTGGGCATCTTTCTCTGCTTTAGCTGGTGCCAGTATCTCAATCTCAGATCCCTGAAAATTTTTCTTCAGTGTAATCTTAACCCAAATTTTAGAAGTCATTGCATATCACAGAAATCTGAATGTGTCTAAGGAAAATCCATATTACAAATTGTTCTAACAGTAAGTGCTACAAGTTAGGGGTTTTTTGTTTCTCTGAATAAGCAACAAAATACAATAAAAGTATCAGCTGACTTCAGCCTCTTAATTTTTCCTTCCTAAAGGACCACAGATGACTAGAAAATTTGCACTTGCAGTGGGCATTTCTCTAGTATGCCATTAATTAGGCTTTACCTAGTAACAGCTAATTGGTGGCTACCCTATAAAGGCAGGGAGATAAACTTGGAGAAGTAAGAGGAATTGCTTTTCCCAAAAAAAAACCAAACCCTACTTGTGAAAACATTCTGCTTTCTAAATTTGTGTATCTACCATTGGACACAATACCTGGTTTTGTCTAAATTATTTGAAATCCTTTCTAGGCTTGCTGTGAGGAAGGATTTTTCTGTGATTTTTGATAAATGAACTTGATTAGTTTACCCTACCACATTGTAGTAAGTACTGAGGTAATCTAATTACTGAAGGAGTTGAAGCATGCATTCTTAACTGTAGTTACAGCTTTCCCATAGAGCAGCTTTAGAGTTACTTAGGTAAAAACTAAACTATATACTAAACAAAAATGCGATACCATGTTCCTCCTTGCTTCAGCAAATGCTCTTTTTTCTTCTTCAATGCGTCGTCTTGCATCTTCTTCTGCTTTCTTCTTTTCCTCTTCTCTCCTCTGTCTTTCTATCTCCTCAAAACTGAGTCTGAGTTTACTAGGACGGAATTCTTTAACAGAATTTTCAGATTCTTCATCATCACCTTCATTTATCTTCAGGAGAGGAATAAATAGAAAGGACTTTACCCAAACATGGCAATATTCTGTATAGTAAATGGATATTTCATTAATTCCTTTCTAATCTTTCATAATTATATTTTTCTCCTGGGGGGGATTTATTGAGAATTTGGTTCCCATAAGAAATATTTTATTCTTGGTTTTAGCCAGGAGGGAGAAAAGAAACATATTTTGGTAACCTATATGTAGCTTCTGTAATTCCTAAAAATATGTTGAGTGTGCAATTCAAAGAATAATGTGTTATAATGAAAAGGCTGAACAATTACGTATGTATTTTACAGTCTTGGGGATGGATAATTTACTCTAAATCACTTTTCTTTACATCTCTTTAATAGACCTTTATGCTGTCAAGTCTTTTTGTTTGCATATAAATTGTTTTCACCGTTGCAGTTACCAGTTAAAAAAAATGCTGTAAAGTTTTATAGCAAAGCTAAATCAATTAACACTTTGCTATTACCCCAGACTGAGATTTTTCTTTCTTTTTTATTTTTTTTTTTAGACATTTAATCATCACTGAAAAAAAGGAACTGAGATACTCTGATCTCTTCACTATTGCTTGTCTCCAGTAACACTTATCTGCAGAGAGAAGGCTGTGGTTTGCAAACTGCAATCAAGAACAAAAGACTGAACCATCTTCAGAAGACATCTCTGATTTCTTTTGGAGCACAGAAGTTGTAAATTATATTACTTGCTAATAAATGCAGATACAGTGGGAGACATGAGCAAAACTTCAGTAAGAACAGCTAGTGACTTTATTAAGTTCTCTCTTCTTCATTTTCTTCCCTGATCTCTTTCACCAGCATCCCCTGTCCAACCCCAAATAAAAAAGTGCTTTGTCGAGGTTATTGGTGTGGAATGGTTAAATGATTTATTCGAGGTGGGGGTGGAAGAGTAAACTACAATTTAGGTACCTCCCTAAACCTAGAACTCTCTCTATTTGGACCAGTTGGCAATTTCAGTTTCAGCTGTCTCGAGGTTCTGTGGTTTGATTAGTTTTTTTCTTTTTTTTTGAGAATATAAATGTCTAAGAATGTTTTTTAAATGTAGTCAGCATAGTGATCTTGAGCTGTTTATCCAAGAATGTTCAATCATAGTTATACTCTGTTTTTGCAAATTTGTAAAAATAATATTTTCAAAGATGTAATGAAAGAATAAAATCTCTTTTCTCATTCATCTTCTTTGTATGTGAATCATAACAAAGTCATAACGATCGTAACTGTACACGGGAAAGATATTTAAATACAGAACTTTAAAAATGCTTTTGGAATATAGTGAAGTGAGGAAATACAGACCAACCTACCTGGTATATCTTAACAACATTAAGTGCGTAACTCTTGGTATGATCAAAGAATAAGATAGTGAGATCTGTTTATAATTGATCTAAAATAAGTGTGGTTTATGATATAGAACACATACAGAGGCAGTTTTGCAAGTAATAAAACAGGATTTGTAGGCTACATTTCTGACAACTTGAGGCTTAATCTAGTAATTTCTGGTACATCGTTGTTTATGCCAGTACATACAAGAGAGCTGACTGTCTTTTCTACCTTGTTTCATAAGAGCAAGGTTGTAACGTATGTATTTATCATAAGTAAATACATGGGAATAAGAAATAGCATTCTGTTACTACAGACTGTCTTCATAAAATCTGGTTACTGACACATATGAAGCGCTAGTTATGAACAAAACAGACAACTGGTTGTCTTCTTGAGGGTCTACTGCTTGGGGTACTACAAAGTGTAGGTATAAAACCTGCTAAGGTTGCTGGCAGACTTAAAACACATAAATTTCCTGGATTTACCAAAAGAATCTCAAGCGTTATGTTGGTGTGGTTACTGAGTTAGAGCTAAGGTCAAAAATATATCGGAAATTTATTTTTGGACTCTTAAAACCTGCAATATAGTAAACAGCAAGAAAAAAGAATCAGATACAGTAAAGAATGTAAAAGCATATCCTAATGTAAAAATTGTATAACTCCATGAACAAAGCATGCGTTTACCATTCGCTGCCTAGCTTCTTCAAAGGCACGTCTTTCCTCTTCTAAACGCTGTCTTGCTTCTTCCTCTGCTTGCCGCCTTTGATTCTCCTGTCTTTGTCTTTCAAGTTCTTCAAATGTCACTTTCAGCTTACCAGGAGACAGAGACTCTGGAGTTTTGTTGTCTTCATTTTCACCCTGTGTAAGGAAAATAGAATTGTTATATCTTAAATAACAGATATTTATTTCTTAGATACTTTTAGATGAGTGGTTTACCATGACATTTGAAAGGCACTTGGTTTCCTTAAGGGATGGGGTTTGTTCCTCATATTTTAGCTTCATTTCTTCATCCTCTCTCTCTCTTTGTTCTGCTCTCTCCTTTCCTGTGTTCTCGAAGTTTATTTTCATCTTCCCAGGTGTTTTGGTGGGTTTTACAGGCACTACTGTAACCAGTAGTGAATCATCCCCTTCCTGTCCAAAAAGATATTTATTTAGTTTTCATAAAGCTTGACTTCAGACTCATTTCTTCCTAAAACTGTTGTTTTCACCTCTGTACACCACACCTTCCAAAAGAATTACTTGTATTGAGTGTTAACCACAAGAATAAACCCATTTGCCTGTAACAGTCACTAGTTTTCTTGAAATTCCTGAAGAGCATCAAGACTGAATCACATTTTAAACATAACTGCTGGCAAATTCCTTGATTTCTACGTATTTTCATTAACAGTATTCGTGGTTTGGAGAAGAACAGGTGGAATTTTGATTACATCATTATTGCAGCCACAGTCTACTTCCAGTCTTACATTTAATATGTAAAGGAAACACTGTGGTTGGAATAAGCTAGTAGTTCTGGAGGCCAATACGTAATTTGTCAGGCATAGTAATTTTTTCTGAAGGATGTTGCTGCTACAATGCTATTTTCACAACTTGCCAAAATACATTTTACCCTTTCCTGCCCCCCCCCCCCCCCCCCCAATACCATGATTAACAGGGATATTGAACTTAAAATTAACGGGGTTTTTTTTTTCTTCCCCAAAGCTGTTGTAGGAACATGATTTTCTTGTGTTAGTGAAAGACAGTAGGACATTTGGACCTAGCTTTTTCAAAGAGAACATTTACAAGACTTAAAATCCAAACACATACAGTAAATTAGTCAATTAAAAAGAAAAAAAATTGTTAACTGAGGTGTTCAAGCACCTGTATATTGACAGGATCCCCTTTTAATTTCAAGTTTAAGGCAAAGAGCTTTTACGATGGTACTTTCCAAAGCCAGAGGACTTGGAGTATCACTGCCAGTATACCTCAAATTCCCTCTGGTGCTTTGAATATATTTACATTTTAGATGTTTTTAACTAACCACAAAGTATTCACAGTGCAGACTCTATTTCAAACTGAAATAAATTGACTTAAAGCAGAGACGATTCCATATACTTTAACAATTTGTTAGCTCCTTGGTTGGATTTCAGTTAGGTATTTGTGCGCTGTTTTCCCAGCCCAAATTACAATAATAACACAAAGTGAATAAAAATGTAGGTGAACATTTCTTAAAAAAATCTGATTACCTCAGCTGCTGATTCAGTTCCCGTATTGTTAAAGTCATCAATCTATTAAATGAGAATTTCATATGATTACATTACTTTGGCTCTTTGCCTTAGATTTGCAAACACAGAACTGGAAATTCTTTTTGTATCATCAGTGATACATATGTAGTGCTTAAATTCGTAGAGATGATCATGACTGAACCTTTGTTGGAGTACTCTGGATAAGTTAGCTTGTTGAGGAAGAGGGAACATAAAACATTACACAGAAAGTAAGCTAAAGCATTCTTAACTCTTCAGTGATGAACTGTTAAGATTTCTGAGAAAGGTACTTTCGATGTCCATTCTTCATTTAAGCATTCCAAAATTGCATAAGACGAAAAAAAGCTAAAGCAAACTCATCAATTATTTCTGATCCAAGGCATGTTGTCACCCCCCAGCTCCTGCAAAAAGCCTACTGTCTTCACTTTACATGCTCTTTGCATGTTAGTGTCTAAAGCTAACATACTTTCTAAAATTCTGCATTTGTACTTCTGCCTTAGAGACTAGATAAAACATATGCTGGAGATATTTCCAATTAAAAGTACAGTTTAAACAACGTTAAAAGTCTTAGTAGAAAATACTGTCCAAGTCCTTCTTGGAAACTGGCTCCTCCTATAACACTCTTTCTTTTCCTACAACGAAATCAAAGCCAAATTAAGAACTGCTGTCTTTTGGTTAAATAAAATCCATTTATGGTTATAGTCTATCATGTCAATGCTCACTCACAGCAGTATTCACAGTACTGAGGAAAATTTACAAAAGGAATTAAATATGATACCCCAATGCAAAATTCTATGAAAGGCAAAATTTGCTTTCTCAGCATTAACAAAAATTGGACTCTGTTCATGTATACATAGATATGCAATAAAAATTCACAAATTGGCAAGTAAGACATGATCTGGATCTTCATGATTTATGATTTGTACTGCATTAGTACCTCATCATTTTTGCTTGCCAGTACCATTTTCTTATTGCTTGCGTTAGTTCATCTACCACTGAACTGTACTCGCTAATGTATAAGCAAAGTTTGTCTAAGGACTGGTAAAATATAAGAAACATTTTCAAATTAGTTTAGAAAATTCTATAAGCCCTTGCATGCCTGTGACACCAAAATTTGTGCCTGATTCACATTCCTACCGGGTTTCTGCCTCCTGGTTTCATCTGTAACTCAAATTTAGCACTTTAAAAAACAGTTACTGTAAAGAAGCAAAGATGAAGATTATCTGAATATTATCCCCCCCTTCCATCCCATTGAACATCCCCATGTAAATCACTGCTATCAGAAATCTTAAGATTGGATCTTTCTGATCAAGACAATTTTTTTCTTGTGGTGACTGTTTACACTAATGTCCTGACTGTTGTGAGCAGGTGACCATACCTCCTGGGCCTTTTTTGCTAATTCTCTTTGAATTTTTCTTTTCTCAATCATATCTTGTTCAATTCTGCGCTTTCTTTCTTCTTCCATCCTTTTTCTTTCTTCTTCTTGCCTTTGCTTCTCCATTTCTGCAAACTTGCCTTTAACAGTTCCTGTGAATATGAAATGCACAGTTCAGTACTTACATCATGTATCTAGTGAATTATGTGGCCTTAAAGCCAGGTCTCTCTTACCTATCAGCTTTGGAACATAACCTTTTTCAATTTTAGATTTTGAGTCATCATCTTCATCAGATCCAAGCAGTTCCTTCATCTAGTTGATGAAACACAGAAAATAAATTGTCTTTAGATCTTAAATAAAATTGTGATATTATTGTCTTAAAATAATGTGAAAATATTTTCGCATACAATATTGAATATTAAAACAACACAAAATATTTGCAAAGAAAATAACCTCCTGCTTTCTCCTGTTCCATTCTCTCTCTCTAATATATTGTTCTTTTCTTCTTTGCTTTTCATCTCTAGATCTCCTTTGATTTCTTTCTTCCCTTGCTTTCTGCATAGCTTCAAATTTATCCTTTACATCCCCCTTGTGAAGCTTGGGCACATAGGACTTTTGGACGGGTTTAGATGAAGAAAGCAGAATCTTGGTGAAGATAAAGAAGAAATGAAGATAAGAAAAAGAAAGTTGAAACAGATGGACAGAAATATTCTGATAGATTGGATTAGGAAGAATGTAAAAATGTAAAACAGAATTTTGGAATTATGAACTTTGTGCCACTAGCTGTCATCAGTTAAGCAGCATTTTATTCATTCATAAACGGTAATAAATACTGAAAATCCCAAAACAACATTTAGCCTTTTATTAATCTTAGGCTGTAACTGTAATGAACAGCTAAATAATTAAGTATATGAACTTTGTGAAGGTACATTTTCAGTTACCATGTATCTGAATCTGTATTCAAATACATATTTATAGTGCTGATTTTGATCATAAGCAGTCACCGAAAAGCCTCTCTACCCCTAATATTTAAAACAGTTATAAAGACATAGACATATGGTAGAGTATGTATGTTTTCTTCTGAAACATTTCAACAGCCATATGGTTTTTAAATAAATAGTGGTACTTGTTAATTTAAAATTTCCAATGCATTATATACTTCTTTTTCAAATATTTAGAGAAACTTGGAAATCCATCAATTTTATGTTGTAAAGTGCCAAGATCACTGGACTTGCAGGACTCTGGTACTGAGACAGCTAATGGACGCTTCTTTGCCAATGCTTATCCTGCACATGCCGAAATAGAAGTTCAGTAAGCGAAGTTCCCACTTTTCAGAACTACTGTGAATTTTTCTCTCTTTTTACCGTAACGACTCCAGGAATGTTCTCAATATAACAGTACTGAAAAAAATGGCTGAAAACATTCCATGTTTCATATTTTCCACCTAAACCAATAGGGTTTATTCCTGTTGCTCAGTAGCCTAATATTTACAATTTAGAATTACATGTGAATGTGCCCAGAATTTCCCCCCAACATTTAAAGTTTCTTAATATTTTGTTACCTTTATTTTGCCTTTCTCCTTCATGTTTTTTTTTTTGATAGCATTAAGACTATATTTTAGAGATTCCATCAAATCAGTCTCATTAAGTGACATCCAAGTGCCCTTCCATTATCTTAAAATAACAGCAATACCAGGAGATTTCCACTATAATTGTCTTTTACAATTGCATATAATTACTCTTTTTGCAATCATTAGCTGTAAATTACTACATTACTTCAATTACTTTAAAATTGGTACATACCTCAGTTTTCTGTGCAATGTCATTCATGGCTACTGTATTGTGTTCTGCACCTGGTTTGTTTAAGATTGCTTTCAGTTTCTACCTGAAAGAAACAGTTGAAGTTATATTCCTTTCTTTTCCTTTTAAATGATGCTTTAACCATCTTCCAGTAAATAAGTTTGCATAGGCTGAAACAGATGTATCACAATTTCATTTGGTCCTTTGAGGCTTCTGAAAACATGAATAGGTTCTAAGTGTGCAACAGTAATTAAAAGAATAAGCTTATGATTCTCTATGCATGCTACATATCTTAGATACTGGGTTTTAATTTCCATTTATTTTTTTTTATAAAGGAGACTTTGAGCCAAGCTCTGGCTGCCCTGGCTGATGTGTTGCAAAACTCTTGCTCAGTGCTCATGCTAGCAGAAAGGAATGTGCTTGCACCTCCGCCGCTCCGCTCCAGTTTGACTTGTGAGCCAGTGAGCTCAGGTTCCACAAAGTTTGTAGAGTGCTCAGGCCAAAACCCCCATGGCCTCCTGGAGATGCTGCTTTGCCTTTGTACAGCTGTCAGGAGGAAAGATGGCCCATGGCTGGGGGAACCTACCTGGATATCAGAGATGCAGCTGGATCTCCCGCCTGGGTGAATGCTCTTGCTTGACTCCCAGCCAGGCTGGCACCTCTCTTCACCCAATATGGGAATACAAAATAATGCTTTCCTTTCTCCTAGGGCTACTCTAGGAAACACTAGTGCTAAAAACTATGAAATTAATTAGGTGAGCCACATACATACTTTAAAGAATTTGTATCATTTAATTGTGGGCTGGAAATGGCACTGCATTTTTAAAGAGAAAAGTGTTACAGATTTTAAATTATGCTGTTTTTCTTAGGAACACAACAGAAAGGCACTTCAGGGTCAGGACAAGCCTTTTGCCTTCCCCCTTTTTTTTTAGATCGTGAAAGATTGTGGGATGAAGGAAATCATTGCTGTCATTGTACTGTACCAATGCCCTGAGTCCCAGGCAAGCCTAAAAAGTCAGCATGCCAAACATAGAATCATAGAACAGTTAGGGTTGGAAAGGACCTTAAGATCATCTAGTTCCAAACCCCCTGCCATGGGCAGGGACACCTCATACTAAACCATGTCACCCAAGGCTCTGAGTGCAAACAAACAAACTCAAGGGCTCAAAGTAAAAAGGCTAGAAAAGTAGCTTACTACAGGAAGGAATTTCTCACTTGTGGTTTAGAGGAACTGAAGTCAGGGCATCTCATGTTCTGGAAAGTTAAGCTCTTAACAGTTCTTAGCCATTACGTTCTCTAATTCTTAATTACAAACATAAACATTGTAATTTTTATGTGGTGTTAAAAATAATTATCTTTAAAAGTTATTTTCATATAAGCTCTTCAAAAACACCAACATCATAAATACTACTAGTGCTGCTGCTGTAGCTGTACAGACTAAATGAAATTCTTAGATACCTTGGGATATTTTTCCAAATGAAAGGAGTAGCAACATATAAAACAGGAGCATTTAGCTACCAATCACTGCCCTGGCTTATAAATTTCAAACTCTTCGAATTCAGCTTCAGCAGAGATGTTCTGTAAAACTTGGATGTCCCTTTTCAACAAATGAGTACAAAAAGTCATTCCCCCCCAAAATCAGGGTGACAAATAGCCAATTTCTAGACTGATAGGAATCCAAGACATTACAGTTCATCACTTATGAACACACGAACATAAAATTACTGTTAGCTCTTATTTAGACTTTCAGATTAGCAATAACATGTTAAAATCCTGTTGTGTCTAGAAAGATAATTGTACATCTGCTTACGTGCAATTAATTGCAGGAAGAAAGTTATGAGTCTAAGAAAGGCAAATAACTTCACTAGCATCCTTGTGGTCTCAAGGTCCCTACACACTTAATATGCATCTGTATACTGTGCAGCTGGGTTTGCACATCTTTGTAAACTTTAGCTTAATTCATGCATGTAAGCAAAATCTCTGCTGTTCAATGTAACTTTAAAACTGGTTAAAAAAGAAGAATAGCAAAAGAAGAGAACAGAAAAGAACTTCTCTAAGACCTGCTTAGAAAAATGAAGAGGTCAAAAGATTTTAAGTTTTTCTTCCCTACATGTGGCTTGAGAGCCTATAGCCTTATACTTAAAATGCAGAAGCTGAATAAGAGATTTACTGCACGAACACATTAGAAGACAAAGGCACATCAAGCACTAGTACAATTCATGCACTGAAGTAGCCAGGAACATAGAGACTTTGCAGCCTTCATATAGGGCTGGAGCAGAAAAGTAAGCCCCAAAGTTCATCTTTCACAAGGAATTCCATTTCACCTAAATACCTCAAGTGGAGGTTGCTGCTAACCTTCACTAGAAGAACATACCCTGTGTCTATATGACTTCATCTTAAAGTAATGTAAAAAAATGACTATTTTAAAGTCTGATTTGCTTATTATGTGCAATTTACTGTAGGAAGAAGATAAAGAGCTTAAGAACACAATTTAGCTTTTGAGCTTTTGGATCAACTTTGTCTTGAACCCTTCTGATGATAGCTCCAACTCCCTGAACCCTTGACAGTGTCACTAAGATTGCTGGCAGCAGCAAGATACGCCCCCCCCCCCAACAAATCTGAAATCTTCTTTAAAAGTGCAAATGTTGCAAGAAATTTTCTTTGCAAATTCCTGCTGTCTGAACTCCCAAAAGTGTGCCAGTCCAACAGGTTGTGTGCCATAGAGATGGCAGATACATTTCTGCCTTTTGGAATACTGCCATAACTGCTATTACTTCAGGCTACTTTCCAGTTCTTTGGCATCACTACCTCTTAATATGCTTGAAGGTTAGCCAGCTGGCTCTAAGACATTTTGCATCTGCAAGTCACCCTACCTCCACGTTTGATGCTAAAAGATATGGATAGAAAGCAATAGGGCATTACTGAACATGACACCACCCATGTTTGCACTTTGATCAACCTTGAGCAGAAGCAGCAGCAGGACCCTGCCCCAGGCACCCTTCAAGGCAGATGAGTGATTTCCAATAGACAATACAGAATCTTCAAGAGAAAAAGAAGTATTCCTTCAGATTTGGCTAGGGTCCTGAGTCAAGGACCACTGCTTCAGGATCAACAAAAGCAGATTGAACCTATTATGTATCTGACTTAGCATCAGAAGAGGATCCACACAGTCAATGTGTTGCTGCTGAGAGAACTGAAATGGCTAAGCCAGGTCCTGACACCTACCAGTCATGAGAGAACAGTGCCTTCATCATCTACCACTACCTTTGCCTGAAGTATGTGGTCATAAATTTTCCATCCCAAGAAACCTTGACTTACTAATTCCCTTTTGAGATGAACTAGTTATATTTTTAAGTTGCATATATATATATATTCTTGTTTTGTAGTACGCATTTTCCCATCTAATACAAATAATGCTTACTCTTAGAGGCAACAAGAGTTTATTTGTACATATACTTACTTCAGAAGAGATCTGTCCTCCTATTACAAAGCTGTCCAACCTGAAGATTCATTCTCATATTTTCGTTTAATTTCCTGAGATCAACATACCCCAGTAAAAGCTGTAAGAGCTCCTCATTGACTGCTCCCACTCAGAAAAATCCCAGATTATAATGTCAGGCATACCCATGATCACAAAATTAATTCAGCTTATTACTAGGCTCTTCTCTGCCTGTCTCATCACTCTAACATTCACCTGACACTAGTCTTTATTTTTTTATCCTCTCCATATTTCACCTTTCCTATAATGAAACGAAATATCTCAGGAAGTGTTAGTCTGAGGTTATAATGTTTATACTGAAAGTAAAAGACTGCAGTTTGACTTTCAAGAGAGGTCTACAGTGAGATTTTTCCTAGAAGAGAAGTTTAAACTCCAATCCTTTGACCAATGGTCCTACCTCAGGAACTAAGTGGAAGAGAAAATGACATTACTCGAATGACTTGGCTGGTTGTAATGCAGAGAGTGAGCTCTAAGAAGTTTCAAGTGAAAATTTAACACAAAACCAGCAACAAGTAGGAAACTGGGCAACAGATTAGAAATACTCTGTGAAAGAAAACTGACTGGTTTCAAGCATCTTATTTGTTTGCTGCAAATGAGTGAGCTGTCACCTTCAACAGGTCTTGATTTGTTATGGTCATAGCACTTCTTCAACTTTTCATGCAGACTTCCTCAAACCTTACTTCAGGCAAAATAATCAAAGTAAACAAAGAAAACCATGAAGGGGACAGAATGTTTGATGGCGCACAGGTCCCCAAATCCATATCCTTAAATTTAATAATCTCCATTCTGAAAGGAGGTCAGAGTCCTCAACTGATCAAAAACAATTATACGGCTTTAATTAGACAAAAAACCCTCCCATAAATAATAAAATTCCCCTTTGTTAGAAATCACAGAAGTTCCTGATTTTCAGTAGGATGATTAACATCCTCACACAAGACATGGAAAAATACCAGCATTTTCCTGAACTGAATACTACTCTTTACAATAGGAGTGCGAAGCCAGGACTTTAAATAAAGTCCAGTTCCTCTGTGGTTTCTCCTTTCGGGAGGCCCCCCTGCTGTCCTACGGCTACTGTGAGTTATAAATAAGCCCTTCACAGCACAGTCTAAGTTACGTTTACCATCTGTCTCCTCTTTGCAATCTACTTGCAGGGAAGACTCCATTATATAAGAAAACCATATTGTGAGGGCTGGAAACTCACTACTTGCAGCCAAAACACTCAGGAGAGGAAAACACAGCCCGCTGTGTTAAAGTATTTAAGAAAATATTAAGCAGAACTGGGAGGAGGAGGGAAAGAGAGCCGTGTCCATCATTTATGTCCTTACCGTAACTGGTCTGGAATGACACCGACAGTTGTTGTACTAAATTACAGATACTAAAGTAGATACTAAAATTATCGCGCATGAGGGAAGATTCTGAACCAGCATAAACCATCAGCTCCACTGAAGCCAAGGAGTTAGGACAGTTAACACCAGCTGCCTAAGCTTCACGTTTTGTAAAACACAAGATACAAAGCTACCTCCAATCGATTGTATTACCTTCATTAAGCCTTTCTAGTTACAGACTAGAACACTTACCAACCACAGGCCCACATAATCCAATTTCCAATTCTATACACAATATTTTCTTCAATCATTAATTTTATTTTACTTCAATATTTATTGAGAGTCTCAGAATAGTTCTTCCAGGTATGATGTTATTATTAAAATATATTCATTATTAAGGATTTTGTCTATGTTTATATGACTATAAATACTCTTAATGTACAGTACTGTGCAGTCCAACTGCTGTGTTAAAAAATCATATCATCTTTCTCTGTAGAAAAGGTCTGTTTGTTAATTTCTTAGTCTCTTCAGGGACTATTATGGGGTACATAAGCTCCAGAGCAAACATAGTGGGGCTGAAAGACTGCTCGGTTATAGGGAAGCCCTGCTGAGATCTTCTGGCCCAAGATACCTCATTCCAAGATATCCACTGATCCTAATAATGGGTGACAGTAAATTGTGAACTGAGGTCCCCAAGAGAAGCAGCATGCTGCCCCATGCCACAGTTCCTCCATCCCCCGCTGTGTCACAGCAGCTGAAGAGAAGTGGTGTGACTTGAGCTCATCTCTTGCTCACTGACAGGGCTGCAGGAATCAGGGTACTGAAATGTGGGATAAAATTCTGGACACGAAGAGCTACTGCAGTCTGCTTCGTCCCTTCTCCAATGGCAGGACACAGCCTATCTGCCTCTTCTCCTAAATCCTCATGGTCAACTCAGATTGCACACTGTGGTGGTCACTGTGCCTGTGCTATGCTTCTGCCACGAAGGAGCAGTCTCCTGGCTTCCTGGAGCTGTTTCCACCTGACCAACTCTACTCTCCTGGTAATGCTGATGCCTGCAAGAACCGGATCGTGTGTAATACCTTCATGCGAGCGGGTATGGCTGCCTTTGGTGCACAGCAGAGGGTCACTCCTACTGTTGCTTCCCAAACTTCTCTTCCACTGCCCTTAGCCTTCCTTTTTGTTCCCCCACAGCTTCCAGAGGGCTCACCATGGCACTGTTCCTTGTCAAAGGAGTTTCAAAGGTGAATATGCAAGTATGGCAAATGACAGGTTTTCTGACTTCTTCCGCTGAGGAAACTACTCATTTGAAACATTCCAAATGCACTTAGAGAGGATATTTCTTAGGCACGTCTTAAACCATCTGACCAGATCTTGCATTTCACCAGGCTGTGCTTCTACATATACTGGACATACTCTCATGCTCCTGTATGTTCCTTAATACACGTGGCCCTCTTAAAAGACTAATTACTATTTTACAATTTCATTTCAATGGACAGAATGATTTAAGGTCTCTTTAAGACCTGAGTGCTAAGATTTGGAGTAGCGCCTTGTCTGATTTCCAAAATACGAACTCGTTTCATTAAACATGTTTTCGCAGCTGTTTCTTGTGTCAGCACAAGCCCTTATTTGCCTAACACAAGTAAACACATAGTTTGTAAGCTGTCACAGGTAACCAGTATTTTCTCCCCAGCCACGCTGTCTTGCAGTCATCACCTCAGGACGAAGCAGAACCTACAGACGCATGCGGACGCCTTTGCTGCTGAAGACCCCACCACCAAAGCCGAGCCCTCTTTCGGTGCAGACGTGGTTCATCAGCAAAGGGGATTTTATACCAATTTTTATTAAGCGCACGTCACGGGGGGCAGCCCCGCTCCCGCGTCCCCTCACACGCCGCGTTACCGCTGCCCGGGCTCTCCCCACTGCCGCCGCTCGGCTCCGCAGCGCTGCCCGGCACAAGCCCCACCTGCGGTTTTCCCTTCACCTCAGCTCCGAGCAGCTCTCGTCGGGGCCGCAGCGCCGAGCCCCGGCCAGCCCCCCCCCCCCCCGCCCGACCGTGAGAGTCCCCCCGCCCCGGGGCTGGCGGCGCCGCAAGCTCCGCTCGGCACATCCCGTTACCGCCTGCTGGAGGCTGCGGCTGCCCCTCAGCCCGGCGCTGCCCCGCCGGCTGCCGCCCCGACCGAGGGGGCCTTGCCTGCGGCCCCCGTCCGCGGCGGCCGCTTCTCCCGAGGCACCTCGGGGCTGCCGCTCGGCCCGGCCACCAGCGGCGGGTCCTGACAATGGGCGCCGGGCTCCAGCGGGCCGGGCAGCAGCCCGGGCCCCGCCGCACAGCAGAGAGCGGGGCGAGCCGGGCCGGGCTGTTAAGGGAGCCCTGTTCCTCTGCGCCGCCGGCGGAGCCGCTCTTACCTGCGAGCGCTGCCCCGCCGCTGCGGCTCGGCGTGCTCCCTGCGGGCGGGCTGGCGGCTGCGGAGCGCCCCTTGGCTGCGGCCGCCGCTCCGGCGAGGCAAGTTTCCATAAAAGTCGCGACGCGCGGCCGGCGCCCGCATTCCAGGCGAGCCCCGCGCCGCGGCAGCTGTCCCGTCCCGTCCCGTCCCGTCCTGCCCCAGCTCCCGGCCCCGCTCGGCAGCGGCCCGGCCCTGCGGCGCGGCTCGCCATGGCCGGCCCCCCACCGCGGTGGGGGGCACCGCACAGCCCGGCCGCGCCACCCCGCACCCCCTGCCGCGGACAGCCGCCAGGCCAACAGGCTTATTTTGGGCTGGAAGCACCGCGGAGCTATAAATAGCCGGGGCACGGAGGCCGCTCCCCACTAGCTCTCCCCTGGCCGCGCGGTCCGTGCCGCAGGGCAGCGGCCGAGCCAGCACCCGCAGCCCGCTATTAGAATAGAGCTGACCCGCCGCGGCTGCTCCAGGGCCGCGTCCCCAGGGATCACCGCCTCGGGCGGCGGCAGCCCCGTCCCCCCGCGGCCGGTTGTCAACACGTACCTGCAGCCACCGCAGGCTCGGCCGCCGCCGCCGCCGCTTTCCGCGCCCGGCCCCGAACCGGAGCTGGCGAGAAGCGCGATCCGCGCTGAGAGCGCTCCCCTGCCGCGGTGTCCTGCCCTGCCAGCGGGGAGGCTTTATACTCCCGGTGGCCGGGTCCTGGGTCTTCTATGGCACATGGAGAGCAATCAACTAATAATAGTAATGTGACAGTTAGCTGATGGAGCGGAGAGGAATCTAGCTAGTGCCAGACGGGCGAGAGGGAGAGAGTGTCTGCTTTGAAACAGCCTTTCTCTGGAAACTTTACAGAGGCTGAAACATGAATTTATTACACCAGAATACATTCCTTTTCCTGCTTAAAGATGACTTGTTTCCTACACGTACAACTACAAAGTCTCCAGTGCAGAACTTTCCTCTTCCTGTCCTACTTGTACTGCGTCTATCATGCTGGAGCCTAACTTCCAGCTGGATTATTAGGATGATAACCACATGGCCTTAAGCTTTACAAACTCTGAGCAACAGCCACCAAACTAAAACACAAAATGTGTTTGTCTTTTGAAGGACAGTGCAGGAACTGTCCCCCAGTGCCACCCTCAAAAGAGCCGTACCCGTATTTCTGAGGCAAAGGTGCAAGGTTTCAGTTGAGGGTTGGGCTTCCCACTCTCAGTAAAGTAAGTTTTCAGCCGATGAACACAGGTTACACATAAAGTTGTGCAGTTCAAAGCAGATACACATCGCCCTTCTGAGGGCACCGCATCATTCTGGTGTCCTCAACATAAAAAGGACATGGAACTGTTGGATCAAGCCCAGAGGAGGCCACGAGGATGATCAGGGGACTGGAGCACCTCGCATATGAAGACAGGCTGAGAGAGCTGTGGCTGTTCAGCCTGGAGGAGAAGGCTGTGTGGAGACCTCATAGCAGCCTTCCAGTATCTGAAGGGGGCCTACATGGATGCTCAGGAGGGACTCTTCATTAGGGACAGTAGTGATAGGACAAGGGGTAATGGGTTAAAACTTAAACAGGGGAAGTTCAGGTTGGATATAAGGAAATAAGGAAGTTCTCTCACTGTGAGGGTGGTCAGGCACTGGAATGGGTTGCCCGAAGAAGTGGTAAATGCTCCATCCTCAGTAGTGTTCAAGGTCAGGTAGGAAAGCCTTGGACAACATGGTATAGAGTGAAGCATCCCTGCCCATGGCAGGGGGGTTGGAACTTGATGATCTTAAGGTCCTTTCCAACCCAAACCATTCTATGATTCTACAATTCTATAGCAGTAAGCATTAGACACTGTGTTCTCCATTTATATTACCCCACAATGGAAATCTTACTCCATGACTGGAGCTCACTGTAGCCCTTGGGTTTGGAAATAATCCTGAAAAAGCTCATCCCCCAAACCCAAGAAACAACCTGTTGGCACAGAAAGACAAATGCAACAAAACCAACCTGGTTAGTATCACAGGCAGGGATTGTGCCAACCGACAACCACTGTCAGTCTGTGACAGCCAACCTGAGTCTGGGGTTTGTTTGCCCAGGAGATTAAGGTCTCTAGTTTACTCTCACTTTCTGACTTGCAAAACTAGAAACACCAAAACTTGGCTTTTTGGTGGATCACTGGCCTATGCGTTGAAAACTTTTCAATGCTGTGGACCATTTCACAGAAGAAAAACCACACAGGTTTATTTCTGATCCAGTTTAAACTGTTCCAAGTTGTAGAAGCAGTTGTATAAGCAACAGTTGTTTCACTGAAGCCTTTTATTCAATACACACAAATACATAGAAAGTTCACAAACACGCTTAACTGACACTCGAATTGACATGTTTTGTCTGATGAAACTGAAGACTACAAAAATGAAGTATAATAATCATTAAGAACACATTTAAAGTGAGATTATTTTTACAACTAAATTACAAATTATATAAATACTTGATTCTTGTATAATCAACACATTCAACATTCATTTCTGATCATAGGAGCACAGCTATAGCAGAAGAGGATGACTCATTAGCAGGGAAAAGGGCATTCAAAACTTTAAAAATTTAGAGACTGTAAACTAATTTCTGATTTTGATTGTGAATTCTCTGCAGTACAATTGCATCCTGGTGCTACTGCATTGGCGCAGCTATGGCACTTGCATTTTCAAAGGTAGAGGACTTTGCTTAAGCCATATGGCTGGTTATCAACAGACATTCTTCACACCCCTTCCCTCAGTGGTGTACAAACCTGGGTTTATAGGAGAACTGATTCCAGCTCTGTGTTACAAAGAGGCAGCCTTCCCCCATTTGAATTTATAGCTGTCTCTGGCATTAGGAAGGGCAGAACATATAAACGCTTTTCGGGAAAAGGTCCAAAAAGACTCAGAGGAGATAAAAGCCTGTCCATGTGTACCTGTGCATTTCCCTCTCCCTCTCTCCTTTCCTCCCTCCCCCTATTTGTTTTCTCTTTCTTTAACGGTTCCCAACCAAGTATTTGTTGGCGGCGCCTTGCAACAACCAGATACCTTAATTCTTATTTTGGACGGGAAATACGTCAGTTCCATTTCCAACCTGATTCTATGGACTTTGGAGCTCTATGAGTGCATGGAAGTGCTCCTTTTTTAAAAGCATACATCTATTTAAGCTGTATATTTTCAGGTCCTTATCCACTTTCCAGACATTCTGGTGTTCCATCGGACCTTTTTCATTCTTCTGTTTAAGAAAATCCTTTCAGTTTCAACAGAAGATGGATTTTTAAATCACCTGGAAACATTTATAATCTCATGTGCAACACTTGCACTTTCTTCATGAGCTTTATATAAATAATATGAAATTTTCTCACTTAACTATGTATTTAGTTCTGTGGAAAAGTGCATTTCTGTTTTTCTGTGATGAATATTAAGGTGTAATTTTCTTCATAGAATTTTATTAGAACAGACAAACCACAGCATACAGTTTTCTTTGACATCTTGCAACCTCCAGGTAGTACATTTGCTGCGGAATATGCCACTTACTCCACCACTACTATTTCCAGCTATTCCTATTGATTCTAAACCCAATGAGACACTTGACTGTTCCATATAAATTCCTTCATAGACTTGCAAAACACTGCTAAAATATAGCTACTTTTGAGCAGGTAAGCGTGCTTAAGCTAAGTGAGATGGGTGCAGAAAACTTCACATTCTGTACTGAAGACGCACTTTGTGGAGAAACAAACCACAGCCGACATTTTGCTCCTTTGTTGTATTCATTTGATACATACAAGAATGATGAAAATGTGTCGGCTGCAGTGAAATCTACGGACTTACACAGACCCTCCTTTCCAAATATCACCTTTTCGGGTTGTGTTCAAACAAAAGTCTAAATGTTTCCAATCAAAGTGTGTTTCAATATGCTCCATTTTAACAACATGCTTCTTAAGCATCTGAATATTTTATTATTACTTACTCTTCATTACTTGACACAGGATAGACTCTTGTGGGCTGGCTTTTTGTGGCAAAGCACATGTAAATGTAGTTAAAGAGCCTAAACTAACTACAATATATTGTTTCAGTTTACAGGCGTTCAAAGATTATAGATCATCATTATTTATTACCTACCTCTAGCACAGGAAAAAGCGTTACTGCAAATTCCCACATGCCTTCTTACTGTGCTGTACTCCTACCTAAAGTTCAGGGTTCCATATTCCGAGCCACAGTTTCACACTGTACATACATAGCTACAGTTGCTTACACTTCCTCTTAAATAAGACACCTGACTTCCTACAAGGAAGGGAGGAAGATGGAAATGCTTTTAATTATAAAACACTGACTTAAATTCTGATTCATGATTAACAAATCTCATCAGACATCCTTATTAAAAATATATTTTGAAATGCTACATACGAACTGAGAATGGCGTTAGTTTAACACCAAAATATAAAGTGGTAACAGTTGTAGAAAAAGGAAAAGTTTTAAATTAACTGGTGAAGCTACCACAGCTTTTTGAATATAAATAAGTGCTTTCAAACACCTTCATGATGTTTGGCTGTTTTAAAACAAAATAAAGTGAAAAATGCATACTGGAAGTCATTCCTGCCCTAACAGCACCTGCATCACTCCATTACACTGTGGTACAAAATGACTGCTTAACACCCACAACAAATGTAATTTCAGGCCAGTGGCAACACATTCAGTTTTGTGAGTGTGATTAGTTTATTGCATGTGTCACATGAATTAGAGGCTGCGTATACCCCAGTCAAAACACCTCCTAGATTTAGACACACAATGATTTGGGGACTCTGTAATGAGCATTCTGCACTATAAGCCCTTAAAGAAACAACTCCATCAGCTTCACTTACAAATTATCTGTGCAAAAGTACAGTATTTCATAAATAAACTTTACCCAAATATTACAGAAAAAAAGCTTTGGGATACATTAAGTATAAATACAGTGACAGCGGAGCTGCAAATTTAATTTAGATATATACAACAATATGCTCACCAGTTCTTTTCACAGACGTACATTTAACCTCCCTGAGTCCTTTTCCATACTTAGCAACATGATACATTTTCAGACGCTTGCTCAGTAACAGCAATGATAACTTCGGTGTTAGAGAGAAAGGTGGGAAGGAGTATATCAGGAACACTCCATTTAATTTGTCAATGATTTTAAGCTTACTGTACTTTTGCTTCTAAGAGCCCACTGGTCACGACATGCCCAGGACCACTTACACAAGCATTGACATGTCTCAGTGAATCTGCTCCAAGATAGGCCATTAAAAGTTCAGTGTGTCGGATTAATAATTGCATAAGATCTTCAGCCAAACTCTCCATAGTTGAGTATCTCACCTTTTCAAAATCAAAAATGTCTTTGAGGAAGAAAAGCACTTGATCCTAGTGAGGGAGAAAAAAAAAATAAAAATGGAGAAACTTGTATTCACTTACAAGAAGGAAAAAAGTATGCAATGCTATTTCCTTTACACATTTCCTAAAACCATTCATTTATGTATTCTTCTGGTGCTAAAATAGAAGTGCATTAAAATAGACTTTGCAAAGCAGTTCTAGGCTTAAAAAAATTTAATATTATAACATTTATTTTCATGGTTTCTTACAGTTAGTCTTAATCTTTGGAAAACACAAAACACCTACAAATAAGATCCTCATTTCTTTTAATCTGGAAGATTTATTTATTTATTTATTAAGATAAATGGTAATAAAAGAAAGTTGCAAACCTTGAAGAAGCAGCATAGGTCATAAAGGGAGTTTCTAGGACCCAAAAAGCCCCATGCCAAAACAGGGCTGATATGTTCACATATAGCATAGAAATGTGCAAAAAATCCATCAGGCACCTGGTGATGTAAAAATTATAGATCAAAGTTACACAGTAAATATAGCATAAGTCTCTATGAATTAAGTCTTCAGAAAAGCCTAAAACGCCTACTACTTCAGGGCTGTGGTAACCTTTAAGTTACAGGGCAATTGTACCAAACAAGAGGCATGATTTTTGGTAGAAAAGATTTTTATTTCAGCGGTACTTTGTACTTTAAATATTTGAAGATTAATAGGCATAAGCCCAAAACCAGCATAAACAATCTACTCTTGCTCCCATATGACAGATAATTATATTCTTATTCCTGTTTGAGCCCCTATACACTATGCATAGATGAAACTTGAAAACTGCACAGTTTTGAATGAAAAAAATTACCCCTTAGAAGAATCCATTTTAAAGTCTACAGAAGACCACAAAATATATGTGAATGTCCATCCTGTGAATGTCCAACCTACAGGTACTTGTAAAATATACTATAAATTCATGTCTCATGTATGGACGTACAGTTTATTTTATGCACTTATAAAGACAATTTTACAACATCAGTTAATTTATAAAATCATAAAAATAAAATTATCATAAATTAAAGCATAAAATACCACATGAAGAACTGTCTGTAAGTGTGTCTAAGCTCATCAAACTCCTTGTGACAATTAATTTCTCCCTTACAAAGACTTCCATGGTGCTTCACTTTATCCACTTCTGAATATCTCCAGCAGCACTGATGAAACTTGTCCCAAGGAGTAAAGTTACTCACACATTTACAAACTTATAAATATTGAGACTTTAATACACAAAGGAACTACAGGCTAAGGTAGCTGTGCATTGAAATAGAGATGAAAGTAACAGGTTACTATAACATCTATTTTTGAGATATAATCCCTTTATATAAAATTTATGTAGGAAAGATCTATGTATAAAATTCCCAAGATATAGCAGTAGCTGAGGACCTTTCAGAAAATACCAACTGCCCTTGGAAGTACCTTTTTTTTATGATGAAATATGTCTTTAGCAGTTAGGAGTCATGCAAATAGCTATTCTTAGAAACAGAGAAAGGTGTCAGTGCCCATCACTTGAGCAGAGATTCCTCACCTGCCGTATGCAATACCACTTCTAGTGGTTATGGATGTCCTGCAGCAAGCCTCAACTCTGTTTTTGGACTGGCTAATACAGAGATAGGCCTCCCAGGTCTAATGAAATCCTCTCAAGATGGAAGTGAGGAGCTGCTGGCAAAGAGGATTTCTACTTCAAAACATTCAGAGTTCCTTCACTGAGAGGTCAGCATGCAGAAAGGGGCTGAGGGAGGCTGCAATAGTGTTCTTGCTACTGGCAAGGCAAATGGTACTTCAGGTAGGTAAAGGGACAGGACTGAATTTTATTTAGCTGTGGAGATGATGCAGGGAGATGGGGTATCCCAGTATAAGCAGGCAAGATACTAGATTAATGACCCTGATCTGCAAAAATCTGAGGTGCATGTATGGGGCTATGTCAGAGAAGTGACTGTCACCATTGCTCACTGGACCTAAACTAGCCTGAAAATCTTTCAGCTAAGACTTCTTGCTAAAAAAATGGTATTAGGGCTCCACAAACTAAATTAGAACTGACAGCCTCTTGTTTAAATGAACATGACTACAGGATTAAGGATTGATACGTAATTTATTTTGCCAAAGCTACAGAACTTCAGATACTTAGGAGCTGATCAGTAACTTTGGTCAGCATAATTTGCAAGGCAACTTACCTTCACTTGCTGTCTCTTCTGCTTCAGAACTGACCAACAGCTTGAAGCCACAGCCTAAATGTAAATAAATAAATAAATAAATAAAAGAACCCAAACAAACACGCTCCAAACTGTGCGTAACTTCACTATAAGAGAAATTATTTTTCATCTCAAAAGGAAGTGAGCTGCAGAATACTGTATTTCTATACTTTGGGGATTTTTAATTTCCTCAGTTTCAATCTTGTGATAACAAAGTTTAAAACTGTAAAATATCAGCTGAAACAAATAATATTATCTGTAGTTTGTATTTGTTATTTTCAGATCTTATTTTGCAACATTTTCTTTCATTTAATTCAAATATTATTTGGCATCCTTGACTGATTTTAGCTGCAAAAATTAGGAACATTCACGGGGTTCAACTGAGGACCAGTCTCTCATATACCAAAATGTGCACCCAGACATAAGTAACTATTTTAGATATTAAGTAGCACGCAAACACATTGCAATGTCCTTTTTCATTTTAGCAAAAACATTCTTGCAATAGCTTCAGATTCAGCTGAGGAGTTTTGTCCAAATATGGACCTGTGAAAGACAATATACTGATATCAGTACTAGGCTTTTTCCTCTCATCTGATCCTCCTTCAGTACTGCAAGATAATTTACTACTCACAAAACACTGTTATCACATAATTACAAAAATAAATACACGCATGTTTCCTCTTTTTCCTTTAGAGGGAATATTTCAATTGAAAGATAAATACAGGAAAAAATGGCAGTTTACAAATATAAGTGCGTGAAATGAGAGTGGTTATGCTACCAGCTGACCATGGTAGTAACCTGTATGCCTGTAACAGAGGAGTGAGATCTTTCTGGCAAATAGGCGCATCTGAAAGCGTGAAATGTTATCAACATTTGAATGCCTGTATTTCATTAATTCACTTTTGTGTGCTTGCAACTTTGTGCCTTATTGCTAAATCTCTGGTATATGACTCAAAACCTCCAATACCTCAAACACGGCTAACAGAAACTTCCCTTCTAAAATTCCACTTCCTCAGAGATAGCTTGTCCTGCAAAAATGAGTTTAAGTGTTTCTCCAATACATTCAATCATTTTATAGATTTTGGGCTCAGACTTGTAGCTTTTAAACTGTTATTATGAATAACCTGATAATACAACCTGCTTATTTTTTCTGAGAAATATTTCAGGTACCTATTCAGCTGTATTGGAAGCTGCATTAGACTTCACAGTGAAGGTCGATGTAGCTTCTTTGCTTCAAAATTAATGCTTTTATTATTAATTTAATTATCAAGACAACATACACAGTCTGATTCCTGTAGTTGCTGGATTTATGCTCATTTTTACATTGTGCTTTACGAATATAAAGCAGAGATTGCCATAAGAACAGCTGTGGTATATACAGAAATTTTATATCAGAATGCTCACACTAACGTTACATTTATCATACCATCTACTTGCTCTAATGTCTATAGAATAATGACTACGAAAATGACACATAAATACTTACTGTTTCTTTAAAAGAGGAATTTAGCCAGCGGTTATTTACTACATTCTGTATAGATATTGGTGGATTTTCTAAATCTTCAAATGAATCCATCAGTATGAAGTCCAGAACAACATCATAAAAATTCAGGTTTTTCACCTATATTAAATCAGAACATGACCTAGTTTCTCTTTCAGCAGTGGAATTCAGCATTCACCACATTCTAACTCTGTATTAACATGCAGATTTATAATTGCTTTTAACGACTATTAAAGTTACTTTGTCAGTAAAGGAGAAGATAAAATATGTTATCTGGTACTAAACTACAGTGGTGGATGCCATTTCTCTAAATCAGCAATGTAAACATAAAAAAGCTGCCTTTCCCACCATTCGGAACTGTAAAAATTCAGTTTTAGATGTTTTTCATTTTTTTTAGATGTTACTCATTTTTAGATGCACTTTTCAGAAATTCAGACTCACTCCTGTAGCAGCAAGTTCCATTTCAGTATTATCCCAGTGATCTGTTTGTTCCAGAAAATATATCATTTCATCAAACACATCTTCAAATTTCTTTGGATTCTGTAAAGTAAAAGCAATGAATATCAAGCAAACTTCACAAAAGAGATGGTTTATATTCACTGGAAAGTGAGTTCTGGTAGAAGTTGCATTAACAATGAAACGTTACTTAAAAAAGGCTTTTACCTTTCGTGCTTTCACAATTAAAGCAGACAAAATTTTTCTTCCACTTTCAGCAAGAAATATTCTGTTTGCTGTCTCTGAAAGAATTACCTAGAAAAGGTTCAGAAAAAACAGACATTAATTCACAGGTTATACTAAGTGACCTTAAACACTTCAATCAAATTTAATATAATTATAACCTCTAGCATAGTAGGCCAATTCCTAATCAGCTTTTGGTGCAAAGGTTACAAAGTTAATCATAAAACTGGGACTCCTCTGCAAATTTTAGAATGACAGAAATGTAATAGCAACAATAAAATAATTAATTACAGCATATGTTATAAAAATTGCATTGATAACCTCCACATACTTCAGGCTTAAGACAGACAAACAAATCACTCTCCTTTACCTGAAAAGCTTGTCGAATACAGTGAAGCTTAGCAAGGAAGTCACTGTCTCCTAGACATTCAAACATTTCAGTCCTATATAAAACAGAAAAGTTTTCAAATACCGTGAAAAATGGGAAGCACAAGAAAATTAAGTCTAATTCCAGAAAAAAATATCTCGTACAAGTAACTTCTAAAAACTGAGTTCAGTATAGTACATTTAAATTTAATTCTTGCTTTTCACAGAAATAATTAAGTAGAGGTAAATCAGTACCTTAACACTCGTGAATAAATTTTGCCTTCTTCTGCTAAGTGCATAGCTTCTTCATACAACGGGCAATGGCAAAGGGAATCAAGACCGTATGTATTACGAATCTCTCTGTGCTCTGTAAGCTGAAACAAAATATTTTTGAAATCATTAAAGAGCTTGCTTACACAGTTTTTGTAAAGGTAAATCAAAGAAGTTTTCCTGATATTCTACTGAAAGATATAACCTTTTCTGCATCTGCTTAAAACAAAAGGGGAACACTCAACCAGTAAAGAGAAACACCACAATTATTACATAACTTAAAATCTGAAAGCTACAGTTTCAGATTTTAAGTTTCAAAAGTTTAATTAATTAAATGGAGGCAGCTTAGTTCTGATTTTAATTTGCCTAGTTGCACTTCTAATTTGCCTAGTTAAATCTAATGGGTCTCAAAGCTGCTAAAAACCCCCCAAAAGTTGGGACACAAAGTACAGAACAACCATGCAAACCTCTAGGAAGCTGGAAATAGTAACATCCTTCCACTTCTGTTTTTGTCTCCCTAGTAGATATGTCTGCTAGTTACCAAAGCATATTGTATGAAGCATGAGCATTCAGCATCCTGCTATAGGCTCTCAAAAATGTGTTCATTTTCAGCAGTTTTAATTCTGCGGTTATGAGATAGAATAATGTGAACTCATAGACATTTTTAGAGGGAGAAAAAAACAAAATCAGGTTATGAAATCAAAGCATGTAAATAATATAGAGAACGCCTGTTTACAGGATATCATATTTAATCCACTAAATAATGGCTAGCTACAATTTCCACTACGAACATGACATCATATTATTAAGGATCCAAAAAAAAAAGTCTCTCATCTTTCAGTTTCGTTAATGATCAGAAAATGAATTCTAACTTTTTTTAACACCCCCCTCTTTTTTAGTTTTAAATATCCTGCATGGGGGAAACAACCTGTGCTTCTAGGCTATCATAACAGAGCCTAGAAAGATCTTATGAGATAAAATTCTCACAGTAATTGGCCCATATAAAACCAGAAAGATTAAAAAAATCAGATTAAAAATATAAGTTGATGCTAAATTTCCATTGAAATTTTAAAATAAATACATGCTGAAAAGTTTTCCCTGTCACTGAGGACATACAGGCAAGTTCTGGCATGAGACTTCATAAAGATATTAATGAGTGTGCCTCCAGTGTGTCTTCTCTACAGACTTCAACTGAGGCTACTACAGCAACACCAGTTTGGCCAAGCAGGCTTGCTTGCTAAGGGGAAGAATATAAACAAGTGCCAGTATCTGTTTATATCCATGTAAACATTTAAGCACATGAACGTGTTACAGAGATTTCAGCACAGATGTTTTGAATCACTTGTACCAGTATCTTTTTACACAAGCAAATACATACAGTTCCTTTCATAAAATTGTCAGGACCCATTTTAAATTGATTTGCTTGGGTAAAAAAAAAGTAACATCTCTATTCCTATACAGATTTCTCCAGAGTTCTCAAACTGAGACTCTAGTGATAACAGCTAGGGAGTGTAGGAATAAAAGCTTTAAGGTCAGCAAAATATCATACTTAAATGAGTAAGGTACACTTTTAGATTTCATCTAGCTTGAAAGTATTTCCAATTTGGAAGTATGTATTTGTTTATCAGTTGTTTTGCTTGGAAGAACAGAGTCGAATAAGCTGAATTCCTAAAAAAGATTTCCAACTATGAAGACCAAAGTTTTTATCCCAATTTAACAATATTAATCATAGCACCAAACTGTGTTTTGGATTTACTAATTCAAAAAAGCCAACCTGAAAACTGATGTTCTTTACTTATTTAAACAAATTTAAACAAAAGAAGCCACCCAGCTTTTAACTGAAATGTATAGGAATTAATAATTCAATCAAGTGGAAGAAACAGGAATGTATTCATTTCTTTCAGATATAAGAAATCATTATACAAACAGACACATACATATAACACGCACACATATATATACACATGTATATACAGTGTAATAGTTAAAACAGGTATAAACAAAACAAAGTGAAAAATCTTTACTCCAGAATTTAGTTTTCTACATTATGGTTAAAAAAGTGGAAACTGTGGAATAATACATAAAAATTTTCCAAAATAAAGACCAAACCAGAATACAAATAAGGATATTAATTTCTTACCTGATCTAGCTATTAGAGAAGCCATAAAACATTCTGTTTATTTCACTCGTAAAGCATGAGAAGAAATAAGTTGTGCACACATAGGCACTTTGTAAACAGCTGTCCCTCTCTTGAAGGTTATAATTTCTGTGGTAAAAGGGATTATATTTGTTTTCTGTAGAGAACTCTTGGCAAATCACCTTCTTCAGGCATTTAGGCAAACTGACTGTGACTAAATTAGGACTCGTGATTTCCACAGTCAGATGCAGGTAATGTTCATCTGCGGCCAGCAAGCTGAAGATGGTAACAGTTTAGCACATGAAGATGCCCGATTGTAGCCTTTGTGGTTACAGATTAACAGCGAATCTGATACCCAAGAGTTGAATGAGGCCCTTGATTATATCTAGCTTTTTTTTTTTTTTTACTTGCTCTCATGCTGGCAAATGAAATAAGTAGCTGTGTAACGGCTGAAATGCATATTACTGTGCTCAAATGAAGAAAGCGGTTAAATCAACAGGCTACTAAACAGAGAAGGGTATAACTTCTTCCACTGAGGAGATGGTTTTGATTACAGAGCGAAGTTAGTTCCAACCAACATCATTTGGAAAGGGGGTGCAAATTCCTCTATCACTGACTTTGGCATGCAAAAAAAGGAAAGGAAGAAAACCCAACAAACCAAACCAAAAACCAGAAACTAAAATGACCTCTAAGTTTAGCTACAAAAGGTGATTTCCAGACAAGCTCTGAAGCTGCATCATAATGCTCCTGGAGTCATCAGGGATTTTCTTTTGATGCTTTCTGGTATTTAAAAAATATATGTCAATATTTTATATGTAGATACAAACAGTATATATATATATGTAACATACAGTGTTATATTTTAAAATGGTTTTGTAAACATTCAGTAATGGCTATTCTCTTCGAGATGAAATAAGGCAAAAGCTTGCTACAAAAGCATCCTGGTTCAAAATAAAATTAGTTGAAAACGCTCAGAACACACATCCACGTTACTAACATAGCAGAGTTCAGCTATCTGAAGAATGGACAAATTATATACAGTGTTTAACAACATGCAGAGCATACAACATTTTCTAGATAAGAGCCTCTCAAGCTGACATCAAAAGGAAAATTAACTCTTTGTTGTAAAAGTCTCCAACGACTTGTTACCTTTGAGAAAAAATGTGGAGAGAAAGGTACATTTTGAAAGAGTTGGTTCCCTGTAATGGCCTTATATCAATTGGCATACCTTCATATATATATATATATATTCAAGTACATGCTTTTTGCTGCACTGTGTTTCCCTATGCACCACGTAACTTTCTTCAACAGCGGTTCAGAATTTAGCAGAAAGCCCCAGCATCCCACATCCTGTCACCACAGGTAAGTTGGACTCTTGAGAGCTCCTTGAGTCCTTTCTTGCCACTCTGTAGCGAACATTTTGCACAGCCACTACCATTTTGAAATTCTTAACACACCACTAAGGATGAAAAAGGGCTTCATGCACAGCTACCAAAAGTGCTGGTAGCTGCAAGTAACAAAGGCTTGTGATAATGGACCTGACGTGCCAGCTTCTAAATGTCTGCTATTTCCTCAGTGTCATACATGAAGAAGAATATGAAAATGTATTCAAAGAAGAGCTGAAAAAAACGAATTATCCATACTGGCAATCTGGTCTTGTAACGGTTTACTTCTATCCGTTCTAGGCTCAGGAAAGATAGTGTTGGTGACCACTGCATGGGACATTTATGATGACCTCCAGTGGATACCTAACTTCATTATGTTGAAATACTACGTACATCTTCAAAACTCCAAAGCTTGTAGTGATAACTTGTGCCTCTACACAGTGACAGAAAACAGCCTTCAAGGATTACAACATGGGCTGGTTTTGTTCAGATGCTAATCAGTTTTCTCTGGGCAGCTCAGCTTTACAGCTGTATCTGCTAATTAAGAGATGCTGCAACCACTGTTGTAAAGCATCAAACCTTTAGAACTTGCTATAGTTTTTAAGCTTGGGATTCCCTGGCTGCTTTGGTCTAATGAACAGACTCAGCACTCTTATTTGTCACCCACAAGTTGCTTCTTAATAAATAGAAAAAATTCTCAGCTGTGCATCAAGATCTTGTTGGCTACCAAAATAACCACCCACTTGAATGTAACAAAAATAAACATTGCTAGACCTTTTGGAATTCTTGCTTGCTCCCACTAATAAACAGGTCAATTTACTGGCACAGTCAGCATTCCTTGCATTCTGAGAAACTATGCTTAGCCTATATTAAAAAGCCTGATGATCACTCTTCTCTGGGCATTTATATCCTTTAATATATATATATATTTTAAACATGATTAGCTGCAGAATGAGTGTGAAACATGTTCTAGGAGTTAAACATGTGATGGTGATTGCCAACTAAAACATTTGAGACAGTACTTCAATAAACTGCAACAATAAAGTGGTGCATTCTTATTATCTGGAATAAAACAGAAAGGAAATTAATGTATTTTCATGAACTCTATAATTACTTGTATATAAGACACCTGATATCCTTTTTTTTTTTTGAAAACACACATCCAGAACATTATTTTATCTGAATTATTACTGCAACTTTATTAATTTTAAGCATAACGAAGAAAGTAAATTCACTATGTTGTGTGCATCAGTGGTGGTACTACTCTTTGCCATGTGGAATAATACTGGGCTACGTGCTGTGTCTGGCACTTGCCTACACATTGCCTACAAGGACGTATTATGGTACAACAATTAGTTCAGTGCTAATACATGGGATTTGTTACAAATGTTGCATATATATTCTAAGAAATAAAACCTGTATAGTATAAGCAGTCAGCATATAGGAACACAGTGGTTATTAGAGAAAACTCCTACATGTCCTAGAAATGAAAACATTTAGTATATTATGTAAATACCATACGACGCTAGGATTTCAGGACCAACCCCAGAATTTTAAATTTTATTATTAATTTTAAAGCTTTTAGAGCATCACTTAATGATTTGTTGATCTAAGTTGTTCTATTCATAGCCATACAGAAAGCAATCACAGATGTCCTTGGTGGAATTAAAAGAACCTGGTTCCCATTGACACTCTTCATTGCCACCTGGAAAACTTTTCTCCATAATGGAATCTTTTCAACGGCAGCAACATCTATAAGCATGCACAACAGAAATAATAGAAAAAACACCCTAAAATCCAACAGAAATGAAGCATGAAGTTTCAGGAATTTGTTAGACAGGACATAGGAATGGGAGACATTTCTCAAAGTGGAACAGAACTTTTCTGTTGCCTATAACACCACTGATATTATTGGGAGGCGGAAAGTCTCTGATGATGATATGGGCAAGCTTTATTACTGGGTATCAAGCTTCAGCAGACACCCTAAAATCTTTTGAGTTTGGCCAAAGTAGTAGGCAGTGGTTAGGAGCACTTCAGGTACAGCTTTTTCAAAGAAATAGTATTACTGTTAGCAGAATGAAAGGATTTGGGATTAATTCTTCCCTCTCTTCACAGGTTTTAAGACTATAAATATGAGGCATCTCAATACCTCATTAAAGTTGTTAGAATAAGGAGCTGCTTACAATCCCAGGGCATGCTAAGACTACAGAACTGCTGTACTTCATTTGTTTCTTAGGTAAGACAATAATTCCTGTCAAATTGGGCAGGTGACATAAACATGGAGGAAGTGACCAGGATGAGAACAGCAAGTCCTGAGAAGATCCGATCAGTGATTATGGTCACAATTCTGAGGGCAGTCAGAACACAGCAAGGCTTATCTCTGATTTTTGTGGTGAAATACAAAAAAAACCAAAACCCAAACCACCAAAAATCTCATTTAAAAATGCTGTAGGAACACACCATACTAATACTTGACTGCATTACTCCCTCTCGTATTCCCTATTTCAGGAATGGAATAAAACATCTACCGAGAAACCAGGAAAAGGGTAACCCTACTTTTCATTAACAGGGTTATTTTTGAGTACTTTCTGAATCTAAAATTCAGCATAACACACTTTGAAGGTTTTGGTGCCATATCCAAATAATTACAGGCATATGGAAACTGGTGTTCTTTTCCTGTTATCAAAGCCTGCTTGTTCCTGCACTGTTTTGTTTTAATAGATTTGAACTGAGAAAAAGACAACTTTAGTAAAGGAATTACTTGTAAAGAACGGAGAAGCTAAGGCTTTATTCACAAATCAACAAATCTCCTTTGCTCTGCTTTTGATAAAGAAAGCAAAGTTTATTTGATAATAGAACTACTGATTCAGTTCTGGTCAAGATGTGAAAATAAGACATGATAAATGCATGGGCACTGACAACAGAGAGGCAGCAATGAAGCTCACTGTCATGGAGAGCAGGAAAGAGCTTCTATTGGAAAGATGGAAAAGAAGCCAGGAAAGAGAGGGTGGAGACCTTTATCTGGCACACTCACTGCCGTATTCTTGCCAAAGGTGGTGGTATTTTGATCACACAGTGGATGAGACAGCAAGAATATGAAAAGAATACTAACCCTCAAACATAAGTTGATGGCAGATGGCCTAAAATGGGGAAGAAAATACCATTATTTATCACAGTATATGGTATCAGTAACTTAATTAGGGCAAATGGTTGTGCTTACCATCCCTTTCGTGGTGCTTCCAAGAGCCTCCATGTATTTAGGAACAGAAATCTGTCTGGTTTGGGGATGGTAACTGTATGTCTGGCTCATCTTTATAGGGATTCAGCAGACACCTGGGTATTGTAGGTGTCCAGACTGGTACAATTCTGTTTAAGAAATCATCAAGTGAATGATCCTCAGAATCCTCTTGATTATCATCCATTGTCAAGATGAAGTTTTGGAATACCCTGCTGCTATCCTGTAGAGCTCATCAAAAGGGCATGCGAGTTAAGCTCTGCCAACTGTCCCAGTTTTGCACAGTTCTCTTCTTGAAAGCCATCTTCCTATGTTTTGTCCTAACATAACACAGGACAACATTCCTGTTGCCTCCTAAGCAGTATTCCTACTAATTTCCATCAAAACATCCTTGTCTTGTTTTAGGTTTCCCTGTATCTTTGCTATTATCTTTCCTGAGGGCAGTGAACTAAATTTGACTTGACTGTGCGTCAGCACTGAAACGTGAATATGGCTTCCAGTCTCAAAAACCGGAGTCTTAGCCCTGCTGCTGGGGACAGGTTGCAGTGTAGAAGGAAGACAATGTGACCACAGAAAATGCTGCTACTTTGTAATTTCCCAGAAGGTGAAATCACTAATGATTTCAGTAGGGCAAAATCGCAGGGCAGCATACACACATGTATGAATTTCAGATTTAAAAACGTCGCTAAACATTTCCATCAGCACACAAGAGTTCAGGAGATCACTGAAACTGTAACTGCAGTCAGGGAGAACAGGACAGAAGAACAACTGCCTATTGGTCCATGAGCTGAGACAAATCCACACCTGAAAAAGCCTCAGACCTCTTAGCCTGAAACATTCCACTTTTTTGCAAATGAAAGAATAAAAATGAAAGAAGTAGATAAGCAAGAAGCTACCTGTCATCATCAAGTCTAGAACAGAAACATCTGGTATGTCAATTCTAATCCAGTTACATTAAAGCAATTACTGTTCTTTACTTATAGCTGAAATACACTGGGAAGTGGTTATTACTCTGTGATTGCCATAGTTATTTGCAGTACTAACTCAAAGCATTTTTCCCCCCAGAGGATGGAAAAAACCTTACATCAATGTAACACTATATTCATAAGGGAAGACCAATTCACAGCTTTATTCTACCTGTGCCACACAATGATGCCTCAGTAGCTACTACCCGAGAACTAACTGGCCCTGTGGTTTAAGCCTAGTGATTCATATTTCATCCAAAATTTTGCTGGTGTTCTGGTTTGAACACTAAACTTCAAGTTGGTTTTAGCTTTCTTAATGTTCAGGACTCCTATCAACTGAGAAAATTTTAATAGATTCTTCAATAAAATCTGAGAAAGGAGATCAGAGGGCTTGTTCTATTGGCAAAGGCTACGAGAGCTGGAAAGGAAGAGAAAATCCTCATAACTTTGTTCTGGAAGAAAGAGTTGACAGAAGTGGCTTTTAGGTATCAAAATGTTCAGAATATTTTTCAGGATATGTAAATACGATTCTGTTGCCAATTTTGACGCAAACATTTCTTTATCAAACACTGAGACAATTCAGATTTGGGACAGGATGGTGATTATACTGAGGTGATACACTCTGGGCTTTGTTTATTATTTTGTCTTTTTTTAAGCCAAAACCCACAAATGAGCATAATGGATTGTTCTCATCTTCATGTACTTGCAAAAACACTAGGAAAGTTCATGGGGAAAAGAAAACACAAAAGATACCAAGTGTACAAACACTAATTGTTTACAGCTCCTCCCAAGAGCTGGTAAGAGTTGAAGCAAGCTTGAACTGTGGTCTTGTCCAAATGAAGGCAAGACTAACCAGTCTCTATAGACACAGTCTTTGTTAGAAATGAATGCTAGGCATACTATCACAACTTAATGTGAATTACTAAATCAAGATAATCACAAGTTAATGTGAATTACTAAATCAAGGTAATTGTGTTTTGGATAAAACAAACCATATAACAGACAGCCAAAATGGTAATTGCAAAGAACACGTATGCACATCTCTTCTTACAACTAAGTTTAGTAGCTTAGTTGTAGTGCATGTATGAAAGCAATATCTAACACAAAACGTATCTATTGAGACCAATTGCCTTTCCTGCAATTTGGAGAAGAGTGCTATTCAAGATCACTCCAGCTTCTGAGAGACTATAAAAGGAGATATTCCTCATTCAAATAAGTTTGTTGCTGTATATAAATTCTTTCAAATACTTCAAGGGAGCTGCAGCAGATATCAGCTAATAGACAATGCCCTGTGATCCAAGATTATTTCTTTATGCACCCTTTGTGGTCTTATCCAAGAAGATTAGGGAAAGTTTGGTTTAGTATATTATATTGTGCATGGCACTTACTAAAATAGGTAGCTGCCAATGTCTAATTATTTCCTCTTGGGAAAAAAAACTAACTCCAAAAAAAACAAAGCCTTCTTCACACATCCTTATATTAGGGTAAAGCAGCAAGAAAAAAATGAGAGTAGAAAAATGCAATTCATGGTGAAAGGAACTGCTATAGCCTCAACTGATTGTGCTTCTTCACTCATGAAAATCTATTTTTCAAAAGCAACTTCTTTTCAGAAAGAGCTGGGGAAGCATCCTGCCAGTGCATAGAGCAAAAAAAGAAAAAGGGGAAAGAATAAAGGCAAATCGATCCCAACTTCATAACTCAAACTGCTAGGAAGCTGGTTACAGCTAAGCAAGGAAAATTTCTAGTTTTCCCCATAAGAGAAATATATTCTGCTTATAATAATTAGGAAAAAAAAAAAAAAGAAAAAAAAAGATTCTTCTATTCACTGTTCAAACAGATCAATGAAACTTTAAAGAAACAATCTTTAAGAGTCTTACCTCAGCTGTGGAAACAAAGGAGTCTGTTGATGCAATGCTTAATGTATCTCGAAGGCCGAAATCATCCATATTATCCTTTACAGTAATGTCTGTATTTTTATCTTTAGAACGAAAAAAAAAAAGGAAAAGAAAAAAGACAAACTGACTATTAGGCTATCAGAAAATTAAATTTCAATCTTGAAAGTGCTCTATACTTTAATGTAGGACTTCATTTGGAAGGCACAATATAATGGTACTGTGAGAGTAAATTCTGCTATGACCTGCTAAGATACATAGAGTGACTGTATTTTTCTCTCTTTGAAGTGGACTTATGAACATCATCTGTAATGAACAGGGAGAGAAAAAAATATTTCCCCAGGGTTTTTGCCTTTGCTAGACTTGTGACGATCCCTGTATCTAAAGATATTACTTTGCTATATTGATCTAAACCCTCTGTTAAATTTTTAAACTGGCTGTGTTACATAACAAATACTCAATGTCTTAGTAACCAAGAAATACAATTCTAAATAAAAGTCTGTTAATTAAAAAAAGGTTTCAGCTTCATTTGAATTAATTGCATTTTCTGCTTCTTATGCCTTTTTTCACTTGCTGGCTCTTCAGGAGAGCAACTGAAGTTTTTAATCTTCACGGAATCCTCTTTGCCCAAAAAGCTTTTCCATTGAAATTACCCATCCAAAAGCATTTCCTATAGTACTAGAAGTCTTAAAGCCTTTAAAGTAACTGATATTTTTTTGCTTAAAAACCATCTGCAATACAGTTTCTCTCAGTTTTCCTTTATTTTATTCACCAATTTCAACTGCTGCACACATTACTAACATATGTGAGTTTGTTTTTACTGTACAGAAACACTTTCACAGAAGGATTCAATTCATAACTCAGTAAGTCAGACTTTGGCTTGATGTGCCCCATACTACATTCTCGGTAGAGCACAGGCATTTATTTTGGGTTACTTTACCTTCAGACATTACACATGTGTTGCTAAAAGTCTGCTTTATTTCCAACAGTCAGCAGCAACCAGCTACTCAATGTCATCCAGATCTGTTGCTATGGCAATACTTCATAAGAAACACTATTACATAGCAAAGTGGCCAAATGCCAATATACCGGAATGGTTTACTCATCAATTGAAATGCTACAAATCCACATAACTTAACTATTATTTCGGTGGTTGTTATGGTTTTATTACTTGCGGACTTGGAATGACAGCTCAAAAATTGCACATAACAATAAATACGTCTTTGAGACAATTCACTGAGGGAAAAAATTACTAACAGTTTACAAAAAACCCTTACTAGATTGAGTTAAGCAGATTTCTACTTGTAATCACAACTTCACCAGTATTCACATAAAAGTCTCTAATTTTTTCAGATCATTCTTAGTTTGTTCTTTCTTTTGACCTCTTGAAACCAAGAGGAAAAATACAGCAGCATCCAAGTTGGTTGAGAAACAATCACATACTGGAATCTGAAAAGTTGGAACAGAAAACTGAACTGTGGTTTTAAAGCATTTGCTTGAGGTTTGGTAAGAGCACATGAGTAACATGATGTGTCCTTCTTATTCCTGGCTCCTAATTTGCATTAATCCACTTCTAATTTTACATTAAATGCTTTTCTAACAGCAGTTTTTCACAGAAGCAGTTGCTGAAACTGCAATAATACTGCTAAATGCAGGGTAGTACAGGGATGTATAGCCTGGTTGCAGATTTTTCCACTGAACCTCTCCTTTTGGCTAAATTGTTTTCCATAATAAATTCGCAATTAAAACAAAAGCCCTCTAGCACCTGGTTCAAATGTAATCCAAAGAAATTATTTTCCTGATCCTCCCAGTCTGTAGGCACATGTAACACTTAAGGAGAAGTAAACAGCTACAGTCACAAGTAGCAATGCAAATTACAAACTCCTATGGCAGTAAAGCATGGACCATACTACTTTTTTTTTTTTCTTTATGGCCCACATCCAAAGAAGCATGGCCAGCAGTTCAAGGGAGGTGATGCTCCCCCGCTATTCTGCTCCCATGAGTTCCCACCTGGTGTACTGCATCCAGCTGTGGAGCGCTCAGCACAGGAGGGACATAGACTACCTATTTAGTGGGAGGTGTCCCTGCCCATGGCAGGGGGTTTGTAACCAGAAAATCTTAAGGTCCTTTCCAACCCTAACCATTCCATTCCATTCCAGTCCAGCCCAGTCCAGTCTATTCGGAAGAAGTTCTTTACTGTGAGAGTGGTACTGGTACTGGACGTTCTGGACGCCCTATCCCTGGAAATGTTCAAGGCCAGGTTGGATGGAGCTTTGACCAGCCTGGCCTAGTGGAAGGTGTCCCTGCCCTTGGCAGGGGGGTTGGAACAAGATGATATTTAAGGTCCTTTCCAACCCAAATCATTCTATGATTCTGTGTTACTTCTAAAGATCTTACTAACGTCTTCAATGAAACTGCTAAGGTAAGGACCCAATCCTTTTGTACACAAAAGCTGCACTTTTGTACACAAAGTGCAGCTGTCAAGTAATCTCACAGATCAACTTACTCACAATCCAAGAACACCTCCACCACTCTTACAGGGGAGTCCCAACAACTCCATGGACTGAAGACTCAAAGCCTTTGGGTATTGTCTGATAATGACTGTGCCGCTGTTATATGTGACTCTACAGCTCAATGACAACATATCCCCCAGCTGACACTGAACTATTTAGCATGGGCTATGCAAATCATTACACAGATGTGGGTATAATGCTACTAAACTAAAATTTATTTTTCATATATGTAAGCCAATAATTGGTGCAAATGAAGGAACCACAGAGTTTCCAGCCCAGAACACTAGAGAATCAGGGGTTCTTTTGTAGAGTTTGCATTCAGCCTGCTATGGATTACATGAAGCTCTCAAGATAATAAGATTTTGAATACATCTATATTTGCTGAAGAAGTCATTATTCCAAGTTTCCTAATATGGGCCTAAAACTGTCACCCAGATTGTATGTTAACATGTTAGTTGAATATGAAATACATGTAGTTTTACTCAATAAAAATTCTTATTACTACTACAACAAAAAAAAAAGGCTCAAAATTTGCATGTTATGACAAAATGCTTGATTAAGAAAAGACTGGTAATGCTGAGTGAAATAATACCTTTGGCAAGTGATATGTGCATACAATGCACAGCCTCTCCAAAAAAGAAAGTACAACAGTCTTGTCACCTATTTTTGACTTCCTGGCCACCACCATCCTATCACCCTAAAATACCCTTAGCCAAGCAGGTCCTTATTGATACCCACACTATGCAGAGAGCACACTATTATGGAAATGTTAGGGTTGAAAATGAAGTTACGGCTGGAGCACATACCATGTGAGTACCCCGAGAAGATTCTTACCCACAAGAACATCAGAGAAAAAAAAGGAGAGAGCAGCACAATGAGACTCCTGGAATGAACAGCTGTGAGAAGAAACCAGCCACCAGAGGCTACAACTGCTCCTGCAGTCATCCCTAGTTCTCTAATGTTGTCTAATACCTTCAGGAACAGAATACTAGTGAGTGTGTGAGCTTCAAATAAACTTTACTGATTTGAGAAGCCAGGGAATTATTTTGGGTTCGTTTATATTTGTAAAGAGGATGAAGTAGAGTTTCAAATGTGACAATTACAACAGTAATTGCCATTAGGACTCTTGGTGGTGGTGCCTTAAAATTCATATGTGGTTCTAAAGTTTGATGAAGGGTCTTGAAAAAATGGAAGAATATAGTGTATTGCTAAAGCTTGTGAAATTAATCCTAGGCTTTATAAGATTTTGCAAGCAACTATCTATTTCAAACTAAGCAAAATCAGACCAAACCAAAATGAAGCTACTTCCACATTTATTCACAGAGTACTAATCTAGAATATTTATGTGTCTTTGCCCTGGTAGGTTTGTGTGGTAAAACAGACCACAAAACTAACCTTCTAAACTCTCAGAACAAAATCTGACCTTAGAGACAGAACTGCACACAATTAACTTTTTAGCATTCAATTGGGAAGCATTTACTTTCACATTATGTTTTAAAATTCTGAAAATTGTTTATAGATCATCTTCCCTCCATGCCTGAATGAAACATGGCACGAGTTCACAAGTGAATTTGGCACTTATGTGCAGCAGTTAAAAAAGGAAAGCACTTACCCACTGGCAAAGAACTCCCTGGGAGTTAAGGAATTTAGTTCTGAGTGCCACCGTTAAAGCCATGGTTTCCTATTCTTTCAAGCCCCCCCACTTCAGTGGAACATCATGGCAGTAATGTATCACAATCAGGAAAGAAAGATGAGAAAGACTCCAAAGCAGAGAAAATCTTGCAAAGGAATGCACTTATGAAAATTCAGGGTACTCCAAGAGCAGCAGGGTCCCAGTATTCTGCCAGCCTACCATGCAGCCAGCAACTGTGTTATGTGCTAATCAGGTCCCTTAGATGTGTGGCTTCATGCCTAGACAAAGGAATTACAATAAACAAGTTTAGAGACCACACAAGTATGAATTACTACATAATTCAGTTTCCAGAGAACGTGTCACAGTCTTCTAGCTAGTCACAAGCAGCACAGTGGTTTGTCATCACTGTTGCTGAAGCATACAAAAGCAGCTTTATTTATGTTTATAACCAGTCATAACTCAGAGTGTTGACTGAATATTCATTAAAAAAAAAATAATTATCAGGCTTACCAAATGGCTACTAATGTATTACATGAAGTCTTGCAGGATGCACCTAGAAACTAGTGAATTTACTGTACGTTGTGTTTATAAAAATAAAACAATCCCAACGTTCAGACAGCACTTTCTGATGACTGGGTTGTACAGCTAGAGGTTAAAAAAGGCAAGCCAAGAATGGAGTGGGGGGTCCAGAGACCATTCTGTGTTTAACAGCTATTGTTAAATTATGTGTTTACATTCTCCAGTAACACAGATACCTGGGTTCAAGAAAGTACCTATAGGTGGAGGCATCTCACCCCACTTTGTATAAACAAAGCTATTATTGCCTTCAGCATAAAAATTTATTTCAAGTTAGGATCTTTTAAATATATCTAGAAATATCTATAAATCTTGCACTCTACCAGTACATCAGCATGTATCACGAGTTAAACATGTTGCATGGCTCTTTGTTGGGACCATTCTGATGAAAACTGAAGTGATAGATTCCTTAAAAAAAAAAACAAAACAACACTCCCCCACCAAACCCACAAGCAGATACTCCAGTGCTGTACAATCATCCAGCCTGGCTGCCAATATGTGCTCACTCCTTCAGCAGGTCCCTCTTGTGAGCACACAGTTTCTGCTCAGCAGTACTTGACTAGGAACACAGCAACCAAAGCTGCGGTCTAATGGAAAAGAACTGGAGGAAACGGAGTATAGGACAGCAACAAATACTTATCATTTGCAATTTTACCTTCCTCCTAGTACTCACAGACCTTCTTCACAGTAAGCTTTGGCTGAGCTAATTGCTGAGCCTTCAAATTACATCCTTAGGAAACACTGCAGTAGTTTTCATGCAGAGAATAATCTTCTGTTTTTGTGCAAACAGAAGGCCAAATCTCACCTCCTCAGTAAAAGCTGACTCAACCACGCTTTTATAACTGCTTCCAAGCATAGCTATAATCCACTAAAAAAAATCCACTAATAATCCACGCTAAATCCACTAAAAGACTTCCACTACAATACTCTAACACAGGTAATAAAAAGGCCCATTTTCCAAGACACTGGATGCTCACCTAATTATCGTTATGCAAAACGCAAGATGTTCTTCATTCACACTGTGTTCTGTATTTATTACTTTGATGTTATTCTTAATTCAAAAGGAGTCCAGCTGATTAAAAGCCGACTCAAAAGCATTTGTAGAGACAACAGCAATACATTTTTCATGATTAAGTATAAGTAGAGAACACATATAAAAATTTAATAGTACAATCTGTTAAGTTTACATACATAAACAATAAAATCCACCTGAAAACTGAGATGTACTGATTTGCAAAATTTGTCATCTGGAAAAACATGCAACTTGCCTAAAATAGCCTTAAAATCTTCAAGAGAATTTCCACATACTTTGGAAAGAAATAACAGCGATTTCTGGAATGTTTATAATAATTTAGCTATTTTCAGACCTCCAAGACAGTGACTCTGTCCGTAAAGCTATATTATCTGCTGAGCACCATGTTTCAGGCTGTATAAAACACAACAACGTGGCTATTGCTCTTTTATTCTAAAACAATAAAATCAAGAAAATTGAATGCCCTCATCCAGCAAAGGTAAAGACAGCACAAATTTTTTGTGTCTCAGTAATCATTTTAGTCTGCCCAAGTAAAAATCAAATAAAAGAATTTAAGCACATTTCCTATAATCCATAGGCACAGGTACATTAAATAACTCAAGATTACTAGGAAATATTATATAGCTTTGATATTCTAGAATGGTGATAAACCAAATGATCCTTTCAAGATCTAAATCTGTTAAACAACTCTTCTATAAATCTGATACCTGAATTGGAATATTTTCTGACAGCTTCATTTTTTTTAAGCAAAGAAATTGGCAAAAGGCTAGAAATATCAGTTTGTTATAGAGAATGTGACCTGTGAAAACTGTCCCTGAATGTGCAACACAAAGCTGTCACCATTTCCTCTTCACAGGGGTACTCCATTCTCCTTCAGTTCAGAAAGCATCATATCTATTTCGCTCACAGCAAAGTCCAGTTTGAATTCCAGAGCTTGCTGCTTATTTTAAAACTTAGGCTGTCCACTGGGGATTTATATCATGGCACTATGAAGGTTGCCAGATACCTTAGTCATCAGATTTGAACATCACTGCCTTTTCTTAGTTCTTCATATCCTAAAAACAAGTGCAACCTACCGCTATTTTTGCTCAGACACTTTCTAGTGACAATGGAATAGTCTGTTCAACCACTTTCAGTGTGACAGTATGTTAACTCATTGTGATGCAGAGCAGATTCAAAATGCAATGTCATATTTACAGGAGAAGGAAGCACAAGGCTAACTTTGAAGCTTATAAATCTAGAATCAGCTCCTTTAATACCCTTCCTAAGCCAGAGGCCTCCATAAGCAGGTTAGAGAAGTCTTCTCACCAGACTTGAGAGAGTCTCAAAACTAAGTGAATTTATCTCTTTGGCCTCAGTTCTACTATACCTGTGTACATCAACTGAAATCAGTGGGTACTTAAAGCAAGACATATATGCAAGTGCATTACCATCAGCATCCCTTGCTTCTTTCCAAGGCAGTTCACTGCCACCTTCTTAGTTTTCCCACCATGCACGCATTCCCAGAAGAGCAGACACATACAGTAATGAAAAAGGACAAGATGAGCCAGCAACTCTTGCTCTGCCCCTGAAACTTGTTGCTTTATAAAGTTTCCTATATTTTTAATATTAAAAAAAGAAGGAAAGAATAAACAGTTCAGTATGCCAGCATATAGACCATTTTGCTGGATATAGCACAAGGGTATGGGACCATCCAACATGTTCTCTTCAAAGTAAGATTTTAAATGCGAAATTGCTAGAAATGTTTTTCTTTAGTCAGTGTTATTATCCTTCAGGGATGTTGACATTTCAAAGCATGTGAGACAGACTGACAAAAGGAACGCACATATTCATTTTTCTTCCTTAAAAAAAAAAAAATAACATACACTGCTTACCAGTTGGCAATTACACTTATATGTATGAAGACAGTATCAGAAAAGATCAATACCTTTCTAGCCCTGGAATTAACAGATAGACAGAACAACTATATAACTGGTACATTTATTTGATTTAGACTAACATTTGCATTCTGTATTCAGAATGGAGCCTCTGGCATATTTGACATAGGCAAACTCTGCAGGGACAGTATAATAATAATCTTCACTTGAATTTCAGGGCAGAACTGTTCTATGGAATTCTGCAGACTCCAGTGAAACTCTCAGGAATGTGACTAGCTTCTGCAAACCCAGCTGCACACAGCATACAGCTTAAGAACCTAAATTAGCAAGACACATGCTTAACTTTAAATAATAAGACTTAAAGAATGTCTTAAGTGCCCTACTGATTGGGGCCTGCTTGCATTCCACTTGCCCCCCAGAGCAGGAAAGAGTGAGATAAGAATCCTTACAAAGTTGTACTGAACGAAGAGTTCTTCCTCTGGATCTTTAGCCTACTAAATAATACCAGTTACCAAACTTACATTAAAAAAAAAAAAAAAGTAATAACACTATAAGGTTGCTAAATACATTAGTGTTTATTAATACTTGAATTACATGTGTTAACACTAAAATTATAATGGAAGCAATTATTAGTGCAACCTGATCCTGAAAGATAGCTTGACCCCGCTAAGCAGCTACTCAAACTGACGGAGTTAAAGCTGCTTTCTAGTCAATATATTAGTTACCTGTGATAAATCAAAGTAAAAGAAAGCAAAGCTTGGATAATACAGAATGCACATAATTTAGGCTCTCTGGAAATATGTATATGTTTACCTTTAAATCCTTGCAGCATATCTGCATGTAGAACAAGGGCAGCTTTAAATAGCAGTAGACAGAATAAAGCCTGGTGTGATCAACATGTGCTCTTGAATCAGCTACACTACAGCACTTTGCTATAAGCAGGATTATTAGGTAAGGTGGGTCACAGTGCACAGACCAGATATCCCACAAAGAATTAAGAGACTTATTTAGGTAATTATTATTAACTAACTGTATAAACATATGTAGAGAAAAATGACTAATTGCACAAAAATTTGCACAAAAATTTATCTACTTCCACATACGGGTTCAGCTTTGAAACATTTCAAGCTGAAACTAGGGTTTAAAAAAATTACGATACAAAAAGGCCTTTAAGAATAAAATGCTTACACAAACTACTCAAGCCTGCCAGCTATAGGTAAATAATTAAACCATTAACTATATGCCTGGTGAATAAATGTGTATTGCTGTAGGGATGGGGTATGGCTAGTGCTAAATAACAAGCCCAGTAAACAGTAATCGCTGGACAGTGCTATGTGGATACACTATGACCATTTATGCCAGGCTGATGAGCCAGAGCTTTTGACTTAAATGGCAGCAAGATTTAAACATAGCAGACACATCAGTTAGGAAGAGTTAGCTTTTGCATGCACGCACACAGACACAATGTTTTCATTTTAAGCCTGTGAAAATAAATTGCAGAAAGAAGTTTATCTATTTTAGTCCTAACTGAATTGATAAGGGAACTGCTGTGTATATAGCCCTACATTTGCTGATTTTATACAATTCTGTCAATATTCTATTGAGATACTGTGCTCAAAAGCAATTAGAAAAGCTCAATTTCTCCACTTTCAAGGTTAAACCACCAAGCTAAGAGAGCTGATTACCTCTGAAGTCTCAAAACTATTACTGCCTATATCCCCCCCACCCTATTTTGGCTCTCCTGCCTTCATCTTGCCCAAGAATGTTTCAGACAAGCCTCTCAAAACCAGACCTTAATGCAAGAATAAATTGTTTTAGTAGAAGCTCTAAAACAGGAATTAGTTCCACGGGCCAAAACATGTTCTTGATCATCAGTTTATATAACCTCACACTATGATACTCAGCCAGGAAAATAAATACTTACCATGCCCTCTCTACTTGCCATCTGCCTGGTATGAACTTTTCCTGCCTCTGGAACATTTATACTTACAATGTATATAAACACATTGAAGGTGAGTGTATAATGCAATATACATAATCACATAGAAATTAAGTATATATACATCCTTTTTCGTAAGAAAAAAAAATTGTAAACTTTAAATTGTTAAGAATATATCAGGTTGGAACTAAATCATCTTAAGGTCCTTTCTAACTCTAACCATTCTATGATTCCATGATAAGAACATGCAAAAGGGAGGATGTTTCCACTTACTCCATACATCACTTTTCAAAAGTGGTCAAAATGAAGGCAAGAGGTTATTAGATCAAGCCCTGAGATGTGTGGAAAATGATCCCTTTCCTATACACTAAAAGAAGGTAAATATGTGGACTTTTTCTAGCAGATTTTTTAAAAAAGGAGAAGCTACTGACTAAAACTAACCATCAGAATGGCCAACAAAAGAAATGCAAAAGGAATGCTCAAACTATATGTTTTAAAATAGTGTTAATCCTGTGTGTTTACTGTTGTGGGCTAAGTGATAAGCACACAGATAAAACAGCATGCATTACCTAGTCCTACTTGAGTAGTATTGTGGGGCACTAACTGCATAAACTGCTGCACAAATGCTCCTCACTCATGTAAGGAACTGGATCAACTTCATTATATTTCCCCCTTTTTATCAGGGATTTAAAATTGATGGGCAGAGAAGAAAGTAAAAAGAGAGATGAAATAATGAAGAGTTTGCCCAAGTAAGTACATGGAACAAGGAAGCTCACACCAAGAGACATGGGGAGAGATGACTGCTCACATGTTGTAAGGAATGAGCAGAAACAGTTGAGAAATAGTAGAGGGACTTTGTGTTAGGAAGATTAAGCAGAGAAGTTCAGGAACAGCTTACTGCACAGTATGGGAAATTAAATCAAGTAGGTGGATTGTGGCTCAATTCCGAATTGAGCCACAATGAATTATGAATTACAGCATGCAAGCTACTTCAGAGCTAAAAGGATCTAGTATTTCATATGAAGAGAAGCTCCTGAGCGAGAGAGACAGCTTAAGGAAAAGGAATAATCTGGTCATTAAAACAAGCAAAGGTGATTTTTATACATAACAGTTAAGTCCATGTGAGAGAAGCAAGTTTTAAATTGATAAGGAGTGAGAGAGACAAGGGCTTAAACAGGAGTTTTGGTGTGGACAGAAAGAAGATAGGTTTCAGGGATGCAATTTAAGGAAAAGCAAAAAGGTGTATAAATAGCCTGCACAGTGGGGTCTAAGAGCAAAGCTGTTGGGCAAATACAAACAAGGGTGCTCAAAAATCAGAAACATACTCTCTTTCTGATCTTACCAGAAGTGCTTTTGTAAATTTTTATCAATAGCTAACACACAATAAGCAACCTTGAGTTCTCCAGTGCTGGTTCTGTGCACAGTAAAATAGATTACCTTGAGCCCTGCTGAAAAGATTTCAACTAATCTGCTTCACAATGAAATGGCACCTAAGCGTCAGCATTTAAGATAGGCAAAAATATACACTCCAGTTTATCAAATGCCAACATAAAAATACAGATTATCAAATACTAATCTTTTTCAGTGCAAGTGACCTAACTGCAGGTAAATGCAAAGCTATTTTGTGGGTTTAGTATTGTATTGCCAAAATTAAAGATTATCACTGAGAAAGCCAATCCTTATAATCTTTTCATAGACACAACATTTGCAGATATATTTTTATTTACAGTTTTAAATTGACCTTTTACCCACCAGTCTTACTCTACTACCCAACATTGCATAGATGCGTTTCAGTAAAGAATTTTGCTGAAGACAATTTAGAAAGGAAGTGTTACTCGTATTGGACAAATATGCCTTTATAGGAAAGTCTTAAATATTATTTATAGAAGACATACTATCCAATTCAAACATCTACCCTTTGAATATCTATTGTAAACCAGAAATAAGGGATTGCAGCAATAAATTGCAAGACACCTCACAGTAAAATGCAGTAAGCTTCTGCAGTTACTGAACTTCCACAAACTGTAATAGCTAAATCATGTTCAAAATACATATTGATTTTTTTAAAATAGAATTGGAGTAACATTTCTGGACTTTTCCTCAGGCTTAATAATATTGTTTTCTTTCCTTTATGAGAGCATTTCTTGGGATGAATATATTTCCACACTTAGAGAAAAAGTTATTGCTTCCTTTTGATTTCAATTCTGTTTCAGCCACTAGAAAAATGTTTTGTCCTTCTCTAAGAAATGAAGAAATCATTTAATGCACATTTATCTTCAAAGATGACAAAGCAAGCAAAATTTTTCAAGCTATCATAAAAAGTTACGTGACTTTGAAATTATTTTATAGTATGTACTACTAAAGCACACCTATGTGAATTATTACAAATTGCTCACCTCCTCATTGGAGCCTGGCAATTAGAAGCAGAAACATTTCTTGTGCATAACCAAATAAAATGTTAATGAAAAAATTTTAGTTTGAGTATATAACATTTCAGAGGCAGGAAGGAAAGGCCCCAGATACTCATTCATGGACAGTAAAACATTCTAAAAGTGTGTGCAATAAAGTATATAAAAATGAGCTTTCAATAGTTTCATTGATTATGCAAAGATTTTTCTTCCTTTTAGAAGCAGCTGGAAAAAAGGTTTCTAATATGCAAATATGTTCTCCAAAGAGTTCTGCCACTAGGTTAAAGGCTATGCATATTCTCTCCAAAATGCCAGGCATATCTCTGAGTGTGAGAAGAAAATTAAAAAAAGAAACAGACAAACCTTCCAACAAAAGCGTCCAACAACGCAGACCTTTGTGAGAGATCTTTTACTGCAGTAGCTCAAACAATTAATTTGTTTTAAATTGTATAATTAGGATAAAATAAAAAGTAAATATTTCTAAACAAAAATGTTCTCAATGCATATGTTTTACTATTATTATCAAAAAGTGTAAGGGCCAGTGTACACAAATCACCATTAGTTTGAGTGCCAGTATTCCTTTTTGCAGTAGAAAATAATATAATAATACGATGTATTAGGAATTCAGTACTGAAAAGGAGCCCTACAATTTGAGAATTTTCCCCTCTGACCTGCAATTCTGCTTGTAAGTAAAGCTATTGTTTCTGTCCTAACTCTGCATTCCTCACAAGTTAGCTCGACTAACATTTTGGTCTGCTAGAAAAGATCTAAAAAGAATTAAAAAAAAAAAAGAAAAAGAAAAAAAAGAGAACTTTTTTCAAGGACAGACTACAGAAAGTATTGGAAGCTTTTAACCCTCTACCCCCTCAGAAATAATAAGATGAATATTTTTTGTTTCACAGTTTTCTACCAATTGCCTCCTTCCTGATCCGAACAGCTTATGCCTGCCTCAGGAAAGCCTGTTTCTGGGTTTCCCATGCTGTTTCACAGCCCTAAATCAGCATAAAAAACCCAGCAGCCCTCCATATTTATTTTAATTTCATGTCCAGAAATATTTCTGCTATAGAAATCCTATTTTAACTTGCTGGTTTATATAATTCTGAAAGTCCAGTGGAGAATGTAACAACGATGAACACAACTGTGTTCCATTATTTCATCTATTTAATGGTCTTTTTCAGGGCTGTATTCATTGTTTATAACGCCACAATAGGTTACAGAGTTGAAATAATAAAAACAATAATCATTATTATTACTATTAACAGAATTATACCCACAGGGAAAAAAAAGGTATTTATTAATACCAGCATCTTCTGCACTGCTAAAAGTTGAATATTTAGAAATATCTAGAAAAGAAAATACTTAATTTACATATAACTAGGAAATAAAAAAGCATTTGGAGGTCCTAATTTACAGAAGAATAAAACAAAAGCCAATTAGACCACAACACATAAAGTAACTCATTCCTGACTCTCCCATGTAGCGTGTTACCATAGTCTCCTCCTGAAGGCTGTTTCTCAAAGCTGTTTGGCAAATTGTTTATCTTGCCAACGAACTAAAACTAGTAGTGGGATCATAAAGTGAAAGCTAGTTTGTGGTATGATTGATCAATGGCAGCACTAAGATCTTAATCTGATTAGGTAGAGAGAAATGGTGACCAGGGAAGAATAACACGTAATAGTGTTGGGAAGGAGCAACACCTCTGACTAGTAGAGAAGCAGAGGAGAGAGTGTTTTCAAGAGCCTCAGAATTCTGACAGATTTTACATAGAAAGCTGAAAACCAGAAACTGATGAAAATTTTTACCTTTGTAAGTTTCTTTCCTGACTGATTTCTGAATAAGAAGTGCCAGTCAGACATTTACGTAGCAAATCTTTTGATAACACTTTAGCATTTGCCCGACTGTCAGAGCTGTGCCTCCAGCTGTGGCTAACCACAAGTGCTTCAGATGGAGAAAATGGAAGAAAAATCCACAAACTAGTTCTGTCATGTCTGACAGAAAAAACACTGCAAAACATTATAAGCACTCTAATGACAAGCTGCAAGACTTATGAACCTATTAAGGACAAAGGCTTCTGCTTGTTCTCGCCAAAGCCCACAGAAGAAGAAAAAATAGCAGTACTAAGGGGAAACACTGATATGCAAGAAAGACCCCAATGACAATTTACACTCAAGTCCATCTCTTCTTCTCAAAGAGGAACTAAAACAACATTGAAAATACCCAACAAAAAACCTGCCTGAAACACTGAAATACCCTCAACACAGTTCAGAGGCAACTTACTTCAGCACTCAACTTGTGCCACTAGAACAACCAGAAACTGGATCTACTTATAACTCTAACAAGGTCTACAAATCCCCCAGCACCACATACCTTTTCAATGTGTAAGTAACTATTCAAAAAAAGTAAGTCACCTCTCAGTACCTTCTTCAGTAAAGAATTAGTCACAGGCAATCAAACCATGTTTAAGTTTTTCCAAAACATGGAACATTTTTATGGCTTGGTTTGAGCTGTCTAATATTTCTGTATCTTCTGGAATACAAATAGAACTGGACACAGCATTTTAAAGCCACATAAACCCACAACTGTATCTCTACCTCTATGGTGATGTTGTCCTTTACACAAAGCAAAGGATTATCAACTGTCTTTTTTCTACAGCAGTGTGCTGAGAACACAGACTGATTGCAATACGTAATTTTCCTAACGCATCCCAAGAGTGTTCATTATTTTTCTTTCAAGATCTCTCAACTCTATGTACAATCTGTACTAGTTTGGATTCAAATATGAATTGACTGTAACAATTTAAACAGACAATTCAGAGCAGTATTATTTACCTTGCCTTTTCATAAATTCAATGCTTCTCATGCTCTAAATAAAATTTTTGTATCAATTTCCAGCTTTACTTTATCATCAACCACATAGCTGATAAAATTACAGCCTTTGACCAAATATCTTCCCTCTAGGGAAGCAAACCTTTCACTTAACAGCAAACAGAAGTATAAACAAATGTTCAGGTCAGTGAACCAATTATTATAATGATCCCCCAAACTGCAGATCTCTCAAAAACCTACAGTCCAAGAAAAACTATCTACCACAGAACTGTAACAACTGGCAGTACTCATAGTAAATTAGCAACTCTCTTATTTCACAGGCACAATGCTTAACTTGGCTGTTGGAGCTCTGGGGTTGTTGGGTTTTGTTTGTTCGGTTGAGGGGTTTTTTTTGTTTTGTTTTGGTTTTTTTTTGTGGTTTTTGGTTTTGGCTTTTTTTTGTTTGTTTGGGGGTTTTTGTTTTTTAGGATTTGTAACTAAATTAGCAATTTCTCAATCATTTGGAACACTTTCTACTTTCCAAGAGCAATAAGCAGTAAACAATGGATTAGGGTGCTTTCTTACTTTCTTTGTCTAGATTGGGTACAAATCATCCAGGACTACTGATTCTGATTTAGCAGATGCTGCTGCTGCCTCTTTTGCAATAAATTATATTCATTCCTGCAGAGCAGAGGCACCTTCATTTCTGTTTCTGCTCAGAACTGTCATTTGTATTTTACAAAATTTCTTGGTAAAGAATGTTGTACTATCTATTTCATTTGCCCACTGGGATTTCATAATTTTCTTGGACTTTGTTATTCTTGTGACTCTTGAATCCTTCCATTACTGCTGTTAATACATGCACATATGTGAACACACACAAAAAGGAAAAAAGGTGACCAAAGTTACTACTAGGATACTTCCTAAAAGAGTAATACAAAGCTTTAAATAAAAGAAGGTGAAACAAAGTAAGTATTACATGTGAACATGTACATTTTGGGTTAGCAAAGGAAAGTATCTTGACAGCAGCTTTCATTTTCTTTAACTAGGTTGCCAAATACAAGAAAAGAAAAAACAAGGTGGAAGGGAACAGACCCATAAGACAGCCACTAAGATTCTCCTAATTGTACTTTTCTCTCTGTCTCAGGACAGCTACCAAAAACCTGTCAATCTCAAAAACATCCTACTTCAAACATTCATACCCTACACTCAGTGACATATCCTTCAGGAAAGTAAATTATCTGAGAAATGTTGAGTGATATAATGTTTTTATATCTAGCATCAAACAAAAACACCCTCTGTATTAAATCGTCCAAGCTCCACAGTGCTTGGAAGCAGAAAGCCAGCTCTGACCTGAATTTAATTCCCACCTTACTGTATTTAGGGATTTCAGGATAACATGAGGGTTACGAGATGAGAGTGCTGCCACCTCGTGCCAGTCAAGTTGAAGCCTAACAAACAAGACTACTGACTAAAACTAACCCCAGAACATGTTCTGCCTTTAAAGTCTGACAGTTACTTGAGATCAGGTGCTTGATCTTGAATTATGAAAGAGCATAATAGTATCAGTCTTTAAGAACACCTTAAACCAATTCTTTAAATAAAAATAATCAAACTATCTGTACTTAATCAGCATGTCTTGTAGCAATCACACATCACACTTGCCATTTAAAATCCTGGTTTTAGTCACTACTAACTGTGACACATTTCAATCACTAGGGATAAGAGCTTTAGTAGTAGATATGTATTTCAGACAAACTCTTTCTGGTTTGATTTTGGGTTTTTTCTTTTGTAAAAAATTATGACAAACAAAAAAAGTACATACATACAGTCTGACAGTTCAAAGGTTATATATTCTTACTGCATAAATATTTAAATACCCAAGTCATAACCTTCAGAAAGTTAAGAAGCATTATGAAAATTCTCAGGTGTACTGACAAGCCACAGAGAAAAATATTTTCTCTCAGTTCATTCTTATCTAAAATACAAGCACTACATCAAACATTACCTAATAATGTAAAGACCCTGATTTTTTTTCTCTTCATTTACTGATAAATTCTCATGACTCAATATTTCATTGATTCTCCCCCCTCCAAGAGTTATTATTAAAACCAATAAAAATGTGAAATAGGAGTACTCACCAATATCATTAGCTAGAGAAGCAGGATCAGAGACCCCAAGGGTGGCTTCAAACTCCTCCTGAAGACGGTAAGCTCTTTGAAGAAGGGATTCGAGCTTATGAATGAATTCAGCACTAATGATATCCTGCAAGTGCACAGACATTAGAATATTTCCTATTTGTTTATAGCCTGTAAGATTCCTTTGTAAAATCGAAGACTATTAAGCTTCTAAAGATCAGACGGTGCCACTGGCACAGATGAATACTTCAACATCCAAAATATACACACTTTTTGAAACATACATTTGTATTATCTAGTTCAATAGAAATAAAGTCTAAATTTTAAAATACTTTACCTGTGATGTTTAATGCACTAGAAATAATGAAAGCCACACAGGTGTATTTCAAAGCATTTTTAGCATTTTGTTCATAAGAACAAAGGAATATAAATAAAGTTCATGCACATTGTGGCTACTCATAAATTGATCATCTTTCCCAAGACCTTTATCTTTGCTAAGCAGGTATCTTCTCACATAGTCATAAAACAAAGGGATGACCCAAGGGGTTTTGTGGAGAAACTAGTATGCTTGGTAGCTTGTTAATACCATCCAGAAGCAAACACTGATGCAACAGCGATTGCCAAAAAAAATAAATAATGCTAATTCTCTCCCCCAACCCTCCTCCAAATAACCAACCAAAGAATCAAAAGGAACAAAACTAGATTTCCTTTAAACGCAATACCACCAATTTTAATCCATTCTCGGTATTGGTAATTGAATCAGAAGTTGAAAAGGTTCAGGAAACAAAGTGCAATGAATTGTTAGGGCAGCAGCAGTAGATTATAGATTCAGTATACTCACTTCTACACTTTCTTCTGCAATTGCATCTCCTGCTCCCAGCTTAATGGAACCACAACTTGCTTCATCTTCAACTTGCCTGTTACGGAAAGTTAGTGCCTGCTCCCACCGACGCAGTGCTTCTTCAAAAAGCTCCATACCTAGGGAAGATTAGGAATACCTAGATTCCATCAAACACACAGCTTCCATATGTATGTGCATTTTAGAGCGTTAGGAAACTTTGTAGCTAATAAGCATGATTATAGCAGAGATGTAAGCTTTCAAAACAACATAGATTTCCAGTCTAAAAAATAAATTAAAAAAATATATCTGCCTTTTTAATAAGACAAAGGAGTTTACCAGTAAAGCAACAACATTCAATGTATTTTTCCTATTTATTTTTTTAAATAATTTGATGGATTACTACTACAAATACAGGAATAAAACAGTATCTATTCTCTAGATCAAGTAAGATAAAATTATTTTACAGAAGCGTTCTTAAACACATGCCAACAGGATACTGTGAAAGGATACCACACTAATATTGTGTGTCACTTTACCGTAAACCCAAGAAATCATTTACATTCATTGTTAGTAGATAATGAATGTTCTTATTATGACTTACCCATCAAGTACAAATTCTCAGGTGTGGTCACTGGAATATTGACAAGCTTAATATCATCTTCATCTGCTTTATCCCAGGAATTTGAATTGCCACAAGCACAACTGTGACAAGAAGTGGCACTCTGAACCTTCAGAAGAAAATGAACAAAATTTGAAATGATGTTGCACAGAATGTCCTCAAAATTACATTCCTGCCAGAGCACAGCATAGCCAAGCTACCTGGCTAGAAGCTGTTTTTATTAACTAGTAAGTACAACGGCCTTCTCACTACCTCTAGTCACCTGCACAGCTTGCTCAAGAAAGTTGTTTTGGCCCAGTGAAACCATTAGGTACATACTCAGTGCAGGTTAGTAGACATTGAAGAGCCTTAAAACACTTTTGCTTACCGAGGCCAGGCTTTGAACTGAACCAGAGCATTTACTGAAAAGTCCTCCATTTGCATAGATACAAGACTGAGATCCTTTTTCCTTCACAGAGCTCAGAGAAAGGGTCAAGTTTTGCCGACTACTGGAACAACTAGAACCTAAGAGATACACTGATGTTAAAGCTGCTGCAAACTCAAAATAACATATTTTTCATTAGCAAGATCGATCAAGAATTGCATTTACTCTTTTCAATAAAATACAGTTTAGAAGCAAGCAACAATTATTCTTTTATTTACAGTTCTACATGAGAAACTATAAATTACAACAGTCAATATCTGTAACAATAACCATGCATTTGAGCACAATTATTTTCCCATCTTATAAAAAATTAAATTTGCTTTTCTCAGTATTGAGGTATATCCACAAGATGGCAAACCGGACTGTTAATACACTACCAATAAAAAAAGTTTTAATTCAAATTCATGACTAAAACTTCACCTTTGAGAACAAGACCAGCTTACTTTAAGACACTGTAATTTTGCTCCTCATCTGCACATTTTCTACTTTAACAATTCAAACCTACTCATCGTTAAATGAAAAGTTTGTTTTACTACTATAGAGTTATGCACACAGCTCCCCTCACACCCCTTTTCCTCCCCTCCAAGAAAAAAAAGAATACTTGGGGGTTTCTTCATGTACCTTTTTCTGATGCAGCCGCTTTAGTACACTCTAGTACCAGATGACTTGGTTCCCATGCTGGCACTTTCTTGTTTTTCTTTCCACGTCTTCTTTTAAAGTGATGGGCCAGAAAAATAACAGATATTGCACTCACTGCTGTTACCGTTAAAAGCTTCTTTAACCCAGGTGAGAGCTTTAGCTGAAAAAAAGAGTGTGACTTCATTAGAAGTATATGCTCCTTAACTCCCACCCTTCCTCCTGCTCTCCCTTGGCCGTGTTTAACATAGGCTATAGCTCGTCTCAGGGAGATAAGAGATGCTGCTCACACACAGACTGTGAAGCAACCGAGTAAGGAAAAATGACTGCTACTGCTGAACCCAGGACAGGACACAACTAACTGCTTCTCAAAATTTGTGATGGCCAGTAGGTGACAAGGTTTACAAAGGGGTGTGACAAAGCGAGTGGCTGCACTGAGAGTCATACTGCAGCACCAAGAACTATAAGGTATATTGCAAATCCATGAACTACAGGGATCTAAGTAAGTGACTTTCAGAATTTTTTTTTAAATTTATTTATTATTTTCAATGTCAGGACAATACAGGGCTTCAATTAATTCTCTAACAGCAAAAAAAGTACTGAGAAGAAACTCACCCTTCGCAACCAGACTATCACTTGCACTGTGAAAGAGTAAAGATACAAAAGCTAGTATTTGCATGGTGTTTCAATTTGGGAAGATCATGTACTTAAACACATTTCTCTAAAGCTTTTTTGTCTTTTATTATTTCTTGCATTTTATTTTGGATACAGATCAGTCATGGGTTTACAGATGTTTAAATTAGTAAATAAGAATCACATATACAAGCAACTGGAATGAAAAGCCATTAACAAAGTTTATAAAATTCAAAGTTACAAGATATAAAACCAAGAAAAGAGTCATTTAACTGGAAACTAGAGTCCACATTTACAAAATCTTTAGGAAATCCATGCTGCTTGAGAAACAGACTGCTGGGAGAAAACAGTCCTTGGGGCTAATATGGTGTTTCTGAAACACGTTTCCTCATACAAGAGGAGAGCTGGCCACACAGAGTACCACTGCACTCTGGAAGTCCTGGTTGCTGTGCAATTGATTAATACTATCAGAGTTGTGTAATTTAAAGAAGCACTGAAAGTTTTGCTCCGCATGGAGCTCACAATCAACAAGTCAAAACCACTTGAGAGCCCTGTCCTTAGTGGTATTGTATCTTTACTGAGGCTGAAAAACCTAGCACTGTACTCTGCAAGAAGGAAACCCCTGACATGCAGCACAAACACAGAAAAGAGTTAATAACCAAATAACTGAGATTAAAACTTCAAAGTTCATAAAATTAAATGCTAGAACTAAAGTTTCATAGAACTGTAAATGGATTTTTTTTTTAAATTTGTGCCTAAAAACATGCTCATGAATAAATTAACAGTGAAATGAAAACCTCTAAGGAGGAAAGCTAATAGATGCTCATAACAGAGTTGCACATGATATTTTAAAAGGGCATGAATATGATGCAATGTAAAAAAAGAAATCTGTGATCTTGCAGTGAGAATTTCAAAGTAAAAACAGAAAAATGAGAAAATTATCAGATGCAGCCGAGACTCTCATTGTGGTTTTATATGCAGTAAAATTCTGAAAAGCATTTACATGCAAATCTGAAAAATGACATAGCTGTTGTTTACAAGCATCACCTTCAATAAAAATTAAATAGTCAGATTAAAGACATGGGTTTTAAAGGTAAAAGTTTATTAGGACCTGCTAATAGCTATTTTAAAAATTATTAGTGGCATTCCTAATTATAAACAATTTTTTCTTTTAGTTACTTTTGTCAGTGATTCATCATACAAAGAACAGAAAAAAAATCTACTGAATCATATTCTGTACAACCAGCTAGAAACTTTTTTCATCCCATGTATTAAGGCATCAGAATATGGTTCACTCTTCAAGAAATGAGGGATATGACTGAAGACTTAATACTTCATCAAGTAATTCTGACATTTCAGTCTATCGTTTATCATGTATGTGGTTAGGCATACACATAGCTGCCTACCGCACCAGGCAACTAACACCTCTCTTTGAACCTCTACTACACAACTTACAGCTCCTCCTCCCTGCCTTTGACATGAAGGTGCTCTAGGGACAAATTTTATAATTCCCTGCAGACAAGAAGGATCAGCTTCACAATATTTCCACCTTTTGTCAGCCTTAAATTAAGCTCATAAGGTATTCCTCATCACCTACACTTGAGTTACTGCATTCCATGTTGCTAGTGAAAACTAGCCTGTAATATCAATGAAAGAAAATAAGAATAAGTCATTTCAGGGCCGTATGTAAAAGGAAATACTATGATTAGTAGAGCCTTAGCATTTTATTTGAAGAAGCTCTTTCTATAAGTCAAATAAACACAGTAACATGCCACTTATCATTCAGATTAATTTGACGAGTGCCAATGGCAACCTAGAAAGTACTTCAGACCACACTCAATACTATTATTCAATATTTAGTTATAGTTATGTTTAGTTTTTACACATCTAAAAGCTTCTACAAAAAAAAAAAACAAACAAATTGAGGAATTTGGTATTTGATTTGATGAGAGCTATTGTGCTGTTGCAAAATGAAGACACATTGACATTGAAGATAAAGCAATCTCTTCAGTCTGACGTTTGATGATGCACTAAGTGTTTATTAGCAGAAAAAGACAAAAAAAACCCTGCTTCTGTCAATGCTTTAAATAAACTAAAAATCAATGTATTCTGTACAAATCTAATTCACATGAGGCTCAGAAGAGCAAGTACATTACAATTAAAAGTATTAAACTTCTAAATGTACACCAAAAGTGACAATGCTTCAATAATATATATTACCTGGTTGAGAGAATGATACCAGGAAAGGGGAAGATGAAATACCCGTAAGGCTACTGTCTTCAGAGAAAATCGTGCCTCAGTAACAGCTTCTTCTGACATGGCTCCTTCTCTCCCATAACCTCATTAAGTGACACTATCTTGAAAACAGCCACAGGTGGTCTCCGGAATACCCTGTCAAATAAAGGATATATACTAAATTATGCAATAAAAGCCCAGATAGCTTTCTTCTACAAGTTTGAATCTCTTAAATAACATGTATATGACTTGTTTGATTGATGTTTCTGACTGGAGATTTGTGCTTCATGAGGAGACAGTGAATCTGCTGATTCAGTTTAGGCCCCATTCCTTCACACTGCTCTGTGCAGACACCTGTGCATGTGTAACCAGGATCTACAGAGGACTCAGCCTGCTTTTATCACCTCGCAGTTCACTTATATTCTCTAAATCCATTCATGACAACAATCCCATTTCACTACTGTTGGAAGAACCTGTTTGCCAGCTAAGAGAGTTAAAAGATCTGAGAGCAGCCTGAAGTTTATCTCATTCAAAAGCCTCATTTTTATTGCAGACACAATGAGGAACAAACACTATACCCTGACATAATCTCCCCCATTAACAGGGACCATTCCCCCTTACTCCCTGATGCTAAGCTTCTGTCCGTAACACCCAAAACAGCAACCGTGGCACGGAGCGAGCTGAAAGCAGAAGGCGGGCCCGCACGCCGAGGGCGCTGGCAGCCCTGCCCACTGGCTATGTCCCTTCCTCCGACCCTGCCAGGCTGCGCTGCCCGGAGCACCTTCCTGGGGCACAGGAGCCTCCCCCCGCCGCGGGACAAGAACCACGGCCCGGCCGGGCGCGGACACACAACGGACCCCACTCCTGCAGCTGGTCCCATGGTGGGCAGGAGCCACCTCCGCCCGGCCCTTCCCCAGGTCCGGCAGCGCCGGCACCGCGGTAGGGACGCCCAAGCCTTGCGGCGCCTCGGGCTGGCGACGGACACTGCCTAGATGGCAGCCCCGCGCGCCCCTCAACCTCCATTCTCACCGCGGCAAAGGCGGACGCGCCTTTCCGTGAGCCGAGTCCCGCCCTACAGCTGCCGCCCCCTGTTACCTGCCGAGAGCCGGGGCCGCAAGCAGCGGCCACAGCCCCCCGCGGGCGGCTCCCTCCCTCCCCGCACCAGCAGCTGCTCAGAGACCGGCCGGCGATCTGCTTCCGGGCCACCGAGAAGCGGCTAAGGTCGACCGAGAGACAGCCCTTACCGCTGCCACGTGAGGGTGACCCACTCCGCTAGGAGTCCGCGTCGGCCATCTTTACACAGGGCAATCTCCTCCTGCGGACCACCGGGTAAGGCGGGGTGAGAGGCTAGCTCCGCCATCTTTGTGCGGGGCAATGCTCATATGAGCGGCGGAGACGCTGCGTGCAGCCATCTTTGTGCGGGGCGCGTCCTGGCGTTGCTGCGGCTGGTGTCTGTCTGGTCCTCCCTGTGAGGAGGTACTGGCAGAGCCATAGCCTGGGCGCGCAGCTCCTCCAGCACGGCGGCTTTCTGCACTGCCGCGTCGCTGGCGGCGGAGCGCCGCTCCCGGAGGCGGCTCGCTGTCGGTGCGAGCCGCGGGGCTATCTGCGGCCCGTCTTAGCTGTGGGCTCCGCTCACGGTGCATTCTCCCGGCTGCTCCGGTAAGAGGGCGAAAGTCTTGCAGGCGGTGGGGAAGGCGGGTCGCGTCCGGTGTCCGTGAGGGGGTACAGGAGCGCAGCGGGCTCCGCTGTGTCTCAAAGTCCAGGTCGGCTTGGCCCTCTGGGCTTGTTGACACGGTGATGGCCGCCGGCGGCGGGAGCCTTCTCAGCGGCCGGGGCGCCGCGCTCCCGGAGGGCTGGGCGGGGGCCGGGGCCGGGGCCGGGGCCGTGCGCGGCAGGCTGGGTTGCCTGCCCTGCTGGGCCGCGGGGCGGTGGATCGGTGGTGCTCGGGATGCCCGCTCTGGGTCAGCGGGTCGGCAGGGAGGTTGCTTCGTGCCCTCCCGCTAGCCTGCAGAGGCTGGAGAGCCCGGAGCTGACCTCTGCAAATACCTGCTAAAGCCGAAGCCGTGCGGCTTCAAGGGTACATTTCCGAAAAACAGTTATTTACTTGCAATTTATGCCGTTCCATGAGGTATCTACACGCTTAGATCACCATGTACGAGGGACGAAACAGATTGGAGAAAAAAGTCTGGTATAGCACCCAGTGGAAAATCACTGTGGACTTCTGCTTGCGGGCAAAGCCTGGGTTAGGAAAATCCTCTTGCGTCCATAAAGGTCAGCTAATGGGTTTCAGAGCTGGCGTTTAAAGTGGTGGAAGAAAGACATGAATGGACAGTCTATATGCTGTGAAAGGCAGTATAAATTGAAAAATGGCTAACCCTGTAAGAGAATATATCTTTAAGTTCAGTATTTTTTGTATATCCTTTTCTCCTGGAAACAGTATTTTGTGACAGGAAAAAAAAACAAACTAAAACCCTCTAATGAAAGTCACTTAAAAAAAAATTGTGGCTTGCTTCAGTGGATAGCTGTTGGTGCCTGAAGAGAAGGACCAGGTGTCTTTCACCAGCTTGCTGAGCATGCTTTTGTCGTTTACTGGGAAATACCAGGTTTTATTCTAAATAGGCAAAATAAGCTTCCTACCAGATTGGTGCTGTCTTTTGAATATGATGCTCTTGTTTAGAGTTGATAGACTTAAAAAAGATAGGAATAGGGAGGGATGGGAGATGAAGATCAAAACCACCTACTGATTAACAGAATGCAACAAAATTTGGTGTGTGAAATTAACCTTAATATTATCTATTATTTGGGGGGGGGGGGGTATTGGAACTAGATGATCTTAACGTCCTTTCCAACCGTAACTATTCTATGATTCTATTTCTTAACCTAAGAAGACTGTTCTCAAGTTTGGCTAAAGTATTACTCATGTGCATTGTTATGCAGAATTAATTTCTGTAATAAATTGTCAATCCAGTAAAGATTTTAAAGAGCAACACAGTTCTTCAGAAAATTGGTAGGAAAATATACAGCTTAAAAACCTGAATATGTAGGTTTGAGGGTGTCTCTTCAATGGGCATGTATAGTATGGAGTAAATGCTGGGGTTTTTTTTCTCTGAATTGTGAAGAATGTCTATATGGTAAGTACTTACTAAAGTTCCAGAGCTCTTTAGTATGCCAAGTAACAACATTGCACCTCTGTGTCACTGCTACTTTGTTGCCATAAAATGAATATAGTTGTTAAATTGTTCCACTGCATACCTTGTAAAATAACTTTGAGTGCAAATAATCCTGAGTTTAGAGTTTATTGGTTTGATACGCTGTTAATTCAGACTTGTACAGACAAAATAATAAAAGCCTGTAATGAAGATACAATTACTGCTTCAGGTAATTGCTGCTTTCACAATAATCCTTCACAATAGTCCTTTTATTCTTAAAATAATCTGCCAGCATTTGCTTACTGAACTAAAAACATGGTCTGTTAAAATGGCTTCATATTAGGGATATCAGTGGAGTAAGGATACATACTTGTTTATTTCAACAATTGTTGAAATTTTAATTACTGTAACTAGGCAGATAACTTAACATGTGTTATGCTTTTTTAGGAAATATTATGCTTCCTGCATGAGCCTAAGACCATTTGCGAGATCAGTTGAATTCTTTTAGTGTTTAATGGGATTTTTCTGCATGGATGGTAGATCTTCTATGGTGTGCATCATACAAGTCTTTGATGCTGTGGAATTCTGCTGAGTAATAAATAGGTTGCCGGTCACCTCAATTGCCGAGGTGAGGAGGTGAGTAGCTCAAGAGAGGACGCCTTCAACACCTGGGCAGGGGGAAGCTCAGCGTCCAGGACCCTCAACTCCGAGCAGCGGGAGCCTCAAGTCCTCGACTGCTTCTGACGGGAGCAGCTGACTCACAGGGGGCGGAGGCAGGAGGAGGTGCACCAGCCCTGAGTGGTTAAAATCCCGCCCCAGGGAGCGCGGCGAACAGGACGTGGCGCAGCGAGCTGCGGTGGTGGGCGCTCGGTCATGACCAGGGCCCGGTCCGGGAGCTCTGCTCTGGCTACCCCGGCGGTGGCCAGCGTCGGCACCGAGACAGAGCCGATGAGAGGGGAGGCTGCAGTGCGGAGCTCGGAGTGTAGAGAGTGCCTGCGCTGGTCTGGTGAGGGGAGGGTGCGCAACGGGCAGGGCTGCGCTGAGTGAGCTCTGGCGGAGGCCCTCCTGCAGCAGCGGCTGAGCTGCGGGACGCTGTCAATAGGCTAAAAGATGTCAGGGAAGCTGAGAGGAAGCAGGACTGTTTGCAACAGGGCCAGACTGTGCAGGGTCTTCAAGCGTCCGTCGTAGCTCATGCAGGAAAGAAGGAGGCCGTTAACCCGGGAAGCTGAAAACTAGTAACAAAAACAAAAAAAAAAAAAGGAGGAAGAGGACAATTAAAAGCAAGGGGCTTCCTCCTAATTCTGATGTCCCCACCCAGAGCAGCTTTGCAGTTCTGCAGGGAGCTAATGAGGAAACACACTTGCATCATGAACAAGCGGCTGATGCACCAGTAAAGAAGATCACTACTGGTGCTGCCAGGAAAAAGCATCGGGTTGTAGTAGTAGGGGACTGTACTTTGAAAGGCACAGAGGCACCCATTTGTTGGCCTGACCCAGTCTTAAGGGAGTTGTTGCCTACCAGGGGCTTGGATCAGGGATGTTGCAGAGGGGCTGCGTGGTCTGATAAGCCCCACTGACTATTACTCCTTGTTGTCCACGTGGGTGCTAGTGATATAGATAGCAGTAGCGCGGAGAACATTAAGAAGGACTACAGAGCCCTGGGAGAGGTGGTTAGAGGCTCTGGCGCTCAGATAGTCTTTTCATCAATTCTCCAGGATAAAGGGGAGGACCTTAAAAAGCCTAGGTGGGTTTGACAGGCTAATAAATGGTTAGAATGGTGGTGCCATAGTCAGGGGTTTGGGTATCTAGAACATGGGACTCAATTTGGGAGGCCAGGTCTACTGGGGGCTGGTGGAGCTGGAGTGGTTTTGGTAGGAGGCTTGCCAGGCTGGTCAAGAAAGCTTTAAACTAGATGTGTTGGGGGAGGGGTACATCATTCCATCCTAACACTCCCAGTCAGTTGCCAGCACCTATAATAAATGCTGGGAGCAATGTAGAGCTATCCCAGCCGCTCCAGCCAATGAGCCGGCTTCAGCTGGAGCTCAGCTCAGATGCCTCTATACAAATGCCTCTAGTATGGGGAACAAACAAGAGGAATTAGAGATGTGTGCTCGTCTATGGGGTTATGATATCATTGGTATCACAAAAACATGGTGGGGTGACTCCTATGACTGGAGTGTTGGAATGAAAGGTGACAGGCCAGACAGGCAGGGAGGGGAAGTTGCTATTTATGTTAGGGATAGGCTGGAGAGTATGGAACTCTGTCTAGGGACAGGCGAACAGTCAACAGAGAGTTTGTGGGTCAGGGTTAAAGGGAGAACAGCTATGAGGGTCATTACTGTGGTGATCTGTTACAGACCGCCTGATCAAGAGGACTCTGTGATGAAGCTCTCTATAGACAGGTAGGAGCAACCTTATGCTTGCAGGCCCTTGTCCTCATGGGGGACTTCAACTGTCTGGGAAGCTAGGGACCAGGCTAGGAAAGCTAAGGCCCAGTTAGAATTAAACTTGGCTAGGTATATTAAGGATAACAAGAAGGGATTCTACAGGTACATAGCAAATAAAAAACAGACTAGGGAGAACGTAGGCCCCCTCAGGAAGCTCTCGAGAGAGCTAGCTACACAGGATTTGGAGAAGGCTGAGGTTCTGAATGACTTTGCCTCAGTCTTCACTGGCAAAGGCTCTGACCGCACCACCCAAGTCTTCGAAGGCTGATGCAGGAACTGTGAGAGTGAAGACCCTAGACCCACCGTAGGAGAGGATCTGGTCTGAGACCATCTTAAGAACCTAAACATGCACAAGTCCATGGGACCTGATGAAATCCATCCACAGGTCCTGAAGGAGCTGACAAATGAAGTTGCTAAGCCACTGGCCATCATATTTGAAAAGTCATGGCAGTCGGGTGAAGTTTCCAACGACTGGAAAAAGGGAAATATAACCCCCATTTTCAAGAAGGGGAAAATGGATGACCTGGGAAATTACAGACCAGTCAGTCTCACCTTTGTGCCTGGCAAAATCTTGGAGCAGATTCTCCTGGAAGGCATGCTAAGGCACATGAAAAACAGCAAGGTGCTTGGTGACAGCCAGCATGGCTTCACTAAGGGGAAATCCTGCCTGACCAACTTGGTGGCCTTCTATGATGGAAAGGGGTAGAGCAGTTGATGTCATCTACCTGGACTTGCGTAAAGCGTTCAACACTGTCCCACACGACATCCTTGTCTCTAAATTGGAGAGACATCAATTTGATGGATGGACCACTCTGTGGATAAAGAACTGGCTGGATGGCCGCACACAGAGAGTTGTGGTCAATGGCTCAATGTCAAGCTGGAGGCCAGTGACGAGTAGTGTCCCTAAGGGATCGGTGTTGGGACCAGTCTTGTTTAACATCTTTGTCGCTGACATGGACAGTGGGATTGAGTGCGCCCTCAGCAAGTTTGCCGATGACACCAAGCTGTGTGGTTCAGTTGATACGCTGGAGGGAAGGAATGTCATCCAGAGGGACCTTGACACGCTTGTGAGGTGGGCTGATGCCAACCTCATGAAGTTTAACCATGCCAAGTGCAAGGTCCTACACCTGGGTCGGAGCAATCCCAGGCACAGCTACAGGTTGGTCAGAGAAGGGATTCAGAGCAGCCCTGGGGAGAAGGACTTGGGGGTCTTGGTCAATGATAAAATGAACATGAGCCGGCTTCAGTGTGCGCTCGCAGCCCAGAAAGCCAACCGTATCGTGGGCTGCATCAAAAGGAGCGTGACCAGCAGGTCGAGCGAGGTGACCCTGCCCCTCTGCTCTGCTCTCGTGAGACCTCACCTGGAGTATTGTGTGCAGTTCTGGTGTCCTCAACATAAAAAGGACATGGAACTGTTGGAACAAGTCCAGAGGAAGGCCCCAGGGATGATCAGGGGACTGAAGCACCTCTGGTATGAAGACAGGCTGAGAAAGTTGGGGCTGTTCAGCCTGGAGAAGAGAAGGCTGCATGGAGACCTTATGGCAACCTTCCAGTATCTGAAGGGGGCCTGTAAGGATGCTGGGGAGGGGGCTCTTCATTAGGGACTGTAGTGACAGGACAAGGGGTAATGGGTTAAAACTTAAACAGGGGGAGTTTAGATTGGTTATAAGGAGGAAGCTCTCTTACTGTGAGGGTGGTGAAGCCCTGGAATGGATTGCCCAAGGAAGCTGTGAATGCTCCATCCCTGGCAGTGTTCAAGGCCAGGTTGGACAAAGCCTTGGCTGACATGGTTTAATGCGAGCTGTCCCTGCCCATGGCAGGGGGGTTGGAACTTGATGATCCTAAGGTCCTTTCCAGCCTTCCAACCCTAACTGTTCTATTATTCTATGATGCTTTAAATTACGGTTCACATTTCCCTGGGGAGAAATTTGTTTTTTTCTTCTTAGTGAATGAAAGAATAAACAGGAACAATCCCTTCCCCCCCCCCCCCCCCCCCCCCCCGCAAACTAAAGTTCAAGATAAGAGTTGCAGGGTTTTTTTTGGCTTTTTTTTTTCCTTTGAAGTATTACTGTTTGTGCATGCACTAAGCAAAAATGTGTTAGAAGTCCTTATTTTGAAGTTGACTACGTAGTATGTATTATGTATATGTATGTATGTAGTGATACTACACATTATGTAATGTAGTATGTATTATAGTAATATAGTGTGTATATTGTATATAGTATATAGAGTAATACTACATATTATGAATATGTAGCATGTATTATGTATATATATATGTAGTATGAATATGTATTATAGTTGAATGATGTAGTATGATGCATTGAGATATGTGGGCTGAAACAAACCTTTCAGTGGAGACAAGAGGCTGGCAATAGATTGATGCAACGTTCTCTCCCAGGTATATGGGAAGCATTTGATGAGAAGCTTATTGCATGAATACGATAATGAACAGTTAGTGTGAAAACTTGAGTTCTAATCCCAGTCAAGTTTTACTTCATTGTTAGCCTCACAGTGAAACAAGAATATTTCTTGTATCCTGTATAATGCAGGTCCGTGGTTTTCAGCTTGTGATTTTTTTCTAAGGTTGCTGTGAGACCACAGAGTGCTTCTGAAGTGACCACTGGACCTGCAATTGTTGTCTAGAAAATTGTTATTGAGACAGGAATTCTTAAGAGTTCTGCAGTGTGAGAAAGGCTGAAATTACTGATACAGATCCTTTCCAAAGCCTTTCTCTGTCATTGTAATGAAAAAACTTTTGGTTCAGGAAGCCTCAGAGCTTCGAAGTACTCAGAGAAGTTATATATTCGTGTAAAATTTTTATTCTTCTGTAGATGTCTTCTTTTGGTCAGTGGTAGAAATAGGATATTGGGCTAAATGTACCTTTCATCTGACACAGTAGAGCTGTTAATACGAGGTATCTAGGTACTTTACCAGTACAAACTACCACGTATCACTGGGGGCATGAAATGGGGTTACGAAATGGGGTTATGCTCCAGCTTCAGAAGAGGAGTATAAAATGGAATGTAAGAGAAACTACAGAAGTAGATTATTTTTAATTACTGAATATGTGAAGAAGCAGCTTTTGGATGAGGTCAGTGCAGTGCAGAAGCCTGTGAAAAAGAGAATGTGATAATGAGATACATGGGTAGAGGAAGATAAGCAATCTTTTCAAATGGAGTAGGAAGTGGTGAAATGAAGGAAGGGCAAGGAGCAAGGGAGGGGCTTAACTCTGGGCTTGCTAGAACTTACAGAGATGAAGGATGAATCGTGGTTTTGAAATTAATTATACGGTTTAAGACTTTAACATGAAGTTTTACAAAATGTGTTACCACAGCGAAGTATATTAAGCTGCCCGGTCATGGCAGTACACTGAGCTATCACGGTTACTTACAGGGTGGAAGGAAGTGTGTAAAAATTCTGTTAATAGAAAGTGAAAGGCCATTCAGCTTTGCCAATGTAATAACATATAAAGAATCAGTAACATTAAGTAGATTTCTACAAGGGATGTTCTGCCATATGGACAGGGATAGGGACCACATCTGTGGGGCACGAGTTTCATCATGTTTCGGTCTTTCTCATCATTATTATGAGAAGCGAGATGCAGACTGCACCAATAAACAGAATCTGGTATGAGCAGAAGTCCTGTGGTTGGGTTTGTTCAGCGCTGCAGGTCTGGATTTGTGTAGTTCCAGGTGTGAAAAGTAGCTATTAAATACAAATCTGGTAGCATGAGGTAAAGTCTTCATTCATTGCTTTGTAGTACTTGCAATAATGCAGTCGGAAAGCTTCTTATATGGAAAAAAGAAGTAAGCCTAAAGCTTTCCTAATCCATTGTACAAGTCTTCTTAAAGCCCTTGTGTTAAATCAGCATTAATTCACACTGAATTTTTTTCAAGGTTGTCAGGGCTTTATTTGAAACTCCCTTGTACATATTTAATGTTTTAACAGACCTTGCAAAATGCAAAAAAAGAAACATGCATTCATGTTTCCATTTCTGTTCAGAAAAGGAGCTTTACAGTTCAGAGCAGCATGCTAATGTGACTGAAGTTGAGGAAGTTTGGCCTGAAAAAAAAATGTAGTTTTTGTATTTGAAATGTATTTCACATAGATTACGCATGGACACTGAACGGAGGAAATACTTCTCCATCTGCAGCGTGTATTTGAGTAATGCTTTCTAAATGTCATACCGCTGGTCCAGGAAGAGAATTTAGACCTCATCTTGAAAAAAATACTGAATTATTAATTTACTGTAGTATTTCCAGTCTTGTGAGATAAGTTCTTTAATATTTTATTGAACAGCTGTCAACATGATACTCAGAAACACTGAAAGATACACACACACATACTTGAGTATATATATGTTTCTGTATAATGCACAAGATTATATATATTTTTAATAAATATATTTAAGTATATAGATGCAGTTACATACATGCATATCTATAATAAATTATAGAAAGTATTGTATATTACTCCTGTACAAATAACACACAATACTTCTATATTATTTGTAAAGGGATGTTTATAGGAATAATATAGACTATTTATACATATACAGGCACATATATAAAAATCCCCATTTGATGGCCAAAGGGAACTGAAATGACTCTTGATTTAAAGCTATCTTATTGCAAGGCAATGAAAGCAAAAGACCAAGTGAAAGATAAACTGAATGTTTATCTGAGATATCTAGTGTCTGAGATATCTAGTAGGCAAAATTTGGTTTCCCACATGCTGTCAAAGCCCCATGTTACTTAATAATCAAAGGCGTTACTGGTCATACAGTGGAAAGAGCAAGCCTAAACCTGCCAAAGCAAGCAGGTGAAGTGGAAAAGGGTGCTGATAATGGCGCTAAAGGCTGCGAATAGATCATGGAGTGTGCTTCACTAAGTTAAGATAGAAGTTTAGGTGCAAGTTCTGATAAAAGAATGATAGATTGAACAGATAATAATTGATCAAAGAAAGCTTAAGATTCCTTGGGATTTAGAGAGATTGAGGTATCAGTAATTAAGTGATAAAACAAACAAAGTTCTTGGAAGGTTCTTATCTGCATGTGACAACTGGAGTATTTATACAAAGACAGTGTTACTGAGTTCTGTGTTTTCTTTCTGTAAAGCATCATGGCTTTCTGTGCAACTATCAAAATGGTAATGACAAAGTGACTGTATTTAGCATTCTTTTTCTGATAAGTTTCTGTGTCTGCCTCAGAGGCCTTGTATGGAGAGGGAGGACTCAAACAAAAGAAGAGCTCACCCAGTGTTCAGTGCTACATGTGAGTTGCAAGTTTCAGTTTGCTTTTGATATATCATATACCTGAGTATAGACTGTCTTTGTAAATAAATAAAAAAGCAAGATAAAGTTTCCTTCTCCTTTGACAAACAAGTAATGCATTTTAGCCCTCACAGCTTCAGCACCCTTCAGAAGTGTTGCATAAGATCTCAGGAAGTTAAATAATTAATCCAGACCAGCTTTGCTCCACTCAGGGGATTTAGAAGTCAGCTGTGTTTAATTTGAACTATTGGATTATCTTACTGCTAATGAAGTTATTTATACTAACTTACTTTAAAAAGGCGCATTCTTTTAAAAGTTTTGTGTACGTTGCATGTTAGATATCAAATATTGCTGCCTACTGTAAGGATTGGGCTTTACCCGTTCTTTCTTCTGTTGACAAGTGTTTCTCTACTCTTGCAATTCTTGTCTATAGGATCATAGAAAATACAGCTTCTAAAATGTCATCACCCAGCAGCAATTGCCCACACTTGGAATCAGTTGGTGAAATAACAAAAGAGGAGTTGATACAGAAATCTCATGTGAGTTACAGCAGCTTACTTTCTTCCTAACACAGTTAACTCTGGTCACTTATTTTAGCTACATATCTTGTCATGTATTATTAGTTATAAGATGCATTGAAGTGTTAACCATTGATAAAATATTCTGTACTAGAATAGTGAGGTTTAAATGAAGTGCAGGAAGAATTATGGTCTTAATAAAACTGAAAAAATATTTTTCAGTACTTATCTGTCCCAGCAGTGTTTTCCAGAGCAAGTAATGTTTTAATGAAATTACTAGTTAAGAGTTAGCATAACAGCAAGATGAACTTTATTTTCAGATACTGATGTATCAGTTATTTGGAATGTTAATGTAATGTAGTATAACTGACTTGGCTCCAAGTAGAAACTCTAACAAAGAAATTTATGCTTAAATTTTTGTTGGACAACATTTCACTTTTTGATGGAGGAGCCACAGTTTGAGAAACTGCCCCTCCCTGAACTCTTGGTTTCCAGCTAGTATTAATAAATGGAACAATTAAAGATCTTGTAACCCGTTTTAGTAGCTGGGAGGTGTCCATGGTGTTAAATTTCTTGATCTGAAAAGTGTAACAGTGAATTTGCTGCCGAGGGGTATAGCATTTCTCTAATGTTGCATCTTTTTTTGTAAAGCTTTGCAGGTAGTGTTGACTTCCTCCAAATGGAAATACGCAGTTGTTACAAGTTCTATCACTGTAATTTCTTTTTATAATAAATTTATGGGAAAGACCAGTTTTGATTTTTTGTTTTAATTTTTTATCATAATGTGGTATGATATATGCTTATGCTTTATTTAGAAGAACAATTTTGGGTTTAAAATGAAAACTCAGATCTAAATTGTTAGTAGAAAAATATGCTCATCTTAAGATTATGAAGCAACCCAAAAATTGTGCTGGCTATCAATACATCATTTGTTTTGTCTTTAAATTATTCAGCTGGTACTGAGCTTCCAGTGTTTTTTCTTGTTTTGTCTAGAAGTCATGGCTTACTGGTGAAGGTAAATTAAATAATACTTTGCTTGTGTGTGTAACTTTACTAGGGCACTTGTCAGGACTGTAAAGTCAGAGGACCCAACCTTTGGGCGTGCTTAGAGGTAAGTTGTTCTTTTCTATAGTAGAATCCTTTTCTAGTAATCTGTGGATAAAGTTGGTAGTATTTTTTTTTTTTAAGAGAACAACTATAATGAAGTTCTTTAGTTTCTTCAAGTTATTATTTAAAAGCAAAACCTGTTATGCAGTTCTTTATTTTTGAAATTATGTACCCTCTGTCAGGTACCTATTCCTTGTAGTTTAACAATAGTGAGTAATTTTTAAGGTTTCTTCCTGAGTTACAATGAGTTACAATATTTTTTAGCTCTTTAAAAACCAGAAAAATATATTTACTCTTTTCTCCATGTATGTAGATCTTAAGAATAATATATTATTCTGAAAAAAATTTTAGTGTATTTTTCTGTAAGTCTCTTAGTATTTCTAGTAATAATATCTAGCAATAAATGTTGATTTTTTTTTTAGCATAAAAATACATTCTGACTTTTGTATTCTTAAGCAAAACAAAGAAAAAAACCCACATTATTTTAAAACTTGTGAAGTTTATATAAACATTCTTCAAACTCTCTATGTTTTTTTTTTACAGTCTTTACAATGGATATAGTTCTTTAGTTCTTACTGAAATAAGCTTTTGTCTTATGCTTCTTGCTGTCTACAAAACATGTAGTTTTCAGTGTATTAAAAAAAAAGCTCTGAAAATGTTGCTTCTGATTGATATCAACAGGAAAATATGTAGCTAATTTATTTTGTGAATGTCTCGCGAGTTCTTCAGACATACAGCTGTTTCCAGAGACTGAAATTCTGCTCTCATAGGCTTGACTTAATACATTGGCAACTACTGTCTTAAGTTGTGCCATGAAGATTTCTAGGCTGAGATGCCAGCCTTTATTTGTATGCATGAGGATTTTTAAAAATCTACTTCATTAGTTTCCTTTTAATGGATTTTGGTAACAGTTAGGAGATCAGATTATATTGCTCCTTTTATGAATAAGACATAGAAATGAAAGAGGAAGGAACCAGTGTTTAATGTGTATTTCTTAGATGTCTTGAAGTTTTTAATTACATACAATAAATCTCTTGGGAGTAGGAAGAGGTGTTCAGGAATGCATCAACCTGACAGGTGGGGAAACAGTGTGAAGCTTAAAACATATTTTGTATTTCTCGCTTAGAGCTCTTAAACTGTTACTGAAAAACTCAGTTTCATACCAACATTTCCATAGGAGAGTTTTGTAATTGCAGTAGGACACTTAGTGTCATGCTGTGATATATCTCCTCTTGGATGAATTGGCATCTTGTCTTCACCTTTTTCATTAGAAAAATATGGTGAGATCCCAGCATGTTAATTATCTGTAATTTAACAAATATCTGTGGTTATTTAATATAGAAAATTGACTGTGTTCAGCTGCTATTTGATTGTATAAATTAACATGCTTAATTATACAGATAACATGCTGTACCCTCCTGATTGTCTTGACTCATGCAAATGAGGAATTAATGAAAATTGCCTGAAGATTGGCAGCTGCAAGATTCCACACTCAGCCAAATATGTTTTGCAATTAGCACAATTAAAATCAACAATTATTTTGCATGTTATAATTAGAATGTAGTAAGTATTTAACCATATAGTGCTGCAAACGTATCTATAGGTGAAAAAACTAATAAATGTGAAGTAATACTTTGAAATACAGGCCCTGCAGATAGGGGCTTACAGGCATGTTTGTATGAATGTGTCATGTTTGAGGCTGTTGCAATTCAGTATTTTAGAAACTGGGCTAACTTTATATTTTCTGTAACCATCTCTATCAAATCATGAATTATAACAAATGTGTGTTGACTTTAATACGAATAAATATATCAAATGGGCCAAAAATTATATTCCAAACACATTAAACATCTAACACCACCCATCAGTGAGAGGAGTTGAGTTAAATCTTGCAGCATTCTTAGTTGCTTTAGGTGATATTTAACACTTTGCGTGCATGTCTCTTGGTTTGCATAGGACTCTGCAAGTTTGAAATATGAATGAATTTTTTAAAGGGTTTGGCAGTATATTCCTATTCTGTAAGCCTGTGTGACAACACTTTTTAATTCTGTGTATTTCCTCATACCTTACTCAACAGAACAGATGTACGTACGTTGGCTGTGGTGAATCCTATGTTGATCACAGTACTACTCATTCCCAGGTATGTACATTAGTTAGTAATAGTTACTTGAAGCAGTGAAGTAAGAGTTAGAGAACTTTTTTACTCATTTTGGTGAAGTCAATAACATGTGTAAATGTAGCTGGAAGCTTGATTTGTTATCAATGTTGTTCGTCTATAAAAGCAGGTCTTGCTAATGTAGGAGCATGTGAGTTTACAGTCTTTTTTGCAGCTGCGTAATTATGTAATTCTGACATTGTACTCTGTAAAAACATGATGAAAATTAGAAAAGCAACAACAATTAGTGATGATTTTCAAGATGCATAGGCAAAAGATTTCTTGAGTACTTCCACTTATATGAAGTATTTCACTTTTCAGTCTAACTTTTTACAGTTGTGGCTGCCTTATAGAAGGCAGTTGGATTAACGAAGATAAGAGCTGAACAGGTGTAATGAAGTATAAATTACCAGAAACAGGTGCTTTGTTTCTGTGTTATGTTTCCTGTTCCAGTGGCTACAGATGAAGAAACTGTAGACTGAGCCAGGCATGTCCTTTCCTGCTATTCCCTGATTTTTTTGATCCAGCTTGGTAGAAGCAGTGGAGTGTGTGCTCTAAGCTCCCCAGCATGTCAAATTCTGGCAAGGTTGGACAGCTTGAGTGCATCTGTTTGGGTCTTAAAATCACTGTCTGTTCTGTGCACACACATGTACAAGCAAAACATTTGCCAAAATGAAGCAAAGGAGATGTATCATTCTCTCTTAACAAATATGCTGAGGACAGAAGGATGGCAGTTTTATTAACATGTCATTTCACAATTGCCGACTTTGCAATTAAATTATATTCTTACTTCTACTTTACAGTTGTTTGGTTGGAAAATACATCTAAGGTTCTACACTGAGCAATTTTTGGTCCCTAAAAATGCTAACAGTCCCCCCCTTGAATATGAAAATGAACAAATGGTATATATCAGGAGTTTACCAGAAATATCTTATGTCTGCATTGTACCACCAGTCCTGATTTTTTTGCCAGGCAGGGCCTTGAGTACGTTTTTGTACAAATCGATAACGCATTAATATAAATCTATCTAAATAATATCTTTTTGTTTAGCCAACTGTTTAAGCTGCATTACAGTTCTAAGGCTTTTGCAATAGATACATATATGAGCTGCTTGTAGTTCAGTTGTAGAACAGATGGTCCCTGATTTTCTTGCATACAATTTTATACCTCTTGGCTTTCTGCAGTATTTTATTCCTGTTTTACGTGCTGTTTTAGAACGTTACTTACTTGCCAGGTAAGAAAGGGCTTGAGTAGTTTTCTTGCTGTTGATGACATCATTTTCTTCATTACCCTCTTCTGGGATATGAGCCCTCTTCTGGGTTGCCTCACCCTCCAGTAAACGGCTCAATAAACTCACTGAGAGAAACAAGGTTGACATGAATCAGTTCATTGTGCACACTTCAAGAAAATTAATAAGCTGTTGCTCTGAAGACTTGTAATTATTTATGCAGCTGAAGCTGCAGAATCAAGCTTATTCTCATTATCAAAATTGTCTGAGATATTGATGTAATCTGATGGTTTTTAGTAGGGGGAGGGCTACTTAATGAAATTGTAGCCCAGAGTTTATATTAAAAATACTGTTCTTGTGCAAGGCTGTATAAAATGAGGGGAGGAGGAACTTTGGGCATCCTGCCACAGTCGCAATATTTTCCTAACTTCTAGCAAATCCATCATTGTCTTTAAATCTGGCTGATGCTGATATATAAAGAAGAAATACAGGAAGGATTGGTGTAAATGTTTGTAGAATGATAGCAACTCAGTACACAGTCTTACAGTAAGCAAAAAGGTTAAAAAAAGAAAGGTGAAAATTAGAACAATAAAAATATTCTCCCATCTGTCAAATTTTTACATTGCTTCACAGTCTGAAGCTGTCACAAATAACTGAGTCTAGAATATATGTTTTGTTATGAGCACCTGGTACTGTAACTCAACTAAGATTCTTATCTTACTGTTCTGATTGATTGTTAAATAGCTTGGATTTTCTACAACAAACCTGTAGAAACAAATACTGCCCTTATTATAGAGGAGGCAGCTGCTGTTATGACGAATAGGAGACATTCCTGGAAAACTGGTTTGTTGTGAATGTTAATGCTTCTGACAATAGGCTTTCTTCTTACTTTTCTAATTGCACAGAGGCATGTTGGATATGACAGTGGCTCTAGGTTCTGACTGTGGCTTGTTGCTAATTAGTGACTTGTACTAAAAATGAGTGTTGGAGAGTTTGTGCTCCAATTTCAGTAATTGCTGGTTTTTAATATTCTAACATATTTGTTTCATTGTTGAAAGAGGTAGAATTTTAATACCTCTAGCTTGCATGTATCAGTATTTAATTATTCTAAATTTCTGAATCACAGTTTTGATTTTTGTTCTGTTTTAGGAGACAAAACACTGTCTGACTGTCAACCTTACTACACTCCGTGTTTGGTGTTATGCCTGTAGTAAGGAAGTATTCCTGGATAGAAAATTAGGATCTCATTCTCCTCTACCAAATGCAAGACTGTCTCACCAAGCGCAAGAAAATAGTGTGCAGGTATTTTTTAATCCAGTGAAACAAAAGCACCTGTAGCTTTGCATTAAGCATTGTGTCTTCCCCCAGATGAGACACTGACCTTTCCTCCTTTCTTGTGGATAAACTTCTATTAATTTCTATTTTCATAAAATTTCTTTAAAAAGACAGTGTCCAGCTTCTATGTTCTGTCTCTGTGTACTGCATGCTTCCTAAAAATGCTTTTTTCATCTTACTGTGTAATAGTTTGTAATCTGCATTAAACTGTAAGGTACAGAAAAAGCATAGAGTTAAAATTAAGGTCACAAGATTGGAACAGTTCACCTGTGCTTCCTCATTTCCACCTCTTGAAAATGTTATTTCCAGAAGTCACTAGAGTAATTGCTGGCTAACTTTCAAGGAGCAAAAATGCTTTCATATGTATTTATGGATACTTGCCTAAGATACAAATTCATTCATACAACCAGAGTATTTTTAGTGAAATATATGCTAATTGTTAATCTGATTCAGCTAGTCATATAAGACACTTAAAGGGATTCCTGTGGCTTAGAACATGTCTATAGTTCTGAGAAATTACTGAAAAGGTGTTGATTTTTGTGTATGTGTGTGGGAGAGTTTTTCTGGTGCAGTGGTATACACACAAACACTCCTGAATAGTTAGGAATTTAACTACTATGCAAGAATTTACTAAGAAGGCAATAGTAACCTGTGTATATTCTATATGTGCGTGTAATTTCGATGTAGAATGACAAATACATTGTGTTAGATACATGTGGAAAAATTGTTATCAAACTAGAGATTAAGAGAATGCTATTAGTGTTCTGTGGCACTAGAACAGTGCCAAGAAGGAAAATACGTCCGGTATCAGGGATGTTCAAGTTAATTGAGTAAAACACAGGTTTAAGATAGTACTGTTTTACATGATCATGGTGTCAAAGACAAGACTTTATAAAGTGCTTAGCTGTTCCTAACTACACATTTATTAACCTTTAACATAGTAACTGAGGAGTAAAATAATGAATAAAGGATTAGGTAGTATTGGAGAAAAGTTAAAGGAAAAAAATTAGCAAAGCAGATTTACGCAGAGCGCTTTGAAATACGCTGTTTGCTTGTCTTGTTCTCGGATTTCAACAATTTTTAAGTTTGTCTTGTTATTTTGTTACCTTCTAGTTCCACTAGGCTTTACTAACATTGATACTGTTCACTCTGGTAATATATTTTGTAGGAAAGTGCTGTCACGGAGATAGTTGTGCTGTGATTTCTTAAGTGTAAATGTCATAACGCAAATAATCTGGAAAAAAAGGTGTTATTTCTTTATCTCAGATTTAATGGACTTATATAAAAATTACAGGTAACAGTTAAAACTGACACAGGTGTGAGTACAGTATTTCTAAAATTGTTTTGCTTGAGCTAGGGAAGAGGTACCATGGTACACAGACTAGGGCTGGACAGAAAGATGGGCAGATTTTCAATGTGTGTAGAAGGGGCATCCTTCAATATTTGCATTTTTAAGGTTAGTATTTAATATGAATGTTATCTGATAATTTTCTCATAAAATGCCACAAACTCATTTGTAATAGTTCCATTAGAATATTATTTTTTTAATATCTGTTGTCCAGAATTTCTGGTGACTTGATATAAAGCTGCCTTCAGAAGCCTGAACTGTTATACTTAACATGTTCTAATCTTCCAAGGAAATGGGTATAATATACAGAAGAAATCAGTAGAACTTATAAAGTCTGTCAAATGTTTTGTTTAGAATTTTTATTGATGTGCTCACAAAGAGCTTATCATGCAGTAGATATCTGCCTGCCTAATACTTTGTTCTTCATTTTGCTTCAAGTGGTTTCATTCGTCTTCCTTAAATGTAGTGAGCCATCTGGTGGCACATCAAAATCATATACACTAACTTTTATGTGATGCTTGCTGTATTAGCTTTTCAGTGCTGGCTTATTGTATGTAATTGAAAGGAAAGAAATACTATAATTTGCTTTGTTTTGACTCTTCAGCTGTTGGCATAAAATCATGCAGTGTTGTCAGTGCTAATCTGAAAACAAAAATGTGTGGTTTTCTTTAGTAAACTTTCTCAGGATAGCTATGAAATCGTATTATTTATGTGCAGTGAGATTTCGAAATGGGTTCACATAACTTTTAGTTCCTAGATTTGTTGATGAAATTATATGTGAGCTTAATTAAGAGGAAAATCAATAAATGCAAGTAAATATACTTTTTTTTTCTTCTTAAGGATTTTAAAATACCTAGTAATCCCACACTGAAGATTCCACTAGCAGCTGTATTTGATGACTTGGATATAGAAGTGGAAGAAGATGAGTTAAAGACTAGAGGTAATAAAAGCAAACTCCAGTGCTTTATTGACCTTTCTTGTGTTTATATGTCTCCAAGTCTTTTCTCCAGTTATATATTAACTCTCTTCTAAGTGGAAGCAATCTTCACTTACCTTCAGAACAGGGGCTGTGGTGATAAGTGCAGTGCACCTGGACAAGCAGCAACAAAAAAAAAATGCACGTTGGAGTAATTTTCAGTGTAGCTGGTGTTCTAGCCACACTGGTGAAAGTAGTTTTTTATGAAGTATTTTTATTTTATAAAACACAGAAAATGTTTTCTCTTGTCCTAAAAGGTTCTTGATTTCAGTGCTGTCCTGCGTTTTGCTAACCCTTTTCTGAGACTGTAGTATCCCAGTATGGGTTTCTTGAGTTTTTTATTTGGTTGTTTTGGGTTTTTTTTTTGGTGTTTTGTTTTGGGTTTATGGGTTTTGGGTTTTGGTTTTTTGGTTTGGTTTTTTTTTCCCCTTTCCCTTTCAGTAATGGATTTTAAGTGCGGCCAAACTTCCTGGTATAAAATGTTACCCCACCCTAATATTAAACTGTTGTAAAGATGAAAATGAGAGTGGATGAAACCCTGAGCAGTGAGGCCTTAATTTCTTAATTCATAAGAGAACATAATAATTATTATTCCATATAAGTCTCAGATTTTTATGGATTTTTTTTTTTTTAAAGTTATGTGCATTTGTTTAATCTATTGAACTGTTTTTATCTCAGCCCACAAGTGTTCTCATTTTTACTGTTATGATTTTCTCCCCTGTCCTACTATGGGGGAATGAGCAACCGGCTGTGTGGTGCTTAATAGCTGGCTGTGGTTAAACCACAGCAATGGATCTCATTTCTCCTTTACTGCCTAAAGCTCTACTACCAGCTTTAGGTCTCCTAAGCCTGCTGGCATTGGCCAGAAAAAAACTACTTTGCCCCTTCTGTTATCTGGCACAGTCTTTCTCAATATGTCGCCACCCCACTTATTTGCCATCTGCTCTTAGATCATTAAACCATGTGTTTATTCCTAGTTAATTTCTCCTACCAATGTGTGTATTTGTATATCTTCTTGTCCTATTAATATTTTTGGGAATGTAACTTGTATAAATGTAACTTACAAGTAGAATTGCATCGAAGTTCCAGTAATATTGGTGTGACTGTGTTAATACATTCTTCAAATTAAAGGAAAAAAATTCTTTAGCTCCATTTTAACTTTGTTCTTAGAAATTGTTTTGAAATAATTTTATGAAGCAAACATTAGAATATACTTTTGCAAGAAAAGAAGTCTCTTCAAAAACTTTACTTGCAACACAGCAGGCTGGAGAACTGCAGTGAGAGTGTGCTTCTGATATATCTTCTGCTGTTAAGTAAAATAAAAAAAATCCTGTAACTGTTCTTACTTTCCAGTTTCAGTAAGAATGACCATTCTTTTTGTAGCAGAAATCAGAAGGGGCATAATGCAAGTTAAAATGTAGGAATTCCATTCAGACAGATAGAAGAATCTTTCAAAACTTCATTTTTAAGTTTTGTGTATTAGAAAATTCAGCTGAAGTAATCAAACATGTTTTATAGGTGTAAAAGGTTTGTCTTACAATGTCTTATTTTTCTGCCATGGACTCAAATGATTGGGTAGGTCCTATACTTTAAGGATTTCATAGAGCCAATGGTGTTGACTGTTGAATATATTGTTTTCCATTTCCAGTCTTGTTGATTCTTTGCTTATAAATGTAACATTTTTTAATACAAAAGCAATTTTATTTTAAAACAAACAGATTATTTAAACACCTCAGTAGCTACAAATAGTCCATTTTTTTAATTGAGGTCATATAATACTTATGACTTGTTTAAATAGCCTCTCCTCAGATATTTAGAGAATGTTTTCCATGACTCCATAATTACTGCAAGAATATACATGAATTGTATCTTTTATGTGTGTGGAAAAACTACATGAGTGTATCAGTAAAGAAAGTAAACAATCTGGGCTTGAAAGTAAATTCTGTGAGAAAGGCTAAACTGAGCAGTCTGTGTTTCAGAGTACGTGTATATAATTGGCATGGAAAAAGACTGATTCTAGGTAATTCTGATTCTGGAATAATCACATGCTGAGTAGGTTTTGAATGTTTAGTGTAATCTGACTACTTGCATGAACTAGAGACAGAAGAACTAAATCTTTCTTGAGAAGCTTTTGGTAGTATGGCTACGAATGAAGCGTAGCAACAATTTTATTGAACAGGTAAATCATTAAGTTCAAGTAAAACATAAATATTGATAAACATTTTAAATTGAAATCTGCTGCTGTCATAAAGCATCAAAAGTTAGTAAGATGAAATACAATTTACTCGTCTGAAGTGCTTTAGTCAGCCAAAATCAAAACACTTAATTACTAATTCTATTTACATTAGTATTCCTTTAGGAGTCCTATGTTTCTTTTAGTTACAACTCTGCATTATAATTGGCATCAGAAGTGTTAATAAGTATTTTAATTAGTACATATTTTCTAGGAAGTGTTTTCCTTAACATGTATTGGATTAACAGACTTGCTGAATGTTCATTCTTTTTCTCAGGTCTAACAGGATTAAAAAATATTGGAAACACTTGTTACATGAATGCAGCTTTACAAGCTCTTTCCAACTGGTAAGGAAAATTATTGTAAATGTATTTTATATTTGCTTACTCATGCATTTGGTAAGGATGGACTTAATGAATTTGAAGGGCTGCACTACTATGGAAGAATACATATATTTGTTAAATCTCAGTCATATCCTACAAACAGTTGTGTTACTGACTGATAGGGTTAAAAAAAAAGCATTATGGCGTATGGGTTGCTCAGCTTTTTCCCTGTTTCATTATAGTTCTTCACTGTCCTAAATAAAAAATATATGCCGTTCTACAAATAAGAAGAAAATCTGGTAAAAGCTTGGGTTTTCTTTTCTGTTAGAGAAGAAATCAAAGCAAATGCATAAACATAAATCCTAATTAAAAAAAAGAGAGACATATTAAGATCAAAAGCTCCAAATTCAGTCCTTGCAAACAATACATCTGGGACACTCTGTGCTAAATCTTCTCAGGAACTGCTAGAATGCAAAATCGTGTCATCCCATGAGGGTACCAGACAAGTTCATAAAGGAGAAATCTACAAAAGCTGAAGATATAAAAACACTAGAAATGGTTAGGCAGGGACAGTACTTGAGTATATATCATAAATACTTACTTTGCGCATCTGATTTTGGCTGAAATCCATGACGGGACCCAGGGCTAAGTAGACCTCACTGACATCCTTAGTTGAGGGAGAGGAGAACTAAAGAAAATCTCCTTAGAAGGTAAAAAAGTAGACAAGGCATCTCATTATTATGAGGAAGTTACTTAGTTGAAAAATTCCAAATTTTGCAGTTACTCTGGGAAATTTCTTTTCTTGGATGAAAATAGATCCAATCTATTTGACGGACTGTGACTTCAAAAGGGGATTGAAGGGAATGGAGAGGGTATGCGAGTTGGCAAAACTGCATGAAGTAAACAGATAAATCATTTAGGTATAAATTACTGACCTACAAACATAGAATCATCATAGAAGCAAGGAACAGTTTGGGTTGGAAGGGTCCTTAAAGCTCATCTAGTTCCACGCTCCTGCCATGGGCAGGGTCACCTTCCACTAGACCAGGTTGCTCAAAGCCCCATCCAACCTAGCCTTCAACACTGCCAGGGATGGAGCAGCCACAGCTTCTCTGGGCAGTCTGTGCCAGTGTCTCATCACTCTTACAGGAAGAACTTCTTCCAGATATCTAATCTAAATCTACCTTCTTTCAATTTGAAACCATTCCTGCTTGTCTTACCTCTGTATGCCCTTGTAAACGTCCCTCTCCAGCTTTCTTGTAGATCCCCTTTAGATAAAGGAAGGGCTGCTTTGAAGTCTCCCTGGAGCTTTCTGTTCTCCAGGCTAAACAACCCCAGCTCTCTCTGCCTGTATTCCTGGGAGAGGTGCTCCAGCCCACTCATTATATTTGTGGCTGTCCTCTGGATTCATTCTGACAAGTCCACATCCTGGTTATCTTGAGGTTATGAGAGCTGAACACAGTACTTCAGGTGGGGTTCTCATGGGGGCAGAGTAGACAGGGAAAATCACCTTGCATTTGAATCCCACAGCTCTGGTGCTCTCACAAATGTCAGTATGTGTTTGAGGAGCAGTGTTGCTGTATTGCTGAAGTTATCCTACTAAGAAATGTTTGGTTGTAACATTTAAGGATGTAGGAAACAGAGTTGTTCAATTACAATAGTATTACACTTTTTTTTCCAATAATCTTGTGTGAAATGCAGATTTCATCTTGTATTTTAACAACCTGAAAAAAAAAACACCCTATTTTCTTCTTTTTAATCAGCCCACCTTTGACACACTTTTTTCTTGACTGTGGAGGCTTAGCCCGGACAGATAAGAAACCAGCAATTTGTAAAAGTTACCTCAAGCTGATGACAGAACTTTGGCACAAAAGCAGGTATTGTATCCTTTTGGGGTTTAAATGGTTATAAATAAACTCCAGAGTCAGGACAGATTAATGCCTCCTTCCCAGGGTTCTAATTTTTATTCTGTATCACCAAATTACTCTTATAAATTAAGGAAGGAGAGACTAAGTTGCAGGATTAAAACACTCCTTATAACCTGTTTGTTTCCATAGCTACCAAAGATGGTACAAATAATTGATGTACATTCTTCTAGTGAGGAAGTTCTAACAAGAAGTAGATGATAAACACTATGCAAAGTAGTATTAAGCTTTCAAAAATTGTTTATATGTACCAGAAATATATCTAAAATGTTCAACTACTTTATCTCTGTGTTCTTCATTCTGTCTCAATGTTTTATCAGTTTCTCATATTTCTTTATATGGAATTTCTGTTATCTCTGCCTAAGAAAATACTTCAAAATATAAATACAAAGATAGAGAAACAGTAACTGTGCATAGTGCCAAGTGTATGCCTGATCTGTCATCTAATTCTCTAGTAAGAAATGTGGCCTAAAAGGCTTGATACAGTCTCTGTTTCTGTTAGATGACTGATTTAAAAAAAAAAACCACCACCAAAAAACCCCCAAGTATAGTTAATAATTCAATACCAGTATTATATTGGTTAAGATTAATACTACTGGTGTTATACATGTTACAGTTGAGTTGCAGGCAAACTTATGATCCCAGTAAAGATAGAAAATTCCATTTAAATGCTTGCTTTTTTATATATATTTACATATTTAAAACTTTTTCTTTCTTTAGACCTGGTTCTGTTGTTCCTACTGGTTTATTTCAAGGAATTAAAACTGTTAATCCTACATTTCGAGGCTACTCTCAACAGGTAAAACCTTCTGATCTAAAATCTGCCTAAGCTGTAAAATTCTTATTTTGAAATCTAATGCTTGAGATACCATGCTTCCTATATTTGTTGAAAGCAATAGCAACATAAACTATATGCTTCAAATGTAGATCAACTGAAATGGAAAATGGAACCAGCAGCAGTTAAGTCAGGTTTTATGTTCATTGGTATCAAATTCTTTAAAGGCCTTCAGCTTCTGAGAATAACTCATGTCCCAGAAAACAAAATAAAGGTGTTTAAAAATAAAGTATAACAGATTTTAAGTATTTGTTACCAGTTATGGTTTCTTTTAAATCTTTTTATTTTTAAATCTTTTAAATAAAGTATCCAGTTTTCATTTATTATCTTTTAAAAAAACAAATGCACTGCTCTGTGTTTCTTAAGCAGTATTGTAGGAACTCTGGTCCACAGCTTGCTAAATAGGTATGGATTATTATATAGTAAAGGCATTCTTCAGTTATCCTTCAGTATCTTGCTGCATTCGTACATTTTGCAGTACTTCGTTAAAAGCTTTTTGGCTAGAGGAAGAATTTAAACCCTGTAATTAGAAAAGCTTACTGAGATCTTCCAGGAATCTGCTGTTATTCAAAGGATTTCTGCTAGCATGTTTCATATTTGTGAGGTGGAGAATTAGAATACGTTTTAATGTTCAAATACTGCATGTAGCTGTAAAGTAAATGTTTAAGTAGTAATCTCAGCGGGATTTAGTTTACTCATGGGCTTCTGAAGAGCCATGTGAATTTCTGGAAAAGCAGAAAATCAATGCTGATAACTGAGAACAAGCTGTATGGAAACTTGGTTCTCGCAACTTTGAACACTGAGAATGTGTTTTTCCATGCAGAGCAACACTTAGAAACCTTTTAGGTTCTGCCTGGATCACACTTCACTTGTATGTTTAGTATGTTTCATGGCAACAATTAAAACAAAGCCAGTCTTTCATGACCAACATTCTCCTGTTGCCCAGCCTCACAAATTGGGCAGCCAGTTGGGCAGCCAAATCCAGTCTTCAGGCAGAAAAAGGAATTCTTTTGCTCAGTGAAAAATGTTTATCAGTTAAGCTGTGTCTTAAGGTTTGAGTCTCTTTTTTTGTGTAAAAGTATTACTAGCAAATAGGCATATTAGTTTTTTTTGTTTGTTTGTTTGTTTTTGTTTTTTTTTCATTACTCAAACCCCAAAACTGAATCTGATAGTTCTGGTTTTTGAGAAAGAGAATGTTTTCTAGTCTGCAGTTGTGAGCTTAGTAAGTAATTGGTGTGTTGGATGGTGATATTGAGCAGCAGAAATTATTTTTATGAACAACCAAAATACAGAAAGGAAAATGAAAGAAAATAGAAGCATTCGTAGTTGCCAAGGAGAGGCTATTGTTTTCTCCCATGCTTGTTTTATTAGATATTCTCTATTGCCAGGAACCAAGCGTGGATTGTTGAAATTTGGTGCCTCTTAAGATACTTCAAAACACAGATGAGACTTGTAGTAAATCTTCACAGCTCTTTGTGGAAATACTGATAATTGAGGAGTCTTGTCCAGGCTTGAGAAGAAGAATTAAAGTCTTGTTGCCAGTGTGATGCAATTGGAAAGACGGGATAAGTACAACATAACACTTCTTAATAAAGTCCTGCCATGCCCAGTGAAAACAAGGCTCAGATTGCTTTGCTGAAGATGCTGCATGAGGTTTTAAAAAAACTGTCCTGAAAACGCTCCATTACCAGCAGAGCTGGGGTCTGGCCACAGTGTTGGTAGTTGCTTGAGTTACACTTGTTGAAATAAGCTTTTTGGGAATAGAAGTGTTTTGGAGGAAACTTGTAAGATTAAATGGAGGAAATGGACACAGGAAACAAACATGATCTAGAAATGAAATTTCTTTTGAACTTCAGACCTGAGACAGAGACATTTAACTTACTCTTCTGTAACAGCCAGCTGCAGCTTTTGGTTTAGTTACCTGTATCTTTTCCTGATATGACTTTAATTTCTTCCAAACATAATGGAATAACATCATAAAACTTGTTTAAAATCCTAGGATGCACAAGAATTTTTGCGGTGTCTAATGGATTTGCTTCATGAGGAACTTAAAGAACCAGTTGTAGAACTGGAAGATGTCCAGCCTACAAGTGTTGAAGACAGTATGGAAGAAGACAAGAGCCAGTCAGATGTAGGCTTTCAGCCCTGTGAATCCTGTGGTACCTGTGATAAAACAGAAAATGACACTATTTTCAAACCTGTCTTAGAGGATCCTGCAGAGACAACCATGTTAATTCAGGATGATGATAACAACTCAGTCACATCCAAAGACTGGCAGAAAGAAAAAATATCGAGCAACAAGCTTAAACGAGCAAATTCTATAGAAGACTTTGAAAAAGACGCAAATACTGCTTCAGAGACCACTGAATTTTTAAATAATCAAGGAACTGTCAAAGTACAGATACACAGCAGATTCTCAGGTAATACATTACTAATGTGCAATTGAAATAGTCAGATTCTTAGCCAGAATGTCTGTGTGAGTGGAAAAGAATTGTAGAACAAATAGTGTAGAGAGGTACAGGTCAAATAGGGTAGGTTGATTGACTTTAGGCAATGCACCTTCCTTATTTACTTTTCAGTTCAGGTGTTCTGGATTCAACTTGAATTTCCTTGAAAAACTAAATATTTGTGCTGGATAAGGTTTCAGGTAACCCAGAAGATAGTGGGGGTTTTGGATTTTGTTCTTAATTTAAAACATATATGACTTGAGATGGTGCTGCATTCCTCAATGTCCTGTGACCTGACAGCATGGTTAAATTAATTGCATGACCATTGTCTGTTCATTCTGCATTAAATTTTTGGTAGAATTTATGAAGTAATGCAAATATTAATCGCAGAATACATCAGTGATGTCCACATGAATGATATATCTGCAGCCCAAACCCCATCATCAAATGAAGGGATGAACACCCGCTTATCAAACAGTCCACCAAAATCATTCTCATCATGCTCTTCAGTGGCACAAGTCCACAAAAAAGGTATAGGCTCTTTATTTTCTGGTACTGAATTGCTCTGCATTACAGTTTTCATTTTGTTGTTTCTTGTGTCTTGCATACCAGTGCAGTGTTTTTTCTTCAGCATTTTTTAATCCCCTATCCCTACTGGGGAGAGGGACCATTATGTAAACTGGGCATACAATAAGACTCCCTTTACTTCTGTAGCATTCTGATTCTTTCAAAGCATGCTTGAACAGTATCTGCCTCTACTCTGTGAAGATGGAATAGTATTTTGAGAAAACTTTCTCAACTGCTCTAGTTTGGAAAGAGGGGAAATGTATGAGAAGTTAGTGACAGGAAATTGAAGTATCTTTCTAACTATTTCCATGGCTCACTGCTTGTTACTGGCTGTTAGCATTTTGACAGACTTGGACTCCTACAAGACTTAATCAGTTATCTCCTGGGTAGTATTCAGTCTCCAAAAGAGGTTTTGTGGTATTCATTCTAGCATACCATGCTGGTAATTTCTAGAGCCCAAGAGACTGCTTTGGTGTGTTTACCTAATTAGTAGTGGATTTGGGTGGGGAGGGGGTGCACATGTTATGCTTGGAGTTTTATTTTTTCTTTATCTTTTAATAAGCTGCTGTTAGGCTGGACTCTAGTAGTAAGTTTAGTCTACTTCAACCCTGTCACTGTCACCAGTGTTGTGATACAACAAGCTTGTGCATGTGGTTTTCATCCCAACATGGTTAAAACTTGTGGGAAGATGTGATCAAATTAAATGTCAGAATGTGACATTTAACGTTTATACCTTGGGGGATTCCTGCCAAGATCAATCTCATAGCAGGAGGCTGTAGATTTCAAGACTGGCAGTTTGAGTTTTACTTAAACTGAGGTAAAATTTTCCACCATAAACTGCTTGAGGAACCTACATGAATTGCCTGGTACTAGCAGTAATCTGCTTGTGTAATTTCTAAGAAATATTTAGTAAACAAAAAATAGGGCTTGGTTCAAAATCAAGTCCTAAATATGTGTGATCTCTAATTATATTATGCAAAGTTGAAGGAAATCAGAACCCACTTGATTTACTTTCAGCATTTAATATTTGTCATTTTATAGTTGCAACTGTATCATCGCCAAAAAGGAAGAAGCGCAAGAAGTACAGGAGTGTTATCTCTGATATATTTGATGGGACTATAATAAGTTCAGTACAGTGCCTGACTTGTGATCGGGTGAGTAAGAAGGGGGAGTTCTAGCTTTTAATGTGTTTTTTTTCCTCAATACAAATACTTACAGCTTTATGAATACAGTGAGGCTCTGGTAACTTTATTCTTTTGTGACAGATTTCTTCAGAAGTTTCCGTTGTTTCATACTTGTTTATTCAAACAGTAATAGGAGCTTCAAAAAAGCAAATGTGATCACTAAAATCCAGGATGGGAGCAAGAAAATGCATAGCTGAGTCTCTTTTGCAGCAGGTCCAGTTACATTAGGTCAAGATAATGTCAAAGTAAGATACTGTCAAAAGAAGGGGGTGGACCTTTCTGAAACTAGCTTGTATAACAAAAGCTTGAGGCAAAAATCATAATGCTTTTTGTGACTACTAGGAAGACAAATAATTAATAATGACTTGAAGAGTTTTAGTGATAACAGTGTGCAAGTTCACTCTAAAATGTTAATTTTTCTTCCTCTTTTAGAAATGAATTCTTATGTCTCCTTATTTATAATTGATTTGCAACCTAGTGGAATTTTCAACTACACAGTGACTTAGTAGTTACTGGTGAACTTCACGGTAGTCAGTTTAATTCAGTTTCTCTTCAATCTTAACTCTCTTGTTTCATTTGTTTTCTTCTTTAGCTGTCTGTAACCTTGGAGACCTTTCAGGATCTGTCCTTGCCTATTCCAGGTAAGGAAGATCTTGCTAAACTCCATTCTGCAAGTCATCAGACATCTCTAGTCAAGGCTGGGTCATGTGGAGAAGCATATGCCCCCCAGGGATGGATAGCTTTCTTTATGGAATATTTCAAAAGGTAAGTAATATTTATCTTGTTTTATTTTTTAATCTATTTTGAAATTCCAGTTTCTGCTCTTCTGGCAGAACATTTGTTGTTTTTTCTCTCTTTTCTATCAATGATGTTTCAGGTTTGTTGTCTCATGTGTTCCTAGCTGGTTTTGGGGTCCAGTTGTAACCTTACAAGATTGTCTTGCTGCCTTTTTCGCCAGAGATGAGCTCAAGGGTAAGAGGTCAATTACATGAACATGTTTCTTCTGATATTTTTTTCCTCTAATCATACTAAGATGATTAATATCTTCTTCGCTTCCCGCAATTAAGCAAAGGCCACCTGTTAGACTGTAACACAGTCATTCCTTGCTCTTACGGGATCATTCATTTTAAAAAGGTAAGCTTCGCATTCAACTGAATATTTGAGGCAACAAATGCCAGGAGAGCTGCTTTAGAAACGTCAAGTAAATCTGAATTCGGTTTAATGAAATGGTATCACTTGCAGGGTCATAAAAATTTCAAACCCCATTATATTAATACTTAATTTGACCTAGTGAATTTCTTCCCTTTTAAATTATATATCCTCATCTCTTCACGTTATGCTGTACTGCTTCATAGTTATAAGCATAAAACCTAAGAACCTTTCTTTTTAGTTGCTATGTCAACACTCTTATGGCTTAAATATTCAATGCAACTTAAAATAAATTCCCTTGAGACTTTTATATATCAAGTGTATGTGGTTGAAGGATAGCTATTTGGATTTAGAGAATAATGGCTGTTTGTCTTCTCCATGATGTTTGCAGGTGATAACATGTACAGCTGTGGAAGATGTAAAAAGTAAGCTGTCTTTTACCTTTTTTTTAACTTGTCTTAATTTGAGTGCTCTAATGCTTTTGTTAGTCAAGAGGCATTTATTTCTGCTGGGTATGTCATAGTGCTATTAATCTTTTAACACTACCTTGTGTTCTGACTGTCAGAAATTTGCTATTATAAAGGTGCAGGAGTTTGGAAGCACTGACTCAGCATACCGTATTGCAGTCAAATCGTGTTTTGTTCTTTTTCATGTTCCTTATAATTGTAGACCTTTCTAAATTGTTTTGTTTGAAAAAAAAATGCTTTTAGCCCACTATATAACTAGCAGATTTTCACTGATACACAGTAGGTGCTTCAGTGTGTTATAAATAAGTACACTGTGGCCGTAAATACTAAAGAACAAAGAAACAGAAGTGGTCTGTAGATAGCTCAATGCCCTTTATGGAAAAGGAGTGTTATTGCTGTGTATAACCAGTGTATAACTGGTGATCTGCTGTAGATTGCTTCTTAAAAATAAACTTGGCTGCTTTTTTTTCTATTTTGCTGAATAATCAGCTTAACAAAGCTTAAAGTTCTTTCCTTTACGCTAAGAGAAATTGTTAGGTAGATGGAGCTTGACTGTCTATACTTGCTGCTTTGAATTTTTCAGCAGTACAGATTGTCTTGTCTTCTAAAGCATCCTTGTTTGCATCTTTTTGGCTACTCCATGTCTAGTCTACATTCCAGAAATATTTTGGGTTTACAAATGTGTAATGTTCAGTTTAGACTTGCTGACTAGCACAATAAAAAAAAACCACACCCACCTTTTCAGAACTAAGTATTGGTTGTTTTGTTGTTTGTTTGTTTTTCTCCTTTGCTTAGGTTGAGAAATGGAGTGAAATTCTGCAAAGTGCAAAAATTTCCTGAGGTACTGTTACTACATGCACTTTAAAACACTTTTTCTGCATGATTAGGAATGTGGTAAGACTAATGAATTGCATGAGGTCATGTTTATAATGTTACATGATGAAAGTGTATCTTTTTATCGGCATTTGTTTTAAAAAGATGAGCAAGATTTGATTATTCACCCTGTAAGAAAGTGAACCTTGTACATGAAAAGAAAAACCCCATTATTCTAACTTTACTATGTTATAACTGTCAGCCTGCAGAGCTTATTTATACTGTAGAACTTAAATACCACAGCCAGAATGGAAATATTTTCCATAAGCAACGCTTGTAACTTCACGTTTTAAAAGTAATCCAGTCTTACACATCAAAACATGAGTTGATGGGTGCAACAATCAGGAAGAATTAATGTCCCTCATGACAAGATTGTGCAATAGGTGCACTGAGGAAGATAAAAGGTATGTTGCTCATTGCTGAATCAGCGTTAGTAAGTTCACGACTGGGTTTGTTTTTTTTTACTGTTAGTAAGATAAGTCATAGATAATTACAAATGCATTTCTAACTCCTTGAGCCATGGTTGATTTAAAAAAAAATAAATAAAATCTATGGAACACAGAGCTTGTGATAGTTGCCTCAGGCCACAGAGAAAAGTGATCCTTTTGGGATGATAAAAGGAAAATCTGGCATGCACAGTGCAGTTATTATATGTCAAATAGTATTCCATGTAAAGTTCTTGAGTGAATCTGTCGATCCTTCTTACAGATACTGTGCATTCATCTGAAAAGATTTAGACATGAACTTATGTTTTCCACTAAAATTGGGACCCACGTGTCCTTTCCCTTGGAAGGCCTTGATCTTCAGCCTTTCCTTGCAAAGGACAGTCCAGCTCAGATTGTGACTTACGATCTTCTGTCTGTCATCTGCCATCATGGAACTGCCAGCAGTAAGTATGAGGTTGATTGTTCTGTCTCTGTTGCTGATATTCACATCAGCCCTTCTGTTTAAGATTATTCATAAACTGAAGAGTAAATAGATAAGCACTGGTAGTTATACTGTGAAGGATAAATGCTGTGATTTTTACCTTGAACCATAAGATGGCTTCCTCTTAAATAGTTGACACATCTTTGAAATTGTATGCCATACTGAAATAAAATTGTAGGTGGAAAAAAATTAACAGATCCTGGAATATTAAGTTAAGTAAACTATATATACCGTTGTAAGTGAACAGTCTAAATGGACAAATAATGTTACATGCCAGCAGATGACCAATTGGTCAGCTGTTCTGCATAGGTTTATCTAGAGTTTTAACGCTTTGTATGACTTAGTTTTTTGGAAAGAGTTCACCACAAAGATGCTAGTAATTGTTTTCAAAGTTGTTCTTTTGGTTGATGACTGCCGATTAACCCCAAACCAGGCAGTATCTGCTATTCATGGCTAGTGATGAGTAGCTGAGTAAACATCTTACTGCTTTATGTCAAGCTTGCTTCTGCCTAGATGCTTTCATTGTTTATAAGATTTGGAAAATAGGACAAAGATAAGTTTGAAGTCAGAAACATCTTAAAATTTTATGGAGGTTAACCACCCCCTCATACTGTCCAAACTTGAGGTGTCCATTGTTCAGATGAAGGTGTTTCCACTTTTCTGGATGCTTTTTTCATTTTCTGTTCAGTACTTGCTGGATGATGCCTTTCATAATCACTTTAGTAGACATCTGATTATTTATTTGTTGGCAGTTGAATATGTGTTTTAGAAATAGTAATAATTTATATTATGGATAGTCTTCAGAACACAGTTAAGTATGGTCTTGATATTATGTAGCCATTACACATCTATGCTGATTTCCATTAAAAAGATTTGAAAAGAGTTCATTGTGGAAACTGATTAGGGTAAATTGTTCAGTCATTCTTACTCTGATTTGAGTTTCATGTTTTAAGAGTGCATTAAACATGAAGCTGCTGGAAAAGTTTAAGAATACACTGAAAAACAGTGTTCAGTTTGCCACTAGCTGATGGAAATTCAGGAGGGGAAGTAGGAAATGATCCAAAGTTTGGGAGAAGTTAATATCCAGATAATGTCTGCTAATGATTTGATGTTTCTCCCATTTAAGACTTGGGTTTTTTTGGACTTACTTCCTTTTCATGTGTTGCACAGTAAAATGGGCAGCACTGGACACTTTAATAAATCTTGCTTCTTGCACTCCAGGTGGACATTATATAGCTTATTGTCGCAACAATTTAAATAATTTGTGGTATGAATTTGATGACCAGAGTGTCACAGAAGTATCAGAATCCACAGTGCAAAATGCAGAAGCTTATGTTCTCTTCTACAGGTAAGTAATTGAAAGTATAATCATGCTTATGTAAGTCAGGTATGTAAATAACTTTAAAGCAGTTGGGCAGCTTTCAGAAATTGGCTGCCACAAAAAAGAATTATAGTGGAAGAGGCTGACCAGTCAGAACAACCTATGCTGGAGAAAGACAGAATCCTTCAGTTTAACACTTGCTCTGTCACTGCTAAAGCATGTATGGAACTTGAAATGAAAACTAAATCTGCATAAATAAAGTGTAGTAAGATGACTAGAAAGAGAACTTTGAACAACTGTTAGAATTAGCCACTAATTACCTCCTTTTTAATCAGAGGAAAGGAATGCTGCACAATGGGCGATTTTGCACACAGACTCTTAACTGTTAGAACTCTAAAGGGAAGAGTGGAAAGTCTTTAGCAGATGGGATGTAGAACAACAGATGTTTTACTGTGTTGTAATTTAATTTCAGGGAATTTAGAGGCTGGACTCTCCTGAAAGTTGAAATGAAAGGCGAGAAGTCATGTTATTAGCATCTTCAGTCTAAGGAATTTTTGTACTTCAAATAATAAAACCAACTTAACTCAATGTGCAGATTCTAAGAATCTTGTACAAAGATCAAATTTCCACTACAAGTTTACTGCAAAACAGATTGTGTCAGAGTTGCACAAGAAATGAGATGTGTTCTGGTTTAACTTTCATTAGGAACGCTTGTACCTGCCACTGTCTGAGCTAAGCCTGTGAGTCTGGGTCATTGAAAGGATGTGGAAGTCATGCTGTATTGCCAAGAAAGAACACTGTACCAAATTATGGGCAAACACTTAAATAATAAAAGAACAGCATTCATAAAATTTATTTTTAAAAAAACGAATATACCCACAAAATACTGCCACACGCACAAAATAGATGTTCTTTCAGCATGTTTTTAGAATGCTTATTGGAGCTATGTATAAATTTTTAAATTAACAGCTGGAAAGGCTTTTGTTATAGAATTTTATTCTGAATTTAAATGGGTAATGTATTTTAATTGGGTTTATGGCAATTTTTTTCCCTACTCTTTTAGTCTTGTTTTGCTATACTATAAATAGCTCTGTTGCTATGGCCATTAGGTCTACCTGAAGCTTTTCTGTCAGCTATTTGAGGTAATGTTGACACCGTAAGTTAACTGATGTGGTCCAGCTTTTGTGTGATGCTGAATCAAGTTTTGGGTCGGGGTTTTGGAGGACGGAATCATAGAATCATAGAATAGTTAGGGTTGGAAAGGACCTTAAGATGATCTAGTTCCAACCCGCCTGCCATGGACAGGGAACAAATTGCTCAAACCTGCTTTTGGAGAAGAGAGATTATTCAATCTAAAACCAAGAGAGCAGAGATACTTCCAGTTGGACAACAGCAAAAGCCTCAATGAGAAAAATAGGGGGATACAGGAAAAGTAGGGGAATTACCCAATCTAGTTACTGTTCAACCTGACTTCTGAAGGTAGGTAAGGAACATCTGCCCAAGGACCAGCTTGCAAAGCTTTTATCTCAAAAGATACAGAGGAAACTGGAGGTGGGCAGAGCCTTATCTCATCTTCCTGTGGTAGTAATCACCTCTGCAGCATAGCCTACTGTCTGTTACAGTCAAACTATTTGCTTTCTCAGGCTGCTAGGTTACATGGGAACTGCGAGAGGTCTTTGTTGTTGATCTAAGCAAGCAAAAGTTTCTTTGCAAGCATAACATGTGCCAAGGAAAGCACAGGTTTAACAGAGCAAGTAGTCTTTGCTGCCCTTCCCACTCTGTACTAACTGTTCCAACTCTTGCGACACACTGCTCGCTAATGCGACAGTCCACGTTCCTACCATACATTTAGATGGTGGCTCAGGCTGTACATAAAAAGTGCAAGTTACTTCACAGGCTAAGTCAACTGCTCCATGCTACCAAACTTTGATGTGTAGCCATGGCCCAGGTAATTTACTTGAAAGTACAGTTTTCACAAAATAAATTATCTGTATTGTACACAAGGATATATATTTGTTAAATGATTTCTATTTTGGTAATAGAAAGAGCAGTGAAGAAGCACAGAGAGAGAGACGGAGAATATCAAGCTTACTGAACATGATGGAACCAAGTCTTCTGCAGTTCTATGTTTCCAGACAGTGGTTAAATAAATTCAAGACTTTTGCAGAGCCAGGACCAATTTCAAATAATGACTTTCTCTGTATGCATGGAGGTGAGACTGTAACTGCGTGTCATGTGACTTGTAGCTGTGCGGGGATGTGCACTTGTTTTAATTAAAGGAATTTGAGTGTAGTAAATTTATAACCTCTGTAACTTCTTAGGTAAATTAAAACTGTAACTTCTAAGTCAGTGATTTCTGTCATTTTAGTAGCTGACTAGTTGAAAATTATACCATGTGAAGATCTCCTGGGGTGTTTTTCCTCTTTTACCTGCACATTTGATTTTGTTTATAAGCGTTCTTGATTCTTAAAGAGGAACAGTTTGATTTATCTACTTGCTTCCTAAACATGTATATTCAATTTTCAAAAATCATGTCACTTTATCATCATCCTTAATACTTTGTTCTGCCAATCTAAATCTTATTTGCAGCTACACACTAGAAGCAACAAGAAAGTTTGAAAGCTATGGAAAAGGAAATGGGTATGATGCAGAGTAGCCAGTGCATAGCAGTGTGAAAATAGAGTAGTATTTCTGTATATTCAGTGTGGGAGCATAAAAATTTTACTTTGTGCAAAATATTAATAAAAGTGAGAGAATTGCATTGAGCAAAACATTGGGGAACTATCCATATTTGAGTGCTAATGTTCTGAGAAATCATAACTGTGGTGTTCTTACACCTATTTTCTAATTAAAAATACAGCTGTGTTAGATCAGCAGTTAGAGGTGCTGCCGCTATTACTGAAACAAACTTTTTACGTAAGAATATTGTGCCCAGTAACAATGTGCAGAGGAGCGTACATGTGAGCCCTTGTGGCTGTGGCTTTCCTTTTACAGGGTTACAGCAGATGACTTTTGTTGTACAAGTGCCCAAAAGACTAGATTTTTCCCTTTTTCAAAGCATTCCTGCTTACTGTGTGCTTCAGCTCAATGTATCTGATCGTGCAAGCCCATCTGCCTTCCTCAAAATTTCCCTACTTACAATCATTCATGTTGTTTGAAGTAAGTCAAAAAGGTCTACAGCAAATAAGTGAATTTTGAATAGACCATTTGCTAATGTGTTTGCAGGCATAAACAAAATATTTAATCCCTCGTTAACATTTTAATTGTATGCCTTAGGAAGCATTTTGCAATTGGTATCTAAAAAGGCCTCTAGCCCTTTAATCTTTCATGTAGTTTGCTTCTATTTTTTATAAACTTCTCAGCCTCATGAAAGACTAAAATTAGAGTGGTGTCTTTAAATACAGTAATAGATTATACTGTGGTAAAACTTGCTTCACATGATTGCTCTGAATTAATTGAAAGGTTGTATTTTTAATTCCTCTAACCTCTAACATAGTCTTCTCCCTCCATGTCCTGAATAAAATCTGCAAATCTTTTTTTTTTATTATTTTTTCTTTTTATTTTCTCTTCTTTTTGTGTTTGTTTTTATTTGTTTGTTTTGTTTGTTGTTGCTTCTGCAGGTGTTCCTCCACACAAAGCTAACTTCATAGAGGACTTAGTTGTAATGCTACCTCAAAATATATGGGATAATCTGTACAGCAGGTAAGGTTTATACTGTAACTGGAAAAAATCCAGTGGTATGATCTGCATGAAGATATGTGTCAAGCAGCAAGATCAGACTTCAGAATTAGTGGATCAGGAAAAGGGGAAAAAAAAATAAAGTATTCTAGGCACAGAACTAAGTGAAGGGATTGCAAGCAGCCAATTTATGTAATTTGCTTTTGCAAAGTTATGCTAAAAGTCTACACGAAGTAGTGTGTTACTGTGATAATACTTGAGCATTAAACCAGTAAAAAGTATGGTATGTACTGAATGACACAAAGTAGGTCAGCAAAAGTACACTTTGAAGAGGTATTTTGAAAGACTTCTCTGTATCAGCTTCCTGTTCTCTTGTTGGCTAGAGACAGCTTTTATGTTGGCTTTGAATCCATAGCCTCAGCTGCCAGTACTGCTTCAAAATAACTTATATCTAAGTGTTCCTTATAACTACACAATGCTTTTTAATCTAGGTCAGGCTTAAGTGTTTGCTTGCGAAGGAGGGATTCTTAAAAGAAGTGTCTCCTTTTAAAGTAACAAAAAGCTGTAGAAGAGCTTTGCTGATGACCTTAAGGACTCTATTGTGCTTGCATTAAATATTTTTAGTTGTTAATTTCCTGCCACCTAAGCAATATAGCTGTAGGGTTGGGTTAGGCTCTTTTTAAAATTTCAATAGACACAAGTGAAAAATAGTACAGTGCTATTTCCAGCCTATTTCTACTTTTGTAGATGTACTGAATTCCAGCTGACAAAGGCAGTATTTCTTTTTTGTATGCAGAAAGGTTTGTTAAATCTGAAGAAAAATGGTTTTAAACTTCTGATTGTTTTTCTTTCTTTCTGAACTTTTTTGACAAGATGTCCAACTTCAATCATTTGATAGAAAGGTGAAGTCCCAGAGGTGGTAGGTTCCTATTAGGTAGAAAAGAGGTATGGATTGTTGCTAAATGTGCTCTGTCTGGCTTCCTGACTGGCACGTGCGCCCTTTAACACAGAATAGCTGTGAAGCACCCATGTTTTGCTTTTTGTCTTGCTGTTATCTGGGAATTACAGGCGAATATCATGGTTGCAGTGGGTGAGAATTTAGGGTGAGGAAGCCAAATATCATGGAAGCTGCCTTTTGTTGAGATAATGTTAAGAAAAAGGAGGTATTACTCTAAAATGCCAATTGCAATTGATGTCCCAAACATGTTTTTTTTGCTGCTCATGTGGCACTGCTCCTATCGAATTCCAAATACTTTGGGTTCAAAGTTGCTTTGGGATAATATGGTATAATGCATACTTGATCTATTTCAACTAAAAAGTTATGAAATGATCACTGCAGTTCAAAGACAAAGTGTCATATTCAGAGATGCAATTTAAGTGTTGGGTGACCATTTTATAAAACATGTCTTTAAGTTGGGATGATTGAATATATACCAAAAAACTTGTATGTACAAGTGCTGTTGTACTGAAGTAATGTTTTGATTTTCAGTTAAAATATAGCACTTCTGTACTTGTTAGTCAATGGGGGTGGGAAAATAGCATCCCAAATTATTTTTATGGACTGACAAACATACAAGTCTAAAGGGGGGGGAGTAATGCCTTCCATGGCAGATTTTTCTTCAATTTATTCACAAAGTAACCACAGTTGTTTTTCACTTTTGTTTAAGACATAGACTTTTTTTCATATTCTGAACTTTAATTCACATTGCACTTGAGAAAGCCACATGATAAATGTTGAGATGCTTAAATTTAGACGCTTAAGAGCACTCTCTTTTTTCTCGTTTAAAGTAAGATTTTTGAAACAAAATAGGAAGTTTTGGAAATGGACAAAACCGGAAAAGCCCCCAAGTCTGTCAAAAATAATGATTCATCTAGGAAGCAGAACCTGGAATATCCTTATCTCAATGTGTGACCTTTCTTTTGTGGTAAATGCATCTCTTAAGGCTGCTAGTCATTTAAGAATATTTTCTTTATCAGGCTTGTAGTTTCCAGGCTAGTAATGATGCCCATATTCATAATGATACATCTATATACACACTCACACATGTACATATATACATATTATCTCTTGTGCTTCTCAGAAACAGTGTATCTACAGACTTCCATGCATTCTGCTTGTTTCACACAAGGAAAATATGGATGGGAAGGTTGTGGAGAATAACTTTTTAAGAGCAAAACAATAAGCAACTTTAGGGGCTGGTGTCAAGGAGGGAGCAAACTGATGAGCCTGCAGTGGAATGGAGGAACATGCTTAAAATAAAACTGGCTGGAACATTTCCATAAGTTGTTTCTTGGAGGCCTTTAATAAAATCACACAGGGTGTATATGTAACAGAATACTTGCTCACTGTCATGTTCTTCCCATAGTAACACCTTTTGAAGTATGTGATACAGTAGTTTGAGATGGTTTCTACTGGCTTTAGGCAGTTGGGACTTGGAAGATGGTTATGTCTTAGCATGGAGTACAAAATATTACTAGGAAAATAAATTATAGTATTTGTGAATCAAATGGTAGTGTGACTGGCATTGATCAGACTTATGTTAGATATTATATGAAAACACTTGCTCTGTCTACGTATGCATGATCTTTTTACATGGTCTTTTGCACAAGGTTAATGTCTTTTTATGTTTACTGCAGGTATGGAGGAGGACCAGCTGTTAACCATCTGTATGTTTGTCACACCTGCCAAATAGAGTCTGAAAGAATTGAAAAAAGAAGGAAAAATGAATTGGAAATGTTTATTCGGGTAAAAAAGTAACCACTTATTCATTCTGCTGTTTGACATTACCTGATACTCATGAATTGACCCAAGGGGTTATGAGAAGTGCATAGGTGATTCCTGAAATGAATGGATTTCATTAAATATCTCTGTACCTATTTAGAATCCCTTCTTTCCTGTTTGCAACAGTAATGTTCTTGTCATATCCCAGATAACTTTATATGAAAATGTGCTTAGAGAAAATATTTTGTTTCTTAAATTGTTTTTTTAGTATAGAAACAGTGCAGCCACATGATCAGTTGTTCTTTATACACTGCCAGTGATCTGTTCTGTGCAATCTGATAAGGTTTAAATGCAATAATGCTGTGCCAGCAAAACATTAATTATAATCTTTAGTTCTAATTTCAAAAATATCATTAGATATGTAAACAAACATAAATAATTCAGTGTGAAGTAAATACCTTCATGTTCTAATACGACTGTAAAATTAATATCAAGCAGCTAGTATATTTTCCATGAGTTAAGAGTTTATATGCATGAGTCTGGTAAAATAACTAGTAGTAAGGGTTTTGTAATTCTTAACTTGAAAACACAGTTTTGTTTTTCAATGAAAATGAATGCAGAGAGATTGGAGTCCCATTTATGCTACCTTAATTATCGAGAGGGAGGAAAAACAAAATTGCAGCTGTTCTTTTAGTTCTCTCTGTGCTTTAATTGTACTTCAGAGATTGTGTCAGCTTTTCCATGTTTTAACTGCTATTTGAACTTCTTAGTAATTGATTTTTCCCTAGACTGGGTTACCCTGGATAGTAATTATTAACAACATGGAGTCAACCTCATGTGTTTTAGTGATCAACATCTTTTCAGTATAAACAGTGATTATATGTGCACTGTTGTGTAAGTATTGTCACAGACAGAAATTTCTATTATCCTCTATTAAGGTTGCGTTAGGGAGTGATTGCAAAACTTAGCTCTATGTGAAACCTTAAGAAGTTGTATTGATGCTTTAGGTTCATGTGTGTGAGTTCACTGTGCCTTGCCTGAAATCATACCGGCATCTGGTCAATGTATTAAGGAAAAAATAAGCACAGATGAAGATATAAGTCATCACACAAAGAACCTTCCATAAAATTATGGAGCACATATCTCAAAACACTGTTTTAAAAGAAATAAGTTGGCTGCTTTCTTCAGTTACTTCAAAGTTCAGCCACCACTGTAATTATCCAGTAGTGGTTAATGGGGATAAGCACTTGTGCTTTACTTAAGAACAGCCGTTTTCAGGGAAAAATAAATAAACTCTTAATTAAAGAATAAATAATCTTCTAACACAAAGGCTACCACTACATCAAAATCTCACCTTGGGAATTCACTAGATATTTACTGTTCTGATAGTCAGTAGTTCTTAAAAATGTTCTGTAGCAGTGTAACATTATGCTGTTAATAATTCAACTGGTTGAAATAATTCAGTAGTTTAAAGGGGGAGAGGAGGGAAAGGCAGAAAAACATAGATTCTTTCTCATTTCAGCTTAATAGAGCATTCCAAGAAGAAGAATCTCCATCAACATTTTACTGCATCAGTATGCACTGGTTCAGAGAATGGGAAGGATTTGTAAAGGGTAAAGACAGTGGTAAGTTGTGCTCCATTTCAACATATGGATAATCCTTTATTTTTTTATTGTTATGTAGTGGTACTGTTGAAATAAATTGGTTTTTGCTTTCCTAGGAGGCTGTAGGAAGAACAGCTAGAGAAGGCAGTGAAAGCTCTTAAACATCTAAGACAATAGTTGTGTAGGTTACAAATATATTCATGAACCAAATTACAGAATATAGTCAAATAATATATAAGAATGGATAACAAGATAGTTGTGGAAGGAATGTTGCTTGTTTAGAAGGGTTTGGCTGTTAGCACAGCAGGAAAATTGGATGCAAGTACAAGGAGGGGTGGATTTTGGTGTGCAAATTGATAGGTAATACTGTAGATTCTGGATGTAACCTCGCTCACAACCTAAACTCATAGATAACTGAGTAACTACTATAATAAAATGTTTTTAGCCTAATTTAAGTGCCTCTAAACTTCTGAAATAGAAACACTGATAAGATGTTCTACAGTCTTGTCTGACTGTTCTAGGAAAGCTTTGCTGGGGTAAGAATTAGGATTAATTTGTGTTTTACATTGCTTAAGACTTTAGTAAAATGAATACTTTGAAAACCTTGCTCTTAATTAAAATTCTGATTTGCTTTAACAGCTTGTAACATACTGTTAAGCAGTATAAGAACAAGTAGTAAACAAACAAGCTTTTTCTCTTTCCATTTGAAAATAGAGCCTCCAACCTGCTGTTTGTTTTCAGCTCTCCCAATTTTAATCATCTTTGTGTCACACTAGATCCTCCCGGTCCTATTGATAATGCTAAGATTGCAGTAACAAAATGTGGAAATGCTGTCCTAAAACAAGGTAGGTGTCCAATATTGCTGCAGCTCTGGGCTCTTTGTGATGTATTTGCTGAAGTTTGGAAAATTTATGATAAATTCTTTTTTTAACTGTTATTGCAAAATGGCAATTCCTAATGTTGTACTCATTTTGGGGGGATCAGCTTATTCTTTAAATAGATAATAAATATCTATAATAAACTAATCCAAATGCAGATGAGAGTGTAAAAGAATGTGCAGAGTAACTACAGAATGGCAAAAGCATGCTTTGGCTTTGTATAGCTTGGTTTGATTTGGGTTCTCTTAATGTAAATTGTGAGATTCTTGGCTTTTAGACTGTCGTATATCTGTATGTAGTTATTTGAATCTTAACACAATTTGAATTAAGAGCTACTTCTCACACAGTGGGAAATAAACCTCAGTAAGATGCTCATTTTCCTGCAAGTTGTTTTCCACTATATATTGCAAAAACTTCTCTAGCATGCAAAGATAGAGATTCGTTATTTTTTTGCAGTCAGATGCTTAATACCATTTACTTAAAATTCATAGGTACAGAGAAATTCTAATATGGCCTGCTTTATGAATATGTAGACTTTCTGTGAATATTTAAATTTATTGTAGCTTATCTTTAAAAAAAAATTGCTTTAATAAGATTAACATTCATTTAACTGGATTTTTTCCCCCAATTTAATGCCTCTGCATACAATGGACCTACCATTGGCAGTTCACTGGAGGCCACTAGGCCCTGCATAAACATCACCATTCTAAAATGTCAAGAGTTTATTTAAAAGGGTTCTTGCACTGATGAGTTTTGCAGTACATTTTAATGATTTAAGTGCTAATGTAGAATTCAAATGCAAGGTATAAAACATATGCCTAACATAGTAAAAAAATAATTTTAGAATTAATAATAGATAGCACATTAGCCAGTTGTTGATTTACCTTCAGCTACATTGGTTCAAATTAGAACTTGGGTAGAAATTAAGGCATATAGGCTGAGGAAAATTTCTCTCTTAAGTCATGAGAAATGAGGTGGGTGTGCCACTGGATAGATTACAGTATTACTTCTGTGATCCAGTGGTCCTGTCCCAGTGCATTATTTCAGTTAAACCTGGTGGTTAGAAGACCTGGAATGTGGATAATCTACTCCTGTGTCTGCAGAGATGGGAATTGTTTTTTGAGAACCTGAATATAAATGAGTAAAATGGAGGCATAATGTCATGAGTACTGGTATAGGATTTGCGTCATGACTTTCAGATGAAGTGTTGCATAGCTGAGTTCATGTAGGTAATCAAATGTGCAGCTCTTTGTACCCTTAACAAGACAGATTAATCGTATCTGATTAAAGATATTGGGGGGAAACTTGCTCCAGCGCAGGTTTTTAATTTGTTGCTTAAAGAAGAGGGGGTTTATTCTGCTAGAATAGAAATTTGGCCTCTCTGCCTAAGTTAGTGTAAAGAAATCACTTCAGCTGTATAACTGTCTCAGACCGGATTCGTGTGTGAAAACCGAAAGGGGCGACATGCTGATGCTCCCTTGCCTTTTGCCACTATAAAATGTTCCAGGAAATTAGAAATGATGGTTGGATGCTGACCTGAGACAGGAGAGGGACCGCCAGACAGAGGAATGGAATCATGAGCAAAGGCTGTTATAAAGACTTGGTTTTGAACTGAAAGAAGGTGGATTTAGATTAGATATTTGGAAGAAATTCTTCCCTGCGAGGGTGGTGAGGCACTGGCACAGGTTGTCCAGAGAAGCTGTGGATGGCCTATCCATGAGAGTGTTCAAGGACAGATTAGATGTGGCTTTGGGCTACTTGGTCTATTGGAAGGTGTCCCTGCCCATGGCAAGGGGCTGGAACTAGGTGATCTTCAAGGACCTTTCCAAACCAAACTATTCTATGATTCTGTGGTTCAATGACTTCAAACAGTGAACGAAAAGACATCAGGCTGACCCATCAATGCTATATACAAGGACCATTAGTAGGGCTGGTAATGTCCTAGTAGTGGTTTCTGCCAGGGGTTCTGGTAATTTCACTGTGGTTCTTGCACATTTATTCTTTACCATCAATATTAATTTTTGATAAAACAAGAAGCTTGAGTCATTGTACTTTACTGTGTAATTGGTTGGAGTGCATGTTCTTATATTAATATGAATTGCTGTTTCCGGTGTACCAATACCACTTGGCAGCTTGACTGCATAGAACCTTCATGTGCTTTATGCTTGAGTTATGTTAAATACTGGATAATTTAGACCAGGTAGTTGTAAGACTCAAAGTACAAAATTAACAGAAAATATGTTATTGGTTTTTGCAGTTGGTGCAAAATAAAGCACAAATTCAGCTTAGGGTTTTCAATTTGAATGTGGTGGGTTTGTTTTTTTTGTGTTTTTTTTTTTTTTTTTTTTTTTTTTTGGGGGGGGGGGTTGTTGTTTTTTTTTCCTGCATCTATTACAGACTTCAATGAAATAATTATTCTAAATAGTAATCAAATTTTTTTAAATGTTTTCAGGTGCAGATTCTGGACAAATATCTGAAGAAACATGGAATTTCCTTCAGTCAATCTATGGTGGAGGTCCAGAGATTATACTCAGACCACTTGTTCCTCCGGTAGAACCTGATATCTTGCAAACAGAGGAGAAGATTGAATTAGAAACTCGTGGTCTTTAGCTACTGAGGAAAAAGATCAGCTTGTAAGGAATCCATCTTCCTTACAAAATGCCCAAAATACATTCCCAAAAGTTTTATTCTCTTATATCTGTTGGAGGCACAGCTCACTGGGCATTACATTAACTACAGAATAGTAAGTTGAAATATGTATTACGATTTGTTTAAATAAGAGGCTGTTTCTCTGTTTTGGAAGGCATGTGGTTTGTACATTTTGGAGTATTTGGTCAATGGAAAAAAAAATTGTGATTTCAGAACTTTTTGGTATAAGTCAAAGTCCTATAATATCCCTAGACTCAAAAAACGGGGACAAATCCTAGAGATGTTCAATAACCCTTTTCATTTCTGATTGGCTTCTGATACCTACAAACTTTTCCCTGTCGTAATTGTACAGTCTTGACAAACGTAAGTTTATGGGAAGTGTATTTTAAATTGATTGCAACCAATGATAAAGAAAAAGGATGTTAATCTCCTAAATGCTCAGGAAAAAAATCTTATTTTGCACTGTTAAGTATATGAAATAAGTAATGTATAATATCCAAATACGTATTGTATTTGAATGAATCAAACATTAGTGTAGATTGAATATTGTTTTAGTCAGCTATTGTCATAACTTATTACCTACTAAATTTTACATCTTATTATAGTCTTCTGTAACTCTATGAACCTGGCTAGCATCTTTAGTAGTATATGTGACAAAAAGATTTAGTGTTCTCTACGGTAATGTTTGAGAGCATGAAGTGTGAAATGTAAAAAGATTATGGACATGAGTGATATAAATTTCAGAAATTAAATTGTCTGGTCTCTTGAATTACATTCATAAACAGTTCCATTTGAAGGCTTTTATTGTATTGTTAAAATTTTTCCTTGGCATGATGACCTACAATGTCAGAAGCTGGATAAAATGTATATATTGCAAAACTTAACGGAATGATTCATAATGGAATGCGGAATGGCACTTGTTCTTGTTTTTGCCTGATATTGTTACCAAATAAGCAGCATTATTCAAGGCTGGATCAATAAAACAAGAAAAAAACAAAATAAATGAAACTGTGGAAGAGGAGGAGGGGAAGCTTTCTCAAACGTTTTTCATTTATTACGTCAATACAGAAACTGTTGAAGTAATGCTGTGGTACTGCACCCACACCCATATAACTATTTCTTGGCCCCTTTATGTGTGATGTCAGTTCTAGCTCCAAAGTAAGAAAATGCTGACATAACATTCTTCTGTATAATTTTCTATCGAGTAGGAAACCAAATTGCACTTAAAACCATTCTGGTTAAAAAGCCACCTACAAAAGTCCTAGAGAAAGTGTCCTCTAATGTGCAGTGTACTGAGGAATCGGTTCTGTCTGAATGTATATCCCAGTATTTTCCTCAGTCTACCTGAGAAGAACAAGAGCTAAGAATACAGCACTGCAAATAAGAGGGGTAAGTGGACAGCAATATGAAGCCAATGATTATATGGCTGGAACACAGGGAAAGTGTTTTTCAATTTTAAACTATTGCAGGTAACTCTTGGTCAGCCAGTTAAGTTTCTGAATTTTTATGTAAGTGGTCTTTACATTCCATGGGAGGTCATGGGGCATTGCAGCTGAGAAGCCTTTCATGTACATAGGTGTAAATGTCTGACATTGCATTTGGACAATTTTATATTAGTAGAATTTTTAATACCAAATTACCCCGGCATGTAAGGTAAACTCATCAGTTACTACTGCAGACTTGTCTTACTGACTAAGGTGAAGGTAGCTTGCCTTCTCATCAGTCAATAGTAACTTGCCAACGTTGGCCAGTTGGAAGGCTGTTCTAACTGTAATAAATTTTTTGGTTCTTTTTTTTGGTATTAGGGTGACTAAACTAAACCTGGGTTTGTACAGTCTGATTTTAACTCTCTGCTGTTTGGGGATTTTTGCTTTGGTGTTTGTTTTTTTTTGTTGTGGTTTTTTTTTTGGTTTTTTGTGTTGTTTTTTTTGTTTGTTTTGTTTGTTTTGGGTTTTTTGTTTGTTTTGGTTTTGGGGGGTATTTATTTTTTTGTTTGGGGTGGTTTTGTTTTGATTTTTTTGCTGAGCTTTCATCTCATTTAAGCTATTCTTAAGGTTCTGTAACACATTAAATCTAAGTAACAGTGAATAGGTCTGCATGCTTTAGGAAGAATTTTTCTTACATGCTGTTCTTAATTGGAAACTTGGGAAATACTTTATTGATTAAAGCACTGTATGGTGATCAGGTTTATTGATTTATTGAATGTTTTTATTAATAATCTGGATGGTGGAACGGACTGCCCCTGTAACACTTGCCAGAGAAAAATGGATTGAATGTCAGGGACATCAGCTTGTCAAGGGAATGAAGCGGTTCTGTGCTAAGTTAAGTATTCTGGATATTATAGCAGATCAGATCGAGTTAAAATCCAGTGATAACCAAAACAAAACCTGTTCTGGGTGATAGTAACAAAAGCATCGGATGCGAGGCACAGGAGGTAATTATTCTGCTCTACTTGGTGCTGGGTTTGTTGTGAGATCTCATCTGTACAGTTCCCAATTTTGGATTATATGATGATAAATACAAGTTAAGGTTATTTCAGTGAGAGAGAGTAATAAGAGTCAGTGTTGAAAACAAAAGTTGTTTTCTCACTTAAAAGAATAGTGAAGGTGCAAGACCACCAGTGTGGACATAATTGCTAGAAAATAGTGAACAATTTTTCCTAGAGGAGTAGGGATATTTGCCTCAGCTTTAGCACTGGTGACCTGTGCTGGGTTTACACAGCCTGTTAGAGATCTAGAAATCTAGCAGTTTTGTCCGTCTTTTCTACTGGGTGTCTGGGAATCCATAGTCAGGCACAATCTCAAACTGTGAAGCACATAGATCAGTTTGTGAAATGCCTCCGTCGCAGTGGTAAAAGGCACTTTCATACTACAGTTGGTTGTCTTGCTTTAAAAAAGCCCAACAAAACAACAAAAAACTCCTGAGTGTGCCAAAGCTAAATAGATGTGTTTGTTTTTAAGACAGGCTATTCCAAAGGGACGACTGTCTTGCTTTTAGTCCTTTGAGAGCTCTACAAGGGTTTTTACACCACAGAAATGGAACTAGCCTTTTAAATTAAGACAGTGTGGGAGAGCTCCAGATGGATGGCTTGTGTATGCTGGAGGGAAGGTAACAATTCAGAGAATAGGTAAAGGAGAGGCCTTTGAAGAGATGTCTGACTTGCAGCAGAGAAAGAACGTGTCTCAGGAAGAGGCTGTGGAAATTAATTTTTTCCATAAGCCTTTCACCAGACTATTTGGATTCTTTGTTCATTTGTTTCCAGTTGAGGAAACGCAGCAATGTGTTAGGGTGCCAGGGAAGCTGTCATTTCAGAAGGAAAAAGTCTAGTAGAGTCCTTGTTTTAGGCCTGGGAATCTTGATTTGAGCTGTTAGAAGCCTGCTGTTCAGTCTGGTAACTTTTAATTCTCACTTCTAGAGAAAACTGGGGGGGGGGGGGATGTGCTATGGGGAACTTATGAGCTCAAAGCCTTATTTTCTCTAACTTTTTGAAGTGTTCTTACAAGTAGTATAGCTAATTATTTATCTGAATCCCCAAAATCAAGGATAGGGCTTCAGACACTGTGATGTAGCTGAACAGTGTACTTGGAGGGGAAAATATCAGTGGAAGAGCTATTGAATTCCTCGTTAGTAAAATAAGGTGTTTAGGGGTGAGAGCCAAGTAGTCCATCTAATTTATAAAGCAAATAAAATTATCCGCTTGTTACCTGTAAAATTATCCTATGTTAAAGTTCTACTGACTTAAAGGCCTTTCCTTTAAGTCTGACTCTTCCTTTCGTGTGACTGGAACACTAGGAAATGAAGGAAGTTGTGAAGACAATTCTGTGTTGCAAATTTATTGTTTAACTTGGGTAGTCCAGAAAGCTGTTTCTGCAAGTATAATTTCAATTAGTTCTGTGACTAGGGATAAATATGCATATATATATAGAGAGAAATGCACATAATCCATATCTCTAATCTCTTAATTGAACTGTGGCTGGAGGCACTACAGTAATTATTTTTGGCTCTGTGTTGGAATAGTGATCCTAAGTAGATATATCTGATAAAGTTTGGGGTTTGTTTTCGGATAGGTAAAGGATACTCAGCTGAGTGCTGTAACGGGTGTCAGCCTTCCCACTGGTAATAGTGTGAAAGTCAGAAACATCATACACTGTTAAAAAGCTATATCAAGAGAAGATGAAAAAACTAATTTTATTAATAATCAGACAAACTCAGAACCATTTTCATAACTCTGCTTATGTTGTTTGAATGACATTGTCATCTTCAGCTCTTGAGGTTCTGGAATCCTTAAAACCATGTTTTAAGGTATCCTCTAATATCTGTTTGACAAAAACTGCTGTAGGGTAAGATGTCTGTGGTGAGGCACCACAGATCTGCCAAATCTGAATTCAAGGGAGGACAGCCACACCCGTTGTTGCTACACATCCCTGGCAGTGGGAAAGAGCTCTTTCATTTGAATTTTACTGCTCTGTTCAGATACGGTACCATGACTTACAAACCTACTACCTGGAAGCTAATTTATTTAGGGTTTTTTATTTAATTAACCTGTTTCTTCTCACTGATGATATCATATTTGATGTGAAAGTTCTAGTCTGCTTTAGCTTTGCTTGGGAATCATAGTCATGTGGGAATACTTACTGTTCTATTAAGACAGCTATATTGATAAGAGTTAACTTCTGACCAAGCTATACAAGTAGTTCCTTACTACATAACTCATTACTCTGGAGGCTAGATGATAACATACTCTTAGAAATCTGTCCTTCCAACAGAGTGCAACACTTGGTGACATCTGGAAGAGTTTATATTTAGAGCCTTTTGTAAATTTGTATAGTCTCATATTTGGTAAAGAGAGCCCCAGAGCATGGTAATTTCGTATGTGTTGAGTTAGCAGTATGTACCACTGACAGTGGGATACCAGCAGAAAATGCTAGAAGTCTGTTTGGCTATAAAATATATAATGTGGATGAAGCAATTTTCATTTGTGGAGCAAAAGTTAAGCATGCCATCTTATAAATGTGGTGTAATCTGATGTGCTATGCTAATGCATTATATAAGAATCCTGCTTGTCAGATTCAAAACTTATATAGTGATTGTTTCTTTTCTAACACAAGATACCCTAGGTTTTCTTAAAAGGGCTAAAGCCAATGAGGTTTTTTTCAAGTTATTATTGTAGGCATTTATTTATAATGATACTGCTAACTTTGGGTTTTTTTTTTGATTGAGAGATTACCCTGCTATCATTTAATTTCATTTGGAAAAGCAAACCTGAGATGTGGAAAATTTGCAGGGAAATCTACAGATTATCTGCTTAAAGGTCTCTTCGTATTTGCCATACAGCTATTTTATACTGAACTAAGAAAATTCTGTTCCATTTATTCCTTTTGAATTCTGTATATACATCTGGCTTAGTGCAGTCTAAGCAGTTTTCTCACTGAAAACCTTTCAGCTCTTCATTTTGCCCAGGAAATGAGTAAAACAACTAGGCTTTTTCATTCTTCCAAACAGATGGCTTTTCTGGCTTCCCTCTATACTTAAGCCATCCAGAGCTGACAGTTAGTAGCAGGAAGCAAAATAAGAGTTCTAGATTTCTGAAGTGTCACAAAGAAAGACATCGCTTTCAGTGTTATTTCACAGAAATTATCTGGTTGAAAACAAACTTGGCTTGTATTACCCTTCAAAATATTAGCAGAGAAGAAAATAGCCTTGTTCAGTAAAAAGTGTCACTAACGGTGAAAAGTGTAACTTGTTTTCTTCAATATATTCTGTAATATATATATACCTGTTTAAAACACGTCGCTTATCTTAAGAATAGCTTCAGCCTAGCTTTCAGCCATTCAACAAGGTGACATGGCTGTTTCTCCATATAAAAAAGGTGTGAATACTGGCACGCAGTAAGATAAAGTCATCTCTTTATAATCCATTTAGTATTACAGATGTTTGCTTACAATAGCAGAGTCCTGTTTTCCATAGAGACCTGGTATTATTTACTGTGCCACAAAACTTTTGTAAATGTTTGTCAGCTGAGACATCCAGCTAGAAAAAGGTCTATTTGTGAGAAACGTATTGCTTGATGTTTCTGATAGGTTTTATGGATTGTTAGTCATAGAACATGCCAAGTAACTTGATGACAACTTTCTTTATAAAGGTCATAGATGGGTATATGCACAGACTTCAGAAAATGCAATAGAAACTTGATCACTCAAATAGGATGTTTATAACATGAATAAGAAATACAATTTTCTGACTTGTTCAAGATTGAGTTGATTAGCTGAAAGGGTATAAAATACAAGTTCTCGTCATTGAAATGAATGGACATGAGAAAATAGTTGGTACTTGGCTTACTGGTTATATACCATTATGAAATGAACTGTCAATAAAAAAGTAAAGTTGGAGTAACAGGAATACACTGGTTATTTATGCTGGTTTTATACAATGCTAGTGAATCTCAAATCACTTTTTTTACTAGTCATTTCTTCAGCAGCGTGGGAGGTGCAAAAATAAAGCAGTCACCATCCACAAAGTGTTTTCATAAGATAAATGAAGTTGAGCACATTTCACTTCCAGATACATTTCTCCTTTCCTACTTGGAACTCACAAAGGACTTATTTATACGTTAAGAACTTCCACATGAGAATGTAAATATTGAAGTACTTTGTTGAGAAAAATAGAGGACAAAGGAGAGTAAGAAAAGAAAAATAAACTTAGTTCAAAATAAATTGTCAGCTGTCAAAAATAGTAATTTTTGTCTCTTATCTCACAGGACAATGTCAAGACCTTTTAATTTTGGTTGTTCACGAGTAGTTTTGCCCAGAAATGAATATTTTTCTAGGTGACTGATTTTGTTCTGTCCAGTGTGTTTTTTAATGTACATGCTAAAACAAGATGTCCTGGTAACCATGGTGATACATTGCCCCCCCCCCCTTTCCCCCATGTCTGTTAAAATGCCAAACCCAAATGAACAGAGATGCAGCACTTGCTCATGCTGTGAATGCATGTTTGTTTCCACCAATGCATACACCTTCTCTTTAGCACCAGAAGTAAAATTACATTAAGATTTTTCTGCTTTTACACAAGAAATGCATTCATACATGCCAAAATGCTAATTGATTGGCATCTATTAATTCAGTTGAACAATATTTTCATTTAAATTTCTAGTCTAGTACTAAGTTTATATTTAGACTGACTTCACAATTTAACTTAAATAAATGTCTCATTTCTTGCTTTTTGTTTAGCTATGAACTGTTCTTTGGTGTCCCATTCTCTGAATAATTTTTAGTAAGGGAAATGTTTTCTTTCTTAACCTTATTCGTTTGTAGTAAAATTGTTTTCCAACCAAGCAGGGTAGTAGAGATAGCCTATGTCTTAACCTAAATCAGTACCAATCTCAGCTTCATGTGTGACCTTTACTTTGCCCATTCCAGTGCAGAGGCTAGTCTTCCTGGTCTCCTTCTGTAGCTAGAAAAAGATACAGGTACTGTCTGGGTTTCTGTTCTGCATGCCTCTTCCTGAAGATGTTATATCTCCTGATGGCAGTCTTAACTCAAATCTGAAGTGTGCCAACCCTCCGCTCTTTGAGCCCTGAACATGGATCTTTCCTTCTTAAATGGTCAGTGGTGGGGGTGCCTGCTCCTGTGTGGTGGCAGTTAGTCTTAAATAAAAATTACATTTTTCACATCCTGTGTGAGACAGCCCTAATCACAACCTAGGCTTGCCTTTTAAACAACTTTCCTATTCAGAAAAATAAATGTGCCTAAAGGCCAGGCAGAAATGAGCCAGGTTCTTTTTTTCAACTTCTAATTGTGTTTTTCTGGTTTACATTGCATATACTCCATGCTGTTCAGTTTGATTAACAACAGAGCTCTTTATTGTCGTCTAGGACCTGAAGGAATGTGCAAGGTGGTCAAAACAGTAACAGGGATATTCCATGACCTAATATCTTTGTGTCAGTTATACACAGTTCAAAGTATTAATGGAGAGACACTAATACCTTGGAGTGTGCCATACAAGTAACAAAGGGAAGTTTCTAAAGGTGATAGGAAAGATAAAAGTGATTGGATAGGTGTTCATAATATCTCTAAGGGGTAAAACTCCTAGAGGAAGCTAACTAACTCTTAAAATTAGTGCTGATGCTAGCTAGTAATATGGACTTTGGTTTTTCAGTAGCCCTAGGCAAAGCCACCTGTACCCATACAGATCCAGCTCCCATTCTAATCCCATTTAGTCAAAATTTCCCTGTCTCACATACATGAAATATTCCAGAATCTGGAAGTCCCTGGACTGTTTTCTTGAAGTCTGAGTCAAAGTTTATACAACAGAATAATGGCATGCTCAAAGTAGCTGAAATACATAAATAGTTAATTAAAATACTTTAGACACCAATATTTCAGTTTTGAACTATAACACCTCACTTAAGCATTAAAAATGAAGTAGAATACATTCTGAAAAACAAGGAGCTTCCCTACTGCTATACTTTTATGTTTAATGAGTTCCAATCTGGAATATTTTAATAATGCACTACAGTCTAGCTATCATTTCATACCTACCTGACTTTGAAGCCTCTGCTGAAACTAGAAAAAGCCACTTAAATGGGAATATGCCACATGCTAGGAGTGGTTATGCACTGTATTGAATATAATCCAAGTAATTATTAAATGTAAGTTTCAGGTGTACTTAACTGCAATTTTTTAGAGCAGTCTGGATTAGATTGCCCCTACTTTAAACACACAGGTGTAAAATGGAAATAAACACACTTAGGAAGTTATTAGTTTAACTGTTGTAATTGGCAACTTGCTTTTTCAACAAGAACTATAATATCTTTCAGAACTATGGTCCACTGCAGTAGTCTGGTGGGCTGCAAGACTCCTAAATTGTCTAATGTATGTCTCCTTTATCATTCTGTTTAATGGAGCTAAAAGTTTGATTTCCCTCCAACTTTGTCCCACCAAAACCAAAGTTTCGTACAACCAGACATTCCAAGCTTCTGGCTGCTGTGGATTTATTTTGATCAGGTATTAGATATTAAATTGCACACTTATGATTGTACTGTGAAGTCTTTGTCCAAGTAGTATTTGAAGTAGTGGAAATATTATTAAAAACATGTTTTCTTACTATATAACTGAATTGATAATATTGTAGATTTTAATAAAAGCTGTGGCAAATAGCCTGTAAATTGATGTAAACTGGCTACTGAAGCCACACCTTGGTGAGTCAGTATGGGATGTCTTCATGCAGAATTTTTGGTTTTTTTTTTTTTCTTTCACATTTAAACACAAAACAAAATTGTTTATCTGAACTATTTTGCTTCAGGTAAAGCCACTGAAAATGCTTTGTTACTGATGATGATCTTAAGGGAAATCTAGCCTTTCTCATAGTTGCTATTTACATACGGCAGCATGAAAGAAAATAAAAAGAAGGCAAACAAAAAAAAAAATTTAGGGCTTTCCAGGCAGTAGAGAGCCAGAACTGAGCAGCAAAACAGAGGATCTGTAACGAAATACTACGTGATTCTGTGTTAAGGATGCGCGTTTAAGCAAAAAATGGTCTTTTAGCTCAATAAAATCTTGCCTTTTATAATCTTAAGTTATTTTCTGTAGCTAGCTGTTGTTGGAATTTTCTTCTCAAGAATGCAAATGCTTTTTTTCTTTCAGAAATATGTAAATACAAGATCCAAAGCACCACTAACAAAATACCTACAAACAATTATTGAGATGGTAATTAGTGCAGAGGGTTCTGAGTGTTGTGCTGAGCCAACTTGCATCCAGTCCAGAATGGTTTATTAGGTTTGGAAGTTTGACCCTATTGAACCTAATCTGGCTTGAGGAAAATTCTCTTTGCTCTTGTCAGGCTGTATTGTGCAGCCACTTGAGTAATTCAACACAACCAGCTTGTCCAATACCGCTTCCTGTGAGTTGGAACACATGAGCCTGAGCTGAACTCTAGAGATGAATTCAGATATAATCTTCCTTGTCCTGCATGCCCTTTTCTTGAGCCAGTGTGGATCTAGAGCTGTAGCCAAGAACATAAGCCCTGTTTTAACTGCAGTGTTGGGTAGCAAGCAGTAATAGCTTGCTAATGCTGCTCTTGGGGCACGGTTTAAAGATACCAGAGTAGCTGTCACAGAACTAACCAGACTGTCTTTAGGATTAACATCTCAATTATGCTGAGTTGTAAAGAGTGAACTGTGTTAATCTTTGGTCAGAAAAAGAAAACAACAAAACACATTTAATAATAGGAGAAGTAACTGGGCGATTATGGATTGAGATAGGTAGAAACATGATGCTGCCAGTGAAAGCATAAGCCATCCAACAGCTTCATCAAGCTGGATTTTCAGTTCTCTGTGCACAAACATGAGCTGAGGTTTCAGTGATGTGGAGGGATATAAAGCATCTCAGCTCCTGATTTTGTAGAAAATACTGACTTGGGGGAGGGGAACTGATGTAGTGTTTTTTAGCTTGTCCCATTGTAACGTGCTGAAAAGCTGTAATTGAGACCAATTTTCCTTGATCAGAATAGTGGGTGGTTTGGGGTTTGTTTTGCTACCAGCATTGATGAGGCCAGAGAAACTGTTAGTGCCCTATGAGGAATACTCAAGGCTGCCCACAATAAATACAACTATCTGTTACTGGTACAATATAGGTGCTATAGCATAGGGGGAACTGTAGCTATGAGATTTAGGAATGTGATTTGGGTAGAGTGTAAGGAGTAAGGAAGACTGACTCAGGTGAAAATATACTGGAGAAAGCAATGTGGTGCCTGTAGGAAGAAGCATATTCGTTTATACTTAGGAATTATCTAAAAGCTGCTATCAGATACTATGGAGAAGGGGCTGCAGCATAGCATGAGTGGATGAAGAAGAGATTTTGAACTGTGGGGACAAAAGAATGGATGTAGAGCCCCAGCCAGCTTAAAACAAAGCTGTTTTCTCCAGGTTTAAATGTAAATTCTCTTGGGTGGAGGTTGTAGTAAACCTGCTTGATCTCAGACCTTACTACACATGGACTACTTTTTTTACTTCCTTCTTTGCATAGTGTTAATGCTCTCCTGCAAGGTTAGCTGAGCCAAACTGCCCTGTAGATACACAATGGCTGGATTCAATCCAGGGAAAAGCAGGGGGCACCTAGAGGTGGGGCAAGGGCCCCGGGAGTATCCCTTTCATTAGCTGGAGCCATTGCCTGAAACACCACACCATTAACAACAGTTGTTCTTTGTTATCATCCCATAACTACACATTATTGCTTCTGAGGCAAGATGGCAGTACATAGTATCTAAGTTCTCCTCAGTAAATTCAAGGCAAATCCTGGTGCAGGGTGTGGTTGACAATATAGTTCCACGGGTTTAATACTGTTGCCAAAAGGTTACTGCTGCCAAAAGAGGATTGTCCTGTTCCTCCCCTCTCCTGGCAAAGCTCCCTCACCTCCATCTCACATGCTGGCTCTCTTGTCGGTCTCCACAATGAGCCAATGCAGCTTATTTTCTAGCCGAGAAGTAACACACCAGGAACACGAACAGTTTATTGGTGGTTTCTGACTGGTTTTTACTCTGTGTGTAGGTGAGCAGGCACAAGGACTGTGGGGTAGGAAAGATTTGGGGAAAGAGTGCTGGTTCCTGTCAGGAGGCCATCGGGTTAGGTCAGCTCTGTTGCTCAACTGCACCTTTAAACAGCCTTGGAAATTTGGAAATAAACCTAAAAATGTAAGAAACCAATTGCTTTTGCAGTGAAGCAGCCAAGAAAAACCCTTGGTTTTACTGTGAAAGCACTATCACTTGTCTGAAATGCAGTGGTATCTTCAGTCACTGCAGCTGTTCAGCTAAATGAATGTATTTCTGAATGGATTGCGATTCCCAACATTTTAATGCTTACAGGTGCTCCTGAAAAAGCATCATTCCTCATTCAGATCCGGGCACACTGAGGACTGACTGCATGAGAACAGCGGCACAGATTCAAGAACAAAAATTTCCTTCCCCCTCTTGTGGGATTTCAGTTGTTTTGACTCCGATAGCAGGAGAAAACGTCCAAGTCAGCAAGATGCAGGGAAGAGAACTGCTTGGGAAAGTGGAAAAACTACTGAGGTTTTCCTGCAGACTCCGGCATTGCAGTGTCTGTATGACTAGACTTGCAATTTGGGCAATTAGGACTTTATTAAATCTGCTTTCTTTATAAAGGTATCAATCGGTTGAATTACCATACAGTCAGTAACGACTTTTAGACGCAGTTGAGAATGTTCCTTAGTACTTGGTCTTCATCGTGTTACAAAATTTTCTAGCAATTTGGCAAGTTGTTAATTGTTCTGAGTGGAAATCTTGAATTTCACAAGCATTTAACAAAAAACTTCAGTCTTTTGTGTTTCTTGGCTACACGAAGCTCTTCAAAATGCATTATAACTTGTGTATCAGTGTATGAGGAAAAAACGAGGGGTTACCAGGATAAAGAGATATACAGCCGTTCCTCTCTGCAGTGCAGAGGTGACTATCTGCTAGAGCCGTCTGGGTGTGTTAACTCATGTTAATCACATTACTATTAGCAGAGAACCAGGCGGCACCAAAATAATACATTTGAAAGCCCGACTAGTTAAGTTTTAGTCAAAGCCTGGAGGGTCGGAGTAACCACGGCCCCTGTGCCTGAGGCGCTGCTCGGAGCGAGTCTGGAGAGAGCGCCGGAAACTGTCCAGGAGCCCAACACCGCTTTGGTGGCTCAAACCCGCCCGTGGCGACAGGCGCGGGGGCTGTGGAAGCAGAAGCAGCCCCGCAGGAACTGGGAAGCAGCGCTTCCAGTCAGCAGGACGCTGGCCCCGCGCCGTGCTCCCCATGCCCTTCCACCGCAGCAAACCTGCAAGTCACCCATTGCCGGCCGGGCGCCTTGGCGCCAGCGCAGCGCGCCGGAGGGGGCGGCAAGGGGACGGCCGTGGCGCTGCCCAGCACGGCGGGAGCACGCACCGCCGCCAGGGCTGCGCCGCTCTCCTCCTCCCGCCTCAGCCGCCCGCGAGGGACCCCATCCTAAGGGCGCCCCGCCAGACACCTGCCCAGGAGCACGGGCGCACGTCCCGCCCCGCAGCAGGCCCTCCCCTCGGGGTACGCCCGGCCCCCGCCCGACGGCAGCGGGCCGCCCCCAGGGCCGTTGGCCGCGGTCACGGGCAGGCCGCGCCGAGCGCCTC